>NC_135481.1:66374157-66687984 GCF_052094955.1 Ictidomys tridecemlineatus | reverse complement strand
GAACCAACTCAACAAAGAAGTGATATTTTCAAGAGAAAGCACTTCATATTAATAACTGCAGATAATGTAGGTATAATATTTAACATTATTAACTACTAATTATTAACTCATTTTATTTACAAAGCAAAATAAACAGCATGATATGTGATTATGGTATTTTGTAGAGATCACCGAGTACTTAACACATTCCCTTTTAAAGACAAGGAAAAAAAATATTTACCCTCATTTCTGGTTCTATTCGTAAACAATAAGGCTGATTCTGATATTGCTGAATTTCTCCAGTAATTTCTGCCACTTTTCTCCTCTTACTGAAATTGATTAAATCTTTCCCTTTCTTTTTTAAAAAATCATTATTCCCTTCTTCAGTCTTCAGAATATTTGTTAAATATATTCCTAGTGAAAAAAATATTTAAAGAAAATTTATTTTAAAATTGGTCATTTAATCAATCATTTGGGAAAACAATCTTGTAAAACTAAAAGACTTACTAGCAATTCCACTCCATAATGTTGATAAGGCAAGGCTCTGATAGACTTTATGATTATGATTAATTCTCCATTAAATTTTTTTAACATAGAAAAAATTTAAAATAAAAAGAAAATAAAGGCTACTAGTCTAAGAAATAGCAAATTAAGCTTTCCTAAACCGTGTTTACAAAGTCTAAATTATAAGTTTTAAATTGAACCAAAATTTTTAATGCTTGATTTTATTTTATTTTATTTATTTATTTTTCACATTACAACACTTTCAAATTTTTATTGAGTATGGTCTTATTACCTCTGTAATAATGCTTGATTTTAAAAAATTGTTTTCAATAATCTTTAAGTGATCATCAATATCATAAGCACTGCTGATTATAAGAGTTCAGACTTAAATTGTTTTCTCAGAGCCCATGATTTAGATTTAAAAACCAATTATATTTTAATCTTTCACAATAGAAACTTTAATCTCCTTTTTTGAATAATTACTAATATATTTAAATTAGTAGTTATCAATTGATAATTTTGTTCCTCAGAGTGTATTGGAAATGTCTGGAGATATTTCTGGTTATCATGATGTGGGTGTTACCAGCATATAGTAAACAGGAAACTAGGAGGCTACTAAATATCCTACAAGCACATGACATTTACTCATTTATTTGATTCATATGCCAATAGTGCTGAGGTTGGAAAACCTTGATTTAAATAAATTATACAATTTCAACAGTTTAGTCATACATCACATTATTATACTTATATAAAAATGATCTATAAGGCTAGAATGGAGGGGCTAGGAGTATAGCCTAGTGATAAGAACAGGTGCTTAGCATGTGAGAAGCCCTGGGTTAAATCCCCAGCATGAATGTGTGTGTGTGCGCGCGCACGTGCGCACGCGCACACACATACACACACACACACACACACACACACAAAGAATTAAGCTGAAAAACTGCTGTAACATTATAGTACAATATGTTACTCAAGTGTTTGTGGTGATGCTGTTGTAAACAAACACTGTTGCTGCCCACCATATTAAAGTATAGCACATAAAACACACCACATATACGACAGTGGTCCCGTAAGATTATAATAGAACTGAAAAATCCTCATTGCCTAGAGATGTAGCTGTCATGATGCCAACATAACACATTTTTCAAGCCTCCATAAACAGACCTGTCAGAAAAGTATAGCATGTTTGTCTATGAACAGTACTTAACACTTGATAATAGTAATAAATGACTATGTTATTGGTTTATGCATTTACTATACTACACTTTTTATCATTACTTTACAACAAAAACGTTTACTACAAAACAGTATTCTATATTATGCCACAAGTAGCCTCACATGTATCATCTATGTTGAATGCATCAAGAGATCACATTCAAAGCAGAGGCACACACCTAAAGTTCCAGCTACTCAGAAGGCTGAAGCAAGAGGGTTGCTTGACCCAGGAATTTGAGACCTGCCTGGGAAACATAGCAAGACCCCATGGCAAAGCAAAACAAAACAAACAGGCAATGTTTAGTAATTGACTTATACCATCTATAATTGTGTGAATACACTGTTTGCAGAACAGAATTGCTGCCTACTGATGCATTTCTCAGAATATGTCCTTGTCATTAAGCAATGCATGAATGTATTTAAGAAAAGTTCACTTTATAAAACTTTGCCTAATATATAACAATTCTGAGTTTATTTTTTATTAGTGTATTAAAATTTTACATAATAGTGGAATTAGTTGTTACATGTTTGTACATGCACACAATAATATGATTTGTTCAAAGTTGTTCCAATTCTGAGTTTTAACAAATCACTTAAAAGCCTTTAATAAAGAGAAAACGAACACTGTAGATATGACATAAATAGATAAAAACAAAAGTTACCACTCTCTGAGTGCCTGTTCTGATAGAATTTGTATTAGGTCGTATAGATAAAATATTTTTAATTCTTACAACTCCATGAGGTAATTATTATAACCTGCATTTTACAGGCAAATAAATAATAGAGTTTTAAGTTTTATTTATCAATACAGATGAAAATAGACAAGGTAATATAAAATATGAACAACTGACCTCTAAAGACTGGCCTCTTTGGACTATAACACAACTTACCTCAAAATACAATATCCATCTTTAGTAACTTACCAAAAAAAGGCACACAAGGTGGATTGATTGACTTCAGTTTTACTAGGTATTTTTTAAAGTGATCCTGACTTAATTCCACAGCTTCATCTAAAATTTTCCGTTTTCTTTCCTGTAATGCCTTAAAAACATATAAAATGAGCATAATCTCTGTTTATAGTTCAATCAAATGTATGGATACAGAACTTTAGAAATTATAAAATTTTGCAAACATTTGATATTAAATATTTTTTAAAATTAAAATAAGAGAGGTAATCCTTTGGGCATTTGCCTAAAGTAATTTTTCCTCTTTTTATCTATAATATAAAATCTAAAACCTTAAGTTTTTCTAAAACAAATTAGAAGATTAAGCAATCAAAAAATTTCATCCTCAGGACCTTGATAGTCATAATTTTGATTAGCCAGAGTTTCAAGTCATAGATGTAGGAAGGGAGAATCATAATTGTTCAGCATTTAAGTACTTTTCCTCTGAAAGGACTTTTGGGGACAAGGGTGGAGTTTTGGTAAACAGATGACTACAGGAGGGTAAGAAAGCATTAACAAATTTAGTTAATGTAATAAACATAGGAATTTCTTTTTAAATTTCATTGTTAGATTTTCTTACTAGATGTTAGCTTATAACTTGATAAGAGCAAACATTATACTTGAGAACCATTCAATATATTTCCTTTAAGTTATGAAGAAAGAGTACACCATAGCTTTTATTCAAATCTATCCAAAAGTCCTAGCTAAAATGGACAAGAAACAAAAGAAATAACTAGGAATTGCAAAGAAAAGGAAAAAAAAAAAAGAAAGAAAGAAAAACGTCACTATTTACAGAGATTATGACTATCCACAAAGAAACTACAAAACTCTATCTGCAAAGTGTTAATAAGAGAATTTACTAATGTTGCTGTATCAAAAATCAACTAGATATGAAAATCTTTCATCAATAAGGAAAATAATTTTTTAAAAAAAGTCTAACATAAATCTAACAAAAAAAGTATGAAGTCTCTATCAAGAAAACCATAAGACAGTATTAAATGGGTAAATAAATGGAGAGATATACCATGTTCCCAGTTGGGAAGACTCATGACTGTAAATTGGCACTAACTGATTTTACAGATCTAATGCAACTTCTATTAAAGTTCCAATTTTCAACTTGGCAATGGTGGCACATGCCTGTAATCCCAATGACACAGGAGGCTGAGACATAAGGACTGCAAATTCAGCCTCAGCAATTTAGCAAGATCCTTGCTTTACAAAGCAAGACCCTGTCTTAAAATAAAAAGGGCTACAAATGTGACTCAGTGGTAAAATGCCACCTGGTTCAATCCTCAGTACCAATAATAATAATAATAACAATCCAATTTTTAAAAATGAAGCTTAAAATTATTCTAAAATTTATATATGAAAATAAAGGGCTAAGACTAAGTCAACCTTGAAAGATTGCTAAAAGATCTGCTCTACTTTCTTTTCAAGAATTAGTATACAAGTAGGCTGGGGTTGTAGCCCAGTGGCAGAGCACTTGCCTAGCACACTTGAGGCACTGGGTTTGATCCTCAGCACCACATACATCTACAACTAAAAATAGAAAAAAATATAAAAAGACCAGAAACAGGACCACACATAAGGATACTAAATTTATGACAGTTGACACTATAGGTCAATGGGAAAAAATGAATTAACAATAAATGAATGCAAACAACTGGGTAGCCTTATGGAAAAAAAAATGAAATAGTAGGGGTTGTGGCTCAGTGGTAGAGTACTTGCCTAGCATATGTGAGGCAGTGGGTTCAATTCTCAGCACTGCATACAAATAAATAAAATAAAGGTCCACTGACAACTAAAAAAATTGTTTTAAAAAAATGAAATAATATTCCAACCTCACCCCATATTCAAAACTCATTTCCACCTAGAGTAAGGATTTAATGAGAAAGATAAAACATTAGGATAATGGGGGGGCAATTAAAATGGAGAACAAAAGCATAAATAATAAAGAAAAAAATAAGTAAATTTGACTACATTAAGAATTCTTGTTCATCAAAACACATCACAAAAAAGATGAAAAGGGGAACTTCTATCTGGGAAAAGATAAATGATGAAATATTAGAATCCAGAATATAAGAGCATTTGTATATAACCATTTAAAGTTAAAAAATTTCCACAAGAAGAACGAAGAACCAAATAGAGGTTCAAACTCATTAAAAATCAGGAAAATATAAAACAAAACCACAATAATGGAAAAGATAAAGGCCTGAAAATATCAAGTATTGATGAGAATATAAAATAACTGGATTTCATACATTTCTGATGGTTGTGTGAATTGGTACAATTACTTGAGAGAACAACTTGGCATTATCTAGTAAAGTTGAAGACATCTATATCCTAAATTCTACTTTTAGAGTAATATATTTGGGTATATCAGGATATATATAAAGAATGTTAACAGCTATATTGTTCATAACAATTCCAAATGATTATTAACTAATGAAAAAATGATTAAATTTTGGTAAACTGATTTCTATAATTATGATATAGTTATGAAAAAGAATGAACTATAGCTATAAACAACATGGATCAATCTTAGGAATACAGTGCTAAGAATCATTGAAGAATTATAAAATTAAGAAACATGCAAAATAAAACAATATAGGTTAGATAAAAGCAAGAGAATTAAAAGCCTAAGATTCATTACAGTGAAAGAATGGAGGGGCTCTTAAACTGAATGCTAGGTACACAGATGTTTTTATTCTTTATGCCTTATATATATAGAAATACTGTTGTCCAATAGTTTTTAAAATGAATGCTTAGCCTGTAAAATGAATAAACTGCCTCAGAGTTTTTCAATATCTGAGTTGAAATAATTAATCTGAACAGATAGTTAATTTCTTTAATATATAAAGTTCATAAGTCAATAAAATGCAAATACCCAAATAGAAAAATTCAAACATAAAAATATTTTTTCTTCTTCTCCCTCCAATCACAACCCACTAAAAGAATTAATGAAGAAAGACATATGTATCTTTCCACACTATTCTTAATATTCATGCAACTCCATTTAGAGGTTTAGGGTTTGTTCTGTTTTGTTGTACTAATATGGAATCACACTATAGTCATTCAGAACTTCCTTATGATTTTTTCCCCACAAATATCACATATATTCTTGCAAGATAATGTACAAAAATGACATCATTTTTTTCTATAGAACAATATTCCATGTTATAGATATAAGATAACATATTTAATCATTCTGCTGATGGACAGAAGAATATTTCTAGTTTTCTGCTACTACAATAATGCTAAAATAACTATATCTTCATACATATAACTTTATACTGTGGTGCTTTTATTTCTTTAGGATTTTATTTATTTAATATTCTGGGTCTGAGAGTATGTGTACTTTAAATTTTAACATACATTGCTGGGTTGCTTTCCACAAAGATTTTACAAATTTACATTCCCAAAGGCAATATTAATATAGTTGAGTTTGTACCTTGTTAGCTTTCACTTAGAAAAAGTCTTTCATAGTAAAATCACAGGAAGACCCCATAAATTTGGATTGATTTATGAGTCTATATATCAAGGCAGTATAAAAATGTTTATATTAAAAAGCAGTCAAAATAAAGAGAGACACTGAAAAAAATAGTTTGACTGTCTTCATATCTTTAATATATTAAAAAGTCCATAAGTAAAAATGCAAACATCCAAAAAAAATGAAAGAAGACATGAATTAAATAAATCATAAAGAAACAATAAAAGTGACCAATAAATACATTTTAAAATATCCAATATCACTAGTGGCCAATAAATACATTTGAAAATATCTAACCTCACCACTTTTTAAAAACACAAGTTTAAAATGAGAATTTTTAGTTTTGGCTGATGAAGTCTTTAAAGTTTTTAATACAGTAATACCCAGAGCCATTTATCATTTCTTGCTAAAAGACACTTGGCAAAACTACCATCTTTAGAAACTTCTAAGGAAATAATCATATTCTTTTTTTTTAAAGAAAAAGAAAGAGAGAGAGAGAGAGAGAGTTTTTAATATTTATTTTTTTTTTAGTTTTCGGTGGACACAACATCTTTTTTTAATTTTTATGTGGTGCTGAGGATCGAATCCAATGCCCTGTGCATGCCAGGCGAGTGCGCTACCACTTGAGCCATATCCCCAGCCCCAGGAAATAATCATATTCTTAAAAATACATCTACATATGGGTGGTCCATGATAAATTATTTGTCACAACAATAAAATCCAAAATAACTTAATTGTTCCACAACAGAATGATGGAATAAATTATGGTTTATGTGTGAGACAGAAAACTATGTAGACATTAACAATCTTGTTTTTGACAACAAACTAAAATAAAAAAGTGTTAAAGAGAAAAATATGTAGGCTACAAAAATCTACTTACAATATAATCTCAATTTTGTTATTAAAAGACATAAAGTCTTTCTATACACTAAACACATTATTTTATAATTTAAAAGATAAAATTTTAGAAAGGGTTCTTTCCATATTATTTTTTTTTACTATACTAAAGGTGACACTTCTCAGAGGAAGATACACAATCTATCAACAAACATATGAAAAAACGTTCAACATCTCTAATAATTAGACAAATGCAAATTAAAACAACTCTAGGATTTCATTTCACTCTAGTCAGAAGAGTAGTTATCAAGAAAACATGCAAAAATTAGTGTTGGCGAGGATGTAGAGGAAAAGGCACATTCATACATTGCTGGTAGGACTGCAATTGGTACAGCCAATCTGGAAAACAGTATGGAGATTCCTCAGAAAACTTGGAATGGAACCACCATTTTGACACAGCTATCCCATTCCTCGGTCTATTCCCAAAGGACTTAAAAACAGCATAATATTGGGACAAAGCCACATCAATGTTTATAGCACCACAATTCACAACAGCTAAACTGTAGAACCAACCTAGATGCCCTTCAATGGATGAATGGATCAAGAAACTGTGGTATATATACACAATGGAATATTACTCAGCAATAAAAGAGAATAAAATTATGGCATTTACAGGTAAATGCATGGAGTTAGAGAATACCATGCTAATCGAAGTAAGCCAATCCCCAAAACCAAAGGTCGATTGTTTACTCTGATAAGTGGACACTAATCCATAATGGGGACAGGGGGATGGGTTGAGTGGAGGAACTTTGGATTGGCCAAAGGGGAGTGGGCATGGGAATAGAAAAGATTATGGAATGAGATGGTCATCATTACCCTAGGTACATGTATGATTGCACGAATGGTGTGATCCTACTCTGTGTACAACCAGAAATGAAAAATTGTGTTACATTTGTGTACAATGAATCAACGAACATTCTGCTGTCATGTATAATTGATTAGAACACATAAATTTTTTAAAAAGTTATTTATGTAATTATATTTAATATCATTTGTCATTTATGGGAGACTATCAAAGTGCCATTGAAGAAATTCATGTGAAACTTTATTACATTTAGGTTAAGCACATTAAAAAGAGGTACAGGTCCCATATTCTTTGACAAATCCTAAACTTACTAGTATATATTGATATATTTTTAAAAATATCTTTAAATTTCTATATTTAAGTGGAAAATATGGATTCATTCAAAGATAAATTCAAGCCAGGAGTGGTTGTAATCCTAGGTACTTGGGAGGGTGAGGCAGGAGAATCAGAAGTTTGAGGCGAGCCTCAGCAACTTAGTGAGGCTCTAAGCAACTTAATGAGACCCTGACTCAAAATAAAAAATAAAAAGGGCTGGGGATGTAGTTCAGTAGTTGAGTGCCTCTAAGTTCAATCTCTGGTACCAAAAAGGGGAAAAAAAAAAAAAAGATTAACTCAAAAAGACAGGTAGTAGGAGCAATCTCTTTGATATTAATTTTATCTTCCCCCAAAAGGATGAAATACTTAAGCCTAAAACTTACCTCAAAGGTATGGTCTAGTCTGTACACTGACACTGAATTTACTGCACTGACTATCTCCAATACGCCATTGAAATTATTCAAATCTTGAAAAACTTGCAGAATTTCTATAATTCTACTTAGTACTGCCACCCGTTCTTCAAAATTTTCTGCTTCCACAATGCATCTAATAACAACAACAAAAAAATCCACGGCTTAGAAAAGTTTCTCCACCTAACTTAGGAAATAAGAAACTTCTTTAGAGCCAGAATTCAAGCTTAAATAAGACTTATTATGATGATGATTAAGAAGCAATAATAAAGAATAAACAAAAACTTACTTTTCAAACCACAGGGTGAGGTTTGTGGTATGGCGAATCATTTTTAATAAATTTGGAGAATTTATCTCTTTATCTTCTTTGGTCCACACACTCCCTACAAGTTCAGAAGGCTGGACTTTCCTAGAAATAAATTTAAAAAAAATCAGTACAACCTAATCTATCTATAAAGGATTAGTATCAAGATTATTTAAAGATCTGCTAAACTTAATTTAAAAACAGATAATGACAAACATGAAAAAATATTTTCTCTCAGGAAAAAAACTGCAATAAAATTCCATTTTATTATTGCCAAAGCCACAAAACCTCAATAATATCAAATTGGTAAGAAATGATAAAATAATCTCCAACTCCAATATGCAAGTAAAAATTGATACAACCACTTTGTAAAACAATTCAGCAGGATCTTCCATTACTAAAGATATATATACTAGCTGACCCAACAATTCTATTGCTAAGTACATTCCTATGTAAACTCTTACAGAAAGTTACAAGAACTCATTCACAAGACTGTTCAGTGAAGCACTATTTACAGAAGTGAAAAACGCCAAACAATCTACCAGTTCACCAAAAAGAGACTGAATAAACTGTGGAATACTCATAGAATGGCTAAAATAAGTGAACTAGAACTATATTCATGGACTTTAACAGATATCAAAAAGAATATAAGTAAAAACATGATGCAGAATAAGTATGTTTAAAATGTACAGGAAAATGTGTGTATGTATATATAGAGAGACAAACAGAGGAAGAGTAAGCATCAAATTCTGGGTAGTTGTTATTTCTTGTGGGGAAAGGAGAGCAATGAATTAGGGAGAATTATAGAATTTCAATTTCATCTGTAATGTTTTTGTTATACATGAGCACTCATTACATGGCTGCTTATGAGGGCTCCTGGATACAGAAAAGATTTTAATGGAATGATAGTGGCAGGGGCTTACTGTTGAATAGTTGTTACCATTATACTGCATTAGTCTTCCTACCATTCCTCTTGTGAAGGATTGCTCATCCTTAATCTAGGTCTATATAGCAACATGTTAGAAGACTTACCTACAGGACATACTGTGATTAAAACTGCTATGAGCTTCCCTCCAAACCCAGGAAAATAGATGAGATATTTTTAAGCAGTCATGATATGTAGCAAAATGTTTAAAAAATAGGTAAAAGGTATGCTCAAGGTTTTTGAAAATAGACCAAGAAATAACAATTACCTACCTGTAGAGATCAGATTCCAAAAGTGTTAGCTGACGAGCAATTTCTATTGGGTGAAGTGTCATAAGATCAAATGTTTCAAACTGCCCTGGTTTACTGATATGCCATTCAATTGGTGGAGGTGGACTTTCAAAGGTAATATTATGGCTTATTCCATTTGCCTGAGCTTGCTTCTTCCTCTTGATGATCTTAGCAATTGACTCTACCCATTTCTTCATAGCTTTCCCTAGAAAAAAACACATAATTAGAATGTCTTTTACTTGACAGACATAACTGTAAATCTTCATATAATTTTTAACGTTCACCCAACTTCAACAATTATCAACTCATGGCAAATTTTTGCTTCATCTAACCCCAAATCATGCCATTCCTTCACTCTGTTGTTTGTTTTTTGGTACTAAGAACTGAATCCATGGATGTTTTCTCACTGCACTACATCTCCAGTCCTTTTTGTTTTTCATTTTCAGACAGGGTCTTGCTAAGTTGTTGAGGATCTCACTAAATTGTTAAGGATAGTCTTGAACTTGTGATTCTCCTGTCTCAGTCTCCTGAGTTGCTGGTATTACAGGCATACACCACTATACCCAGCTCTAGTTATTCTTTAAACAAATTCAAAAATCATATCATTTTGTCTATATTTAAGTCTTTTTAAAATAATCATTAGGTCATTATGACATATAAAAAATGAAGCATTTTTTTCTTTTTTAAAATTTGTTTTTAGTTATACATAACAGAATATATTTTGACATACTAGATGGAATATAACTTCCCATTCTTGTGGTTGTACATGAGGTGGAGTTACACTGGTCATGTATTCATTCATATATGAACATAAGAAAGTTATGTCTGATTCATTCAACTTTGTTTCCTATTCTCATCTCCACTCCCTCTCCTTCATTCCCCTTTATCTAATCCAATGAACTTCTATTCTCCACCCCCTGTTATTGTGTGTTGGCATCCACATATAAGAGAGAACATTTGGCCTTTGATTTTTTGGCTTATTTCACTTAGCATGATAATCTCCAGTTCCATCCATTTACTGGCAAATGCCATACTTTCATTCTTCTTTATGGCTGAGTAATACTCCATTGTGTATATACACCACATTTTCTTTATCCATTCATCTGTTGAAGGGCACCTAGGTCGGTTCCATAGCTTAGCTATTTTGAATTGAGCTGCTATAAACATTTATGTGACTTTGTCAAAAAGTGAGATCTTAAAATCTTCAAATAGTTGGTTAATATTCAAATTTCTATCTCTTAAATATTTTTCTTAATTTGTTTTAAAAGGACATAAATAACATTTACTTAATTATATTTAGTCCATATATCCTAAGTTTCCTTAGGACTACAGGTTCTCCCTTTATGTCTCATTTTTGCTTGCAATTTATTTGTTGAAGAAATGGAATTGCTTGTCTTGTGGTGATTCTCAAGTCTGTCTTGCCAACTGTACCCCTGTGGTATCATCTGCCATGTTTCTCTATCCCCCCTATTTTCTGAAAACCAGAGACATAGAGATTGATGTTTTTGTTTGTTTGTTTTAGTATTGGGGACTGAACCCAGGAGCACTTAACCACTGAACCTCATTCCCGGCTCTTCTCTTTTTATATTTTATTTTGAGACAGGGGCTTATTAAGTTACTTGGAGACTTGCCAAGTTACTGAGGCTGATTTTCGATCCTCCTACCTCAACCTCCCAAGCTGCTGGTATTATAGGCTTGTGCCACTGTGCCCAGCGAGATTAATGTTTTGACATGAATACTTGCCAAGAATACTTTAATAGGATTCTTAACCAATATCTTATACTGTTAGATAAAACACAAATGTTCTTAATATAACATATGTTTGATGACACATATTATAGCCTGGAATTTTATCACATAGGCTATGTTTGAAACTTCAAGTTGGAAATTCCTATCTTTTAGACACAAAAATGTATTCCTCTGGGGGCTGGGGTTGTGGTTCAGAGGTAGCACGTGCAAGGACCTTGGTTTGATCCTCAGCATCGCAGGCACTGGGTTTGATCTTAGCACCACATAAATGTAAAATAAAGATATATGTCCACCTAAAACTAAAAAACAAATATTTTAAAAAATGTATTCGTCTGGACTATGTTTCTAAGAGAGGAAATATTATTTTAAAAAGCTGATAATCATCTAAAATTAAAGAACCAGATTAAGGAGAATAAAAAAGCATAAAATTGCTGGGTGTGGTGATGCACACCTATAATCCCAGTGGCTGGGGAGGCTGAGGCAGGAGGATCATGAGTTCAAAGTCAAGCCTCAGCAACTTAGCAAGACCCTAAGCAACTCAGGGAGACCCTGTTTCTAAATAAAATATAAACAAAGGGCTGGGAATGAGGCTCAGTAGTCAAGTGCCCTGCCCCTCAGTTTAATCCCCAGTACCAAAACAACAACAACAAAAAGCATAAAATTATATATATATAATTTTATATTATTTATATATATATATATATAATTTATTTAATGGAAAAAAATGGCAAACTTGAGGTGACATAAAATTTAATAGCTTTAATTTATTAAAAAGGACTTTTGACACTTTTAAAAGCAATATTCTCCTTAAAAACTTAAAAGAGGGGGCTAGGATTATGGCTCAGTGGTAGAGTGCTCGCCTAGCACGGGCAGGACCCAGGTTCGATCCTCAGCATCACATAGAAATAAAGGTGTTGTGTTGTGTCCATTTATACCTAAAAAATAAATTTAAAAAAAAAAAACTTAAAAGGGGGTTAAGAGTATAACTCAATGGTATGGCACTTGCCTAGCACGTGCAAGGGCCTTGGTTTGATCCTCAGCATCGCAGACAAATAAAAATATGAGAAGACAAGGTTCTAAGACTTTATATGGTTCTAAATATATGTGAGCTTACTGGAGTCTATAAAGATCATTCCAAATGTTATTTAAGCTTTTTAAAAATGGAAAGCAATTTACATTCTTAGTCATACAATTTTGAAAATAAGCTCAAGTGCAACATAAGAGTCAATCAAAACTTTAAATAATATACCTCTTACACTTGAAATGAAGGATTCCAGTCTTTTAAGCAATTCCACATCTCTTTCAAAGTCATAAAAATGGTGTTCAACCCAATGGCGAAATACATTTAAAATCCTGGTAAAATAAAAGAATCACATTTTAGTGAAATCTTCAATTATACTTTTTTACTTCTATACTTCTTCATTATACTTCTTTCATTTTTCTAATGCCATGGCGATAGTTTTATATGCAACAACCAATATAATACTTAGAGTCTCCATTTTTAATGAATACCTTAAGTGCTTCAATAATAAGAAGAAAATCAATCTCCAAACTGTACATTATTTTTAAATTATACTTTAGCCAGGAGTGGTGGCACACACCTGTAATCCCAGCTACTTGGGAGACTGAGGCAGGAGGATCGCAAGTTCAAAGCCAGACTGGGCAACTTAGTGAGACCCTGTCTCAAAATAAAAAATAAAGGACTGAGGATGTAGCTCAGTGGCAAAGTGCCCCTGGGTTCAATCCCCAGTACTGCAAAAAAATAAAAATAAAAATTATACTTTAAAATATGTATTTGTATAAAGATTATGGTTTCTGTGCTTAATCACCAATTAATGTTAAGGAAAAGTGTCTTTTATTTATTCATATATAGAAAATACATGCTCTATAATAGAAAAGCTATTTTAAGTTTTTAAATTGAAAAAGTACTTTAAGCTGTAAATTTTAATGTATTTTTCATATAAAATGGAAAATTAACTAAGATTTATTGTATTTGGTTCTAAATTCAAGTGCTAGCCTAATGTCGTGGCACATGTCTATAATCCTAGTAACTTGGGAGACTACAGGAGGAAGACTGAACTTCAAGGCTAGACTCAGCAATTTAGCAAGGCCCTAAGCAACTGAGACCCTGTCTCAAAATAATAAATAAATAAATAAATAAATAAATAAATAAATAAATAGGGCTGGGTATGTAGCTCATTGGTAAAGCACTACTCTGTTCAATTCCCAGTAACCCCCCTAAATAAATAAATAAATAAATAAATAAATAAATAAATAAATTCAAATGCTATCATCAAATTTCCCTGTAACCTACAAATATGACTATAACCTTATTTCATTTTAAAAGACAAAAATATTTTTGTCAAGAGAGTGATTTTGTTTTGCATATCACAAAAATGATTACTCCTGATCTTGCAAGTATTTAATTATCTATACAAATATGAAATGCTCTCTACCAGAGACATCCTAATAATATTACTTTTCTTCATTACTTCAACAAATGGCCATTTTCAGGTTAGATTTTATTTCCCTACCACAGACAACTATATTTCTCTCAGACTATGCAAGTACATTTAATTACCAGTCTTCATCATGCTATTTATACTAAAACAACGTTAAGTCATTGTAGTCTGGTAAGTTCAGGAGCTTAGAAAATATATCAAAAGACCATAAATTGTTAGTTTCACTTATATCAGTTCAAACAGTTCTGCTTATATTTTCTTTCTAGTTTCTATAGCACTGATGTAATTTTAAAATTACGATCAGATAAAAGAAAAAAGTCTAATCAGACTTCATCAAACTTAAAAACTTCATCTCATCAAAGTATCATTAAGAAAACTAACAGGCAAACCATAATCTGGGAGAAAATATTTACAAAACCTTTTTCTGACAAAGGACTATATCTAGTCCTACTCGATATACTTATACAACTTAGTAATAAAAAGATAACTCAACAAATGATAGACATGAGTCAAACCTATTCTTCAAAGACGAAGAATGACTAGCCAATAAGAGACAGTAAAATGTTCTCAACATCATTAGTCAATAGGGAAGAACAAATTAAAACCACAATGAGATACCACTATACACCCAACAGTATGGCTAAGGTATGAATAATAACATCACTAAACAATGGTGAAGATATGCAGCAATGGAATGCTCATATATTGCTGGTGAGAATTCACTCTGAGTTATTTACCCAAGTGGGAAAAAAAGAAATACAC
This sequence comes from Ictidomys tridecemlineatus, assembly GCF_052094955.1. Classification (NCBI taxonomy): domain Eukaryota; kingdom Metazoa; phylum Chordata; class Mammalia; order Rodentia; family Sciuridae; genus Ictidomys; species Ictidomys tridecemlineatus. Next base: position 66,672,930 of record NC_135481.1, on the reverse strand, counting down.
ACACCCACCCACACCCACATTCACAATAAGACTTCTAAGATAAAGTTCATAGCAAATTTACTCATAATCAAAGACTGGAAAAAATGCCCAGGTATCCTTCAATGGGAAAAATACATGAACTGTGGTGTATTCATATAAGGAAATAACTATCTTAGTAATAAAATAGAAAAAAACCATTGATTCAAGCAACATGGATGAACCTCAAAAGCATGTTGAGTCAGGCATGAAAGTTATAGAATCCATACCTTTCTTTCCCATACTAGTCAGAGTCACACCCACAATAGGAATGAAGTAATTCAGACTTGGGGATGGCACCAAAAGATCTCAGAAATTATTATCTCCTAAATTAACAAGTGAATTATAACTCCTGAACAGAGAACAAGGAATGTAGCCTTTGAATGCCTCTTTAAAAACCCTTGTTCCCCCTGATCAGCAGAATCACAGCCTTTGGGACTGGAGTCCCCTGTGTTTCCTTTTTGCTAGCAAAGCAATAAAACTTCTCTCTCCTCAAAACAAAAACAAAAAAGTATAAAAATCAATTTATACAAAATTCTAAGACAAGTAAAAGAGTCAATAGCAGGATAAATCAGAATACTGCCTTTGGGCAGTAGCAACAAAAATTGTCTAGAAGGAGCACAAGGGAATTTTCTGGGTTGTGGTCTATCATTCTGTATCTTGAAAGGAATTTGAATTACAAAGACATTAAAATTTAACCAAAGTACACTTAAAATGTGTGTATTTCATGTTATGAACATTTTAGAACAAATGAATAATAAATACTGAAATGTTATTGATATATAAGTTGAAGTATTTAAGAAATAGTGTACTTTGAAACATATTCAAAAGATTAGGTGATTAATGAACTGAGTGAAAAATGACAAATAAATATATGTGATAAAAGTAAGTAAAATAAAATGTTAACAGTTGATCTGGTGGGTTTATCATTGTTCACTATGAAATTCTCTCAATTTTGCTCTTTTTTAAAATGTCAGAATAAATTGCTAAATAAAATACATTAGCTTACATTTTACTAAAATTCCTTCAATGCTCACAGAAAAAGTTTAACAAACTGGCTTGAATTTCAAAGCCATCTTCAACTCTACCCCGATATAATTAATCTCCTCTATTACAACTTACAATACAATGTCTTCATTCCTCTAAGTTCAATTTCCTTACCTATTTCCTCTGCACACCATTCTCAATCCTGTCTTTTTACTTTTGTTCATACTATTTCTAGGTACCCTCAATACCTTCAATCACCTTTCTGCATATCTAAATTCTACACATCCCTTAGGGACAATCTCAGATTTTACCTCTTCTAAGATGTCTTCCCTAACTACTGGAGTCTAATCTTAGTTATTCCTGAAGTTTTATAGGGGTATATTTTTGTGAGCCATTAAACTATTCAAAGTAGTATAATGTATAACTATTTCATGTATCTTTTTACCCCAATAAAATCATAATATTATGGCAGCATATCATGACAGTCTATTATTTTTGTATTCACCATAAGTAGACAAGTATATAACTGAGAACATGCTTAGATATAAACAGTTAAAGAATTCACATGACTGAGATCTAAGATCTTATTTCCTGTCTGCCCTATAATAGGGACCTCATAAATGTATGCCTCATTTGAGTAGATTAGTACAAATGCATCACAGTTACTTTAGAAAAATTATTCTTCTTTCTTGCTAATGTAATGGGTAAAAAATCTCATTTTCTTATACAAAGAATGACATGTTAAAAGTTTTGGCTAAAAGACATATAGCTAGGAACACCATTATTCCTCTAAAATTGAATTTATTTATGGTAATTATCCTGGAAAATAATAAATCCAGTTCAAAGCTATAATTTATTAGTTAACAGCAATCAAGGAAACAATATTTAGAAAAAATTTAGATCATATATAGTTAATATGATAACTCAATATCCAATGATAAGGGGTAGATAATACTTTAGTTTTCATTTGGATTATAAGAAGGTTAAAGGAGCTTCCAATTTTTAATGCTTAGTGAAACAAAAACACAATGGCTCAAGAGGTCAGATATGGTCCCATCTTGTCACTCCCTTTACATGACCCAAGTTCAAATTACTTAATCGTACTAAGTTTTCCATTTCTTCATATATAAAGTTAGAATAATCATTGTGTTGCACCATAAAAAAAATTGTGTTTTGAGGATGAGATTAAAAACAGATAAAGCACTTAGGGTAATATCTAGCACAGAAAGTACCTAACAACTGGCAACTCTATAATCAAATCTATTATAGATATTACTGCAATGATTCCTTAGGTAACTTTACATAGGATAAAGAGTAGGAAAAGCAGTAGAACTTCCATAAACATTAAAAATTATAAAAAAACAAACAAGGACCAAGTAACTACCATTACAAAGGGACATAAGGGAAATAAAGTGGAAAGCTGACAGTAAGCAAGCTTATATATGTAAGTTTTACTTATAATAACACACATTTATTTTGATCTGTAAATATATCACATGTCAGAGAGAGCTGATGTAAATAACATGGTATACTTATATAAATTTCTTCAGGATATTTATTTAAAATAGCTTCACAGTGAAAGGAATTTGGAAATTTAACTGTCATAAAATTAACAATAATATTTATATTTAAATTAAGAGCTAAGAATTTTTGTGTTAACTATATACTGAAAATGGCACATAAGAAATGTAATATTCAGGTCAAACCTAAGTTGTACTGGTTGGACGTATTCCTTTCGGAATCTTTTAAGGTCTGCACTGATTGGCTGCTCGCCTTTCTCTATTGCCAATTTGTCTGCTTCAGTAGGTTCTGGCTCTGGAATTTCAAATCTAAGAAGAAAACCAAAAGGACAGGAATTTGTTCATACATAAATGAAAGATATTTTAAATACAACAAAAAAAAATTTGACCAAAGAATCCCCTTTCCTATCACTTTGTAGAAAGTGCTATTACTGATAAGCCTTCCCTGTAGTACTCCATACTACACAAGTACAAAAATTGCCTTCAGCTATATGATCCTAAGATTTTATATCAAATCTTTATAAAAAGTTTTTTATGATTAGCATTAATCAACCAACAAAGGGTTCATGGAAAAGATCCAAGAAAAGAATCCACAGGAATATAACTTCTTTAAAGATCAGAAAGAGCTGGGAGATTTAGTGTATGCCTGTAATCTCAGCTACTAGGGAGTCGAGGCAGGAGGACTGCAAGTTCAAAGTCAAACTCAACAATTCAGTGAGACTGTCTCTAATAAAATAAAAGAGACTGAGCATGTAGCTCAGTGGTAGAGCTCTAGCTAGCTTCCGCGAGTCCCTGTATTCAATCCCCAGTACCATAATGTGAAAGAAAGGACTTATCTAACCATCTATCCTTAATATTTATATCATAAAATGAAAGCAGACTAATCAATTTCCTTAAATACGTGAGTATGAAATTCAAAAAGGAAGCCCAAGATGAACTTTTAAATTAAGAACATAACCTAAGTGGGTAAGGCAAAAAATCAAAATTAAAAAACCAAAAACCTTGCCTAACCAGAGGAAATATAGCTATAATGTAAGTTAGGAAATATAGCTATAATGTAAGTCTAGCAAATATACTTTCCTTATTTTGGACACAGAAATAGAACAATAGATTTTCATAACATATTATACTAAGTCTAGTAAGTTTAATTTCATAGAACAAAATGGAAATAGGGGTCAAGACAAAATTTTAGTTAAGTTTATAAACGTAAAACAAAATCATTTTGTAGTTCAGATTATATATGAACATATTCATATACATGTGTGTATATACATATACATATTTGTGTATGTATATATGTATTTTAGTACATTTTGTTTTTTGAAATTGGATCTCATTATGTTGCACAGGCTGTCTGAAATGATCCTTCTGCCTCAGTCTCCCAAGTACCAGAACTATAGACCCATTCCATGACATCCAGCCAGGTTCTTTTTTTTAAACTACAAAGCATTTAAAGTATCACTAAGTAAAAAACATTCAGTTAAAAAATTTTTTTCAATTCAAAAAATGTTTAAATATTAATAAAGGAATTGTTTTTTAGGCTTAATAATAATACATGATTTATTTAAAATAAAAATTCTTAACTTTCAGAGATACACATAGAAGTATTTACAGACAAAATATGTTTTCTGAGATCTACTTCAAAATAATCCTGGGGGTAGAATATTTAAATCTGTAGGGAAGCAGATAAAACATGAGTTGATAATTATTGAAGTTAGATAATGGATAAATAGGTTCATTATATTTTCTGTCTACTCTTGCACATGTTTGAAATTTTCCATAACAAATTTGTTTTAAAATCAAAAAGTGGAAAATTCCCTTAAATAACAGAACAAATTTTACTATAATGTTGTTTTTTTCTCTCTAAATTGGGTCTTTAAGGGGCTGGGATTGTGGCTCAGCAGTAGAGTGCTCGCCTAGCACATGTGAGGTGCTGGGTTCCATCCTCAACACCACGTAAAAATAAATACATAAAATAAAGGTATTGTGTCCAACTACAATTAAAAAATATTTTTAAAAACTGTATTAAATTGGGTATTTAAGATTACCTCTTGGAATATTGCTAATAGCCGAAAAGAACTATGTTACAAACAGCAAACACTACTTAAAAAGTATGGTAATACATCTAATGTAATGCCAAATAAATTATGTTCAACACCTACCTGAGTAGGTACCAGCTACTAGGCACTTTGCAAGGTACAGAACAGTTAATTTTTTTATAAAATATTAATGCAAGTAAAATATACATTTTTCTCACCGTTCAATCAGTAAGCTTAGCAATTCCTGTGGTTTACAAAACGAACGATATGTAGTAAGAAAAGTACGAACAAAATTGGGATCTGAAAAAGTAGAGCATAAACATATTTCATGTTCAATTTTTCAGTTTAATTAATTCAAAGTACCATATTTCCCTTCCTTTTTAATTTGGTTCTTCCTGCCAACTATGGTATTTTCTTGATAAATAATGATTGTTTTCAAATTTTTAAAATTTGCATTAATATGCAAATTTTATGAGCACTTATTTAATAACTAATCAAGTTAACAATATTATATTTTAGAAACATTTAATTAGCTATTTATCCCTTTTGATTCTGCAGTATTTTAATATTCTGGAGGCAAATCATTTTTTTTCCCTGAGATCTTCAAAATAATTCTGGGAATAGGTATTTAAATCTGTAATGAAACAGATGAAACATGAGTTGACAATTATTAAAGTTGGATGATGGATAAATGGGTTTATACATTATCTTTGAACACCATTAAAAAGCTTTTGGGAATTAGGCCCTAGGTAAGTACTCACAATGAGTTTCACATACCTGCATACATATGATATGTTAACCTTTCAATTAATTTCACCACAGTTCCTCCTTTAATAATGGGGATTCCACTTCTACTTTGCAAGTTGTCTTCAAAAACAATGTTTTCCTCAGAGTCTTTTACCACAAAACGATACACATCTGGACTTGGTAATCTCAACGGCTGATCATTTTCTTCTTTCAATAAAACAGAATCTAGCATTCTATCTAGAGTACTACGATAATGAAGAGAAATAAGGGCTGCCATCCAATTATTTTTCTCTTCTGCAGACTTAGCAGCAAATATTATGCTGTTTTCATCTTTGGATACTAATTCAAAAGCATGTCTGCACTCACAAGTATCTTCCTTATCACAGATTTGTACTTTCCTCATGACAAACTTTTCTTTTAATCTATATTCTGCACTACTGTAACCTGGAAGCCGGGTCTGGCCATGATTAGGTTTACAGCTGATCATTAAGCCATCAAAGAGAAAAATATGTCGTTCATGTTTAGCACCAATTCTTGTCAATGGTCCTTCCATTATAAATTCATTGCAGCACTGTCCAATATCTTTGCCTTCCCAACCATCTATGTTTTTCTGAATTTCATTCATTTTTTTGATGGCCAGGTGCTTGCTTCTTAATTGACGATTATAAAAAGGGCAAACAGGATCCCTAATAAAAAAAAGAATATAAGATTATTCAATGATTACACAGTCCTAATTCCTAATTTCTTCAAGTGAGAAGTATCTCAAATCAAGTGACAAAAATATTAAGTTGGGATGAGGGTGTAATCCAGTGGTAAAGCACATGGTTATCAGAATACATGAAATTATGGGTTAAATCCCCAGACTTTCAAAAGAAAAAAATTAAACATCCAAATACTAAATTTTACATACAACATTTACTTTTTTCTAACTTTGTCCCAAAAATATACTTTCATTACTGTGAAAGTGAAGTACTACAGACTATATTTCAAAATTCCTAATGCCATAAGTACTAAAATTACAAAAGAATCCTAAATTCTTATACTGATTATACAAAATTTTTTAGATTCATTAAGTGTATCTTAAGATTATGACAATGCTAACCTAAAACTAAAACAACCAAAAAAAGCAAAAGAAAAAGCACAACTTTTAAAAATGCAACCATCATTATAAATTACACTTTTTGAGAAAACCAAGTATCAGATACAATGAAGCATACAGAAAATATTCATTTTTTAAAAATATTTATTTTTCAATTGTAGTTGGACACAATACCTTTATTTATTTATTTATTTTTATGTGGTGCTGAGGATCGAACCTAGGGCCTCACACATGCTAGGTGAGCACTCTACCACTGAACTACAACCCCAGCCCCAATATTCATATTTTTAACAGTTTGGAATTACCCAGGTCGGCGTCTAGGTGAATACTGCTTGTAAATTCGGTCCATACTACCTTGAAGATTCATGAGAGCAGTAATAGCTTGGTTCAAACATTCTCTGTCTTCTTGCTCTTCACTACATGCTTTCAGTTGCTAACAAAAAAATAAATGATAAATTAAAACTGCATTGTTTGATTCTTCTCTCAATTTTCTTATAATTAGAGAATCATCAAATATTTAAAACTTTAAATACATTTTAAATATACTTAATAAAACTAGCTAAATTTTACTTTATGACCTCTTAAACCAACCTTTTTTTACAAATACAATATAGATACAAATTATTATTAGCAAACAGTAAAAAAAAGACTTTTTTTCCCACAAATAGTTAAAAATGAAAATCACTGGAACATCTTCCAGATTTACAATAATAGTCTAAAATACCTAAAACATGAAGACTGCATGCTACTTTAATTTATCAGTAACTATGAATATAGAAAATAAAATAAACTACAACAGATGATTTTATATTCTCTAATAATTAAATACTCAAGTTTTCAAGTTTCAGCCATTTCAAAAAGCTTACATATCTTTGTTTTACAACATAATAAAGTAGAAAAACACTTCAATCCATCAGAAACTTTTCTGCAAAGAGAATTCATAAAGAAATCTACTAGTATGTTTATACCACAGAATTCAACCATTCTAGTCAAAAATCAAGAAACTATAAAAATTAATATTCTATCTTATAACCATTGGAAATAAAATTTAAAAACTGGCTTGTTAATCCCCAAAGCTCTAGTTTTATTTAATTTTCCAAAATTCATTCGCATCTCACTCTCAGAAAGGAAGTTTACTTTGTAAAAAATAATGCACATTGGATTATGCTTCAATGTTTCAATCCTTTTGATAAAAAATTCAAAGTAGAAATAATATATAGCTATCATACAGAAATTATCTAAATGTGTATTTATGCAATAACAAATATGGAAAATTATTATCACTTCTTTTAGAAAAATTTTAAAAACTTAAATCTATTTTATTTATTTTTTTTTTAGAGTGTGCATGTGGTCAACTTTTTATTTATTTATTTATTAATTGTTCAAAACATTACATAGTTCTTGACATCATATTTCATACATTTGATTCAAGTGGGTTATGAACTCCCATTTTTCCCCCGTAAACAGATTACAGAATCACATCGGTTACACATCCACATTTTTACATACTGCCATACTAGTGTCTGTTGTATTCTGCTGTCTTTCCTATCCTCTACTATCCCCCCTCCCCTCCCATCTTCTCTCTCTACCCCATCTACTATACTTCATTTCTCTCCCTTGTTTTTTCCCCCCCTTTCCCTTCACCTCCTCTTATATGTAATTTTGTATAACGATGAAGGTCTCCTTCCATTTCCATGCAATTTCCCTTCTTTCTCCCTTTCCCTCCCACCTCTCGTCCCTGTTTAATCTTCTTCTCATGCTCTTCCTCCCTGCTCTGTTCTTAGTTGCTCTCCTTATATCAAAGATGACATTTGACATTTGTTTTTTAGGGATTGGCTAGCTTCACTTAGCATAATCTGCTCTAGTGCCATCCATTTCCCTGCAAATATCATGATTTTGTCATTTTTTAGTGCTGAGTAGTACTCCACTATGTATAAATGCCACATTTTTTTATCCATTCATCTATTGAAAGGACATCTAGGTTGGTTCCACAGTCTAGCTATTGTGAATTGTGCTGCTATGAACATCAATGTAGCAATATTTTATGATCTTTAACTTCCTAGAAACTTTGTGCAAACTTTGCGTTTTCCTCATTTTCCAACCACAATCTCAAAAGCATTCAACAAGATTTTCCTTTTTCAGTAAGGAAATGTTTGAATATTGTTTGAGAACTTGGTCCATTATCTTTCATTTAAAGTCCTAAAAATTATTACACATATGAAACACAGAGACAGTTGGCCTTTTTATGCAGAAGTCTTGCTATCAAGAGATTAGCAATAAAAATAATTTAAATGACTATCATTAGAAGAAATGCCTTAATCCCTAGACTAAGAAATAAAACAATGAAGCATTAGCACAAAAGGGTCAAATTACCATGTAAAGTTTATGACCTTTAAAGGTGAAAATTACTAGCAAAACCACTTATTTTGTTGCTTCAAAAATTTCATGATTCTTCACAGCTACACTCTAAAATACTTTAATAAAGATGGATGTTGATGATATAAAATGCTTAAGGCATTTTTATTCTGTTTTGTTGGTAGAAATTCCCAAATTGCCACTAATGTTAAGATTCTGGGGCTACAAGAATAGTAAGTATCTACTATCTATTTAGCTTAAGCCTGTCCAAACTCTTACACATCTTTTAAAAATAGTTGTGTAATAATTACAAGTTGTCAAGCAGGAAAAAAAATTTCAGGATATTTACAAAATGAGATTTCCTACTGATAATAGTATGTAAAACATGACTCTGGCATAACCTTCATCCAATAATTTGCAAAATATTTCTTGAATTCTCAGCAGTAATAGTTCATAAATGTCAGCTTAAGAATATCCAAACTAGTTCTCTACAGATATTTGAAAGGCTGTATTCTAAATTTCTTACATTGACACAGAAATTACCATTCTGAACTACGTGCAAATCAGTCATTCTCTTTTATGGCTCCATAGACTTTCTACATATTTGCTCTGCCTTCCTAAACACCCAATGAACTTAGCCTCTAGGTTATCTAGAAATGCTTCTTTTCAAGGAAGATGGCTTCAAATGATGCCTTTTCTCTCTTTATTTTCTTCTTTTGAAGTAATAGCACATTTACAGAAAAGTCAAAAAAATTTACACAATTCAACTCCTATATACTATCAATCCCTATTTTTTTTAACATTTTTCCACAAGTTTCATCATTCTGTGTTCACCATTCCCCCCCCCCGCCCAAACTATTTATTTAAGTGTAGTTTGTGATACTATCCATTTCCTTGAAGAATAAGGGGAACAACTGCTGAATGATTGTGAGATTATTTTTGGAATGTAAGAAAAACTCAAATGTAGAACAAATAGTATTGTTCCCTTTAACTCTTTTAATATTTCAGTGGTACATTTTAGAATAAGGATTTTCTTTCTTTCTTTTTATTTATTTTACAGAATTATAGTATAGCGATCACTTTCAGGAAATTAAACACTGATAAAGCTCTATTACCTAATCTATAGTACATACTCCAATTCTGTCACTTGTCCCAGGAACATCCTTTAGGATTTTTTTCCCCCAATATAGGATCCAGAGTTGCACTAAGTTCTCACATTTCTATTGTCAATCTGAATAGTTCCTCAGCATTTGTCTTTCATGACTTCTTCAAATGAGTAAGGATATACACACTTACTAGGATAAATCCTTAAACATCCAACAACCATATGATTTTTTTTCTAACTGCCCTAGGAAGAATTAGTTATTCCTACCATGGTGGTCTCACAGTATCATTTCTATTAGGCACTTATAGTATAATTCCTTATTCTTCTTCATTTCCTTCACTAAACTGTAGACACCTTAAAGATTGTGGCTATTCTATTCATTCATTAGTATACTACCTGTGCGCAGTAAGTACCCCAAAGAATAACTAGCAGCACTTAGAATGACTTATTTTATAAAAACACTTAAAATTTTAGGTGTTAAGACAAATAATGATGAATACTTTTTTAGTTCTCTGTCCATTTTCTTTTGAGTTAGCTTATTTAATCTTTATTATATCTCTGCAAGATAAGTGTTATTTTCATAAACATGGTACAAATGAAGGAAGTGAAGTAGAGAAGTTAGGTAATATGCCTAAAAGGAGCAGTAGAACCTATACTCAAACCTAGGAGCCCTAACCCCAATGTACAAACTTTTGGCTGCATTACTCTCTCTATACATTGACACCAAACACAGTTGTGTAAAGCACTGGCCTATTTCTACATCTGATGACAAACTGAAAAGGATCCCTTCTATGTTAAAAGCAAACTGGATAAGTATAATTTAATGAAATTGTGCTTTGGATGAAAGGTCAATGAGAATAAACACCCTTGTAATATATGGTTAAATTAAGTAATAAAATAGAAGTGATTAATTGAAGTGACTAATTTGTAGTATCTTATAAACCTCCCTGAAGAGATAATCATTCTTCTCAGTTGTGTGCATCTTATCCAAGATTTTACACCTCATTTAAGCTTTTTCTCAACTCTAGGGGACTTCACTAAAATATTTACCAAGCTTCTCCTGAATTCCTGTAAAATGCTACAACTACCATGGATATCTGTATGTCTGAAGCATGAAAAATTATAACAAATTTCGAACTTGTCTCTATTGGAATAGGAGCTCTGCCTAGATGTGAAATAATATGTGTGTGATTATTTTTTGGTAGTAATAAATTTCTTTTTAGATTTTTACAAAAGTAGAGTTAGTAATTTGGTGGGAAATTCAATTCATTAAAACAATGATTTTTTTAAAAAAATTGCTTTAAAAAACAGCCCCATATTATTTTTATTCAACATGTCCTTAAATGATGTGTCAGTACTAAAAGAGTAAATATGCAGTAAAATATTTCTCAAAGTCTTTTTCAAGGTTCAGGACATTTCTTTCAGTAGATATATCTCAAGCTTTTGATGTTATGAATTTACTTACACATACATACAAAAAGAATGACAAAGCAAATATTGCATAAGTTAACAACTGGTGAATCAAGGTGAAGGGAGTTTAGTATTTCATTTTTGTAACTTTTCTGGTTTTCAAGGTAAAAGGTAAAAAAATATTACCTAAAGAAACTTCAAATTATTTCATATTGAAATTGACTTATCTTTCTCAATGACTTCATTAAAATTATTAATAATACATCTTCCTGTGAAGCTTTAAAATAGAGACCTCCTTAAATAGGGAATAATCCATAAAGAACTCATAAAGAGAGTGTTGGCTTCATATGAATAATACATGCATGACCCCAGATATTTACTTGAATTTCTAAAATATTTCTAGATAATGTACATGTCTTTTCAGAAGTCCTATCATTAGTCTTATACTTGTCTTCTATGTTTGTCAACATTTTAAAATCCTGATTTGTATATAGTTAAAATATTTTTTTCCCTATCTGGGTGATTACAAGGTTGCTCTTATAGCTACTATGTCTGCATGTAAGATCAAGACATTGACTATGATGGCCTGACTCATCCTGAAGCCACAACTACCTTGTCACCATTCACTTACTAGATCTCTTGGTTCTTGATGATGTGACTAAGAATAGTGGTTGTTTAGTAAGTTAAAATAAAGCAAAGAATCATTTTTAAAAAGATATATAGTATGTACATTACATATACACATAAAAGAATATATTATATATACTTTTGAATGTGTTACTTGGTCCTAACGGTGAGAGAAAGAATACTATACTGCATGGTAAAAAAAAAAAAAAAAAAACCCTCAGAAGTGATTTTCTTAAGAAGTTAAAATAGGATGAAAATTTAGAGCAATGTTATGCATAAAAATTATTATGTAAATAAATCAAGAATTAAAAGACTAGTACTAAGTGTCTCTAAAAGTTAATTTCAAAAAAGTAAACTTTTTTATCAGATGGTAACTCAAGATTCGGGTGTGAAATGACAAATAAATTTTCTACCACATGGAAATGATCTGAACATAAGAAAGATATATAGAATATATAAATTCCTAGAAAATTTATTACACACACACACACACACACACACACACACACACACACATCCTTAGCCCTAAGATATTTTATTTTTGTGAATAAGAAGTATTTAAAATAATATTATCAGGTCAAAAACTAGTTTTCAGATCTCATAAATGTACTTCCTATAAGGCTCAGGAAGTTTTTGCCTTACCTTTAATAATTCAAAATAATGCCAACAATGATACACTGGCACCAGCATAAGACGAGGAAGGACATAACGAACTGCTTCTTTAAAACCATCAGCAATGGACTGCAAAGCAAAAAAAGATGTAATAATGTACCTCTGACTTCAAAGATACATAAAAGCAATTCCTAACAAACAGCTTTAAAAAGTATACAAATTTGTCAAAACTATAATGAAAAGCATAAGCTGTATTGAAATTGTAGTGCCATAAATTAAGTTTTACCTCATTTCCCCCTTTATTAGAGAAATATATTTCTTCGTCTCGGTAAAGCTTAAATAACTCTCACAAAAGTGGTCTGCAGCTTTTCTTTAAACATTTGGGCTTCCATATACCTTAAAGGCATTCTGAAAAGCTATATACTCTCTTGTACATTTTTATGTTGACATTAGAAATGTTCACAGTTTAAATACCTATAAAGCATGTATTTGAAGAGATGTATAATATAAATGTGACTTAAATATATTTCATCAGTGACTGAATACATTTCAGACTAAGGCTATTTAACTTATGAAAAATGTTTGCTTTACAACTTAATTGACAAAGCCAATCTTCATTGGCAAAACAAATAGCCAGATCAAACACTAGTTAGAAATCCTGAGTTGATTATTATACTCAAAAAACATATTAATATGGTCTCAAGGAGTAGAAGCACCAGGAAGAACTTAAAAACTGCTTCTAACATACTACCTCCAGGTAGTATGAGAACTTTACAAGCTGAATTTATACTGAATGAATAATGAAGAACTTTTTAAAAAGTTAATATTCACCTTTGTAATAAGTATCTTGCTTCTTAGTTCTTAGGTAGCCAGATAAATGTGACAAGGCAGAAGGAAATATGACATTCACTACCAAGAGTTTTTACCATAAGCAACCCATATCCTTCTTTTGGATAACCTTACTTTGTATTCAATAAATTCTCAGTAGCAATGTTTTATTTTATTTTGTTTTGTTTTTTCTTTTCACTGGTTCCCTGGAGATTTCTTACATCTTGGATCAATGCATAATAGGAAATTCAATGTGGCAAGGGGTAATGTATAAGAGGAATTGGAAAAGAGAACTTAAAATACATTAAAAAAAAAAGGGGTCTCAGGCAAACTAGGAACCAATTCCCCTAAAGTTATCTGTGCATTTTTATCCCTTGAAAAACTTTCATGTGTACCTAGGGATAAGTATATACAGGTGTTGAAAACTGCTAATCTGTAGAATAGATAATTTTCTAAAAGTTATAGGGGTTTAAAATCAACTCATGCTGATTTTTTAAAGTTGACTTACTGATGTTTCTCCCCAAGAAAAACAATGACAAGACCAATATTTAATGTGAGAAAGAATATGATAGGCTTCTTTGTAAACATTTTCCTCATAAACACTCTAATTCAGATATTTATACTACGGACAAAAGTATAAAATAGAAATATGCACTGTATTTTGCAAATTAAATTAGTTGTCAAAGGTAGTTTTTAGCATTATATCCTGATTAGAACACCATGGTAGTGTTATTCAAAAAACATATTAATATGGTCTCAAGGAGGAGAAGCACCAGGAAGAATTTAAAAACTGCTTCTAACATACTACATCCAGGTATAATAAAGATAACAGATAGTAAAATAACAAAACATTAACTGCCCATTGCTTTTCCAATGTATATATTTAAGAGAGATGGGTAAAAAATAATATGAAGATAACTGACAGTAGAGTGAAAAAATGGAAGGGTGGAGTAGCTAGAATGAAGAAAGGTTAGATGGTTTGCTTGCTCGTTTTAAGAATACAGAGTTGATCATTTCATATGCTGGAAGAAAGAGCTAGTCTAGATGTAGAAGTTGCTAGGGTAATTAGTAAAGTATCACTTATGTCAATGAAACATTTAAGTATTGACAGAATAAAAATTTTGCCTCTCTTCATCCATTTTCATTTTATCTAAATGCATTATTAAACCAAGAAATTCATATCTTACTTCTCACTTCAGTATTTATCTTCTCTAAATTGTAGAACTGATAGAGAAACCAATTTGAGAATATACAATATATTCTCATTTCTTTAAAAGATTTCTCCAAATCTTCCTATAGGAAATATGATACTGAAATAGCTCCCCAGATTCAGCTCTATAGTCTCATCTAGAATGTGCCAGATTTTTCTGGTTGTTCAATATTTGCAATGTAGTACTATAAAAGATTTACCACATTAAGAGCAGACTGAAAAAAGATAGAAAACAGAAAATAATTTAAAATGAGCTTAGAATTAATAGATTTTGAAGAACTAATGAAATTTATTCTAGCATTACAAACATTTGAAGGAGAAGATGGTGATGTATTTCTTTATTTGTTTTATAAAAGAAAAGAGCATTTAAGTTAAGTTTACCTGAAAGTGTAGAGCAACTGCAGGTCTAGCCATCAACTTACTAAAATGTTCATTAAACTCTGGTGAAAGAATGTCCTGTGATAATGTTTCATAAGGATCAAATGCTTGCTCCTGTTTTTTAAAAATGAAAATGTATTAGGTTTAAATGAATATCTTTTCTACTAATATGCTAGAGATCATCTAGTGACAAAATTCTATTCAAGTCCTCAATAAAGTATCATCCCTTCTTGCTTTCTACTTTTCAAAAACAAACAATAATTATGTCTGCAACTGATAATTTTTTTTAAATGTAAGCACTGACCTTGAACACTAGATGCCAAGAGGCAATGGATCTTCAAATAAATAACAGACTCTGTGATCACAGGTGTCAAGGTATTAAAATGTACATTTTATTCCCAGTAAATGAGAAGTATATTGATAAGTAAAAGAAGGCTGGAAACTCAAGCTTATCCAAGTTTAAATAAGTTTACATTTACGATACTTTAAAGGAAATAACATTGATACTCAACAGTTTCCAAAATTAAAGAAAGGAGAGCAAAGAGAACAGAACATTAACAGCTCATAGCTTTTCCAATGTATATATTTAAGTAAATTTCTACTCTCCAATAATAACCAATAACTACAATGTCTAATTAGAACTAAGGCTAGTGCTAATGTAAAATGATATGGCCCCCATAAAAACAATTTGGCACCAGGTGTGGTGGCAACACCTATATTCTATTAGAGGCTTGGGAGGCTGAGGCGAGAGGATTGCAAGTTCAAAGCCAGCCTCAGCAACTTAATAAGGCCCTAAGCAACTAGTGAGACCCTTCTTTAAGTAAATAAAAGGGGCTGGGGACTTGGTTCAGTGGTTAAGCACCCCTGGGTTCAATCCCTGGCCAAGGTGGGAGTGGGGTAGAAAATTTGGCAGGTCTTCAAAAAGCAAACATAGAATTACCATATACAACAATAATTTCACTCCTAGGTATACACCTAAAATAAGTGAAAAAAATGCAATGTTATTCATAATAGCTAAAAGGTGGAAATAATACAAATGTCGATCAACAAATGAACAGGATGAATAAAACAAGGTAAAGGTTGAGTATCACTTATCAAAAATGCTTGGAACCTAGAAATATTTCAGATTTTGGAGTTTTCCAGATTTTGGAATATTACATAGATTTTATGGGTTCAGCATCCCTAATCTGAAAATCTGAAATCTGAAACTTCCTGAAATTCCAAACATATTTGAATGATGGCTCGAAATGCTTTGGAATCCAAAACTTTTGAAAGCTGGCTAGCAGTCAAAAAAAAAAAAAAAAATTGGGGGGCGGGGTGAGCATGGTGCAGCATGCCTATAATTCCAGCAACTCAGGAGACGAGGTAGGAGGAGTGCAAGTTCAAGATCAGTCTCAGCAAATTAGCAAGGCCCTAAGGACTTAGTAAAACCCTGTCTTAAAATAAAATGTAAAGAAAGAGCTGGGAATATAGCTCAGTGGTTAAGTGACCCTGGGTTCAATCCCTGGTACCAAAAAACTCTTTTTAAAGTTTTGGATTTCAGATTAGTGACGTATATGAAATGGACTATTATTAAGTCACAGAAAGGGGCTGGCGATGTGGCTCAAGCGGCATCGTGCTCGCCTGGCATGCGTGCGGCCCAGGTTCAATCCTCAGCACCACATACAAACAAAGATGTTGTGTCTGCTAAAAAATAAATAATATTTTAAAAATTCTCTCTCTTTTTAAAAAAAAAAAGTCACAGAAAGGAATAACATTCTGACTCATGCACTGACAAGAACTTTAAAACATGCTAAATGAAATAACCAAACACAAAAAAACAAATATATGATTCCACTTACATGAAATACTTAAAATAGGAAAATTCACAGAAATAGAAAGTAGATTAGTGGTTACCAAGAGCTGGGACAGGGAAAACCGGAAGTTATTTCTCATTGTGTAGATTTCTGTTTAGGTGATGAAAAGGTTTTGGAATGAGGTAGGGGTGATGGCTGTACAATACTATGAATTTTAATTAATACAAATGAACTGCACCCCTAAAAATGATTAATATGGGGCTAGAGATGTAGCTCAGCTATACTGCACTTGCTTAGCATACTTTACATAAAGTCCCAGCATACTTAAAGTTCTGGGTTCAATCCCCAGTGCCAACAACAAAAAAAAAAAGGATAGAAAAGAAAGTTAAAATGGCATTTACATTTATAAACAAAATAAAAATAATATAGTATTTTAGAACTATACAAAAAAATATAATATTTTAGAACCTCATATATCTTTAAGAGTACAACAAATTAACAAGAGAATAACAATTAATATGACATCACAATATAAAAACATTCTATTAAGAATCAAGGCTGAATGTGAAGTATCAGTAACTGAATATTTTCATCCTGTCATTTTCTTTGTCCTACAAAATGGACCTAATAAAATTGATGTATGTTTTCAGAAAAATATAGGCAAAGTTTATAAAATTAGGCACTTTTACATGAAATCTAAAGATAGCACTAAAAGAAATAAAAATGGCCAATAAGTATGAAAGAATGCTTAACATCATTAGTTTTTTTTAAAAAACAATGATATGCATTTCTTTTCCCATTAGAATGTCAAAAATGAACTTTGTTTACAATAAAAAGAGAAAAAAACTATAACCTTCTAAAGATTAGATGTTATGGTATCTCCATATAACAGGGTATTCATATGTAAAAATTCTGGTGAAGTATATTATTAACATAGAAAACTTTTATAACATACAGGTAAAAAAGGTTATCAAATAAGACAATCAGGGCTGAGGTTGTAGCTCAGTAGTAGAGTGCTTGCCTAGCAAGCACCACATAAAAATAAATAAATAAAATAAATGTAGAAAAGAAATCCAGTCTTTAAAAAAAATAGAACAACCATTTTACTGTAAATACAAATAGGTTTGTATGATACATACAAAAATATTTGTAAGGATTGAGGCTGGGGTTGTGCCTCAGTGGTAGAGAGTTTGCCTATCATGTGTGAGGCACTGAGTTCCATTCTCAGCACTGCATTTAAATAAATGAATAAAATAAAGTCCCATCAACAACTAAAAAAAAAAAAAGATATAAAAAAATTTTAAAAGGGATGGGGTTGTGGCTTAGTGGTAGATTGCTCGTCTAGCATATGTGAAGTACTGGGTTCGATCCTCAGCACCACATAAAAATAAACAAATAAAATAAATTCATGGTGCCCATCTACAACTAAAGAAAAATATATTTTTTTAAATTTTAAACATTTCTAAGGATAAATAAATGTTATCTAAAGGACAAGTTATCTCAGGGAGTTGAAAAATAGAATGAATTTCATTTTATTTGTCTCTATTTTTTGAATATTTTGCAATAAGCCACATTAGTTTTCTTTTCAGTTTTGATCTTTTTAAAAATTTTTTTATTCTAATTTGTTATATATGACAGAATACATTATAATTCTTATTACACATATAGAGCACAATTTTTCATATCTCTGATTGTATACAAAGTATATTCACACCATTTTTGTCTTCATACGTGTACTTTGGATAATGATGTCCACCTCATGCCACCATCATTTCTAACACCATGCCCCCTCCCTTCTCCTCCCACCCCTTTGCCCTATCTAGAGTTAATCTATTCCTCCCACGCTCCCCCTCACTACCCCACAATGAATCAAACTCCTTGAATCAGAGAAAACATTCAGCATTTGATTTTGGGGAATTGGCTAAATTCACTTAGCATTATCTTCTCCAACTCCATCCATTTACCTGCAAATGCCATGATTCTATTCTCTTTTATTGCTGAATAATATTCCATTGTGTATATCCATTCATCTACTGAAGGACACCTAGATTGGTTCTATAATTTAGCTATTGTGAATTGTGCTGCTATAAACATTGATAAAGCCATATTACTTTTATAATCATTTATAAGATTACCAAATAATTTTCTTAAATTATTAAAAATTAATATGAAACTTTTCTATTTTTGAAAATTCAGTCTAAGATTCACAAAAGCTTAAGAACTATGGTCAATAAAATGTATTTTCCTTTACCTTAAATGCACTTACCATTTAAAAAAATATCCTAAATGTTAGTACTCTAGTGTATAAGTTTTCACTAAAAATATTAATATAAGTCACTAAAACTATAAGCAATGTAATTTTAGTTTGCTACTAGTTAAACCTCACATATATATATATTTTTTGGTACAAGAATTGAACCCAGGGGTACTTTATCATTGAGATATATCCCCACTCCTTTTTATATTTATTTATTTTGAGATAGGTTCTCACTAAGTTGCTGAGGTTGGCCTCAAACTTGCGATCCTCCTCCTTCAATCTCCAAAGTTGCTGGAATTACAGGTGTGCACAACAGCACCTGCCCTTAAGTATTTTTTTAAATAGTAGGCATATTTTACAAAGAATACCTTCCTTAATTTCTTAATACAGTATTTAGGATTTTAATGAGAATTTAAAGTAGTTTTGTAAACTTACTTCTGCCAAATCTTCAAAACAGCTGCCAGCTAAAGGATGAGGACTGCTTTCATCTGTCATTTCAACTGTGTCTTCAATTAAACCTAAAAGTTTCACAGTCAATTCATGTATATCTGAAATGTTACTGAAAATCTTTTCGATATCCTGAAAAAAAGAAAGATTAAGTAAGACCTGTGAGGGTGTGAATTACACTTTAAAATTACTAAATACAAACAGAACATAAGTATTAAAGGTGCATTTTCACCCAAAAAGATACTAATATATTCCAAGACATAGTGAAAGTCAATTGTAAATATCGAAGAAAAATTTCAAAATATCGTGTGTTATAGAGAGTAAAAATACTGGAAAATATAAATTCAGGATAGTTTTCTTCCATAATCCTAAAGCCTCACACCAGGAATGATTCTAAGCAATTCTTTTTTTTTTTAATATTTGTTTTTTAGTTGTAGTTGGACACAATACCTTTATTTTACTTATTTATTTTTATGTGGTGCTGGATCAAACCCAGGGCCTTACACATGCTAGATGAGTGCTCTACCTCTGAACCACAACCCCAGCTCTCTAAGCAATTCTTGAAATAGAGAATTCTGGCATGTGTGTTTCTTCAAAACTGGCTATGATGCTAAACGACCTGATTAAGGTTGTATAGAGTTAGTGAATGACAAGAGCTGAGATCAAACTGAAGATACCTCAGTTTAAAGATACCTCAGATACAGTCTGTTTTTACAATTTGTGACTCATCTCCTGAATTTAAGAAGGAATTAAAGATTTCATTCAAAATCCAATGTGTGAATTATATTTAGGTTAAAAAGGTTTGAGTCCTCTGGATATCAACAAATCATATGACTAATTATCCAGGTTGTGATCCACTATTATTCACCCTAGCAACTTGTACTGTAAATATCATGAGCTTTTGAATATAACAAACTTGAGCTTAAATTCTCCACCATGTGTAGCATAAAATGACAAAGTGTTTGGTCTTTGTCCCTGATTTCTATGATGGGGCTCATTTTATCATATAATCTAATCCTCAAAAGAATCCTACCAGAATTGGGTGTTAGTATATCAGATATGTCACCATGAGCAAATTATTTACTTCCATCCTAACTCTATTTAAGGGGAACCCAGGGCTTCAAGGTCAGCAAGGAAAAACAAGAATGAAGAACCCAAATTCAAGTTGAGGTCTCTAACTAACCTGAGTAAGTCATAATTATTTCATGTCAATTTCCCTACTAGAAAAGTAGAAATAATGATACCTACCCTATACATCTCATGACATTGTTATAAAGGCCAAATAAAATACTAAAGGACTTTGAACCACAAAATTCTGATGACTTAAGATCATATGTCAGGTGGGAGTTACTGACATCATTAAACTAAATATATGTACCAAATAAAAAAGGTGTCTAGTATGGTGGCACATGCCTATAATTTCAGCTGCTTGAGAGGCTAAGGCAGAAGGACTCCAAGTTTGAAACCAGACTGGACAACTCAGAGACCTGTCTCAAAATAAACTTTTTAAAAAAAAACATTGTGGATGTAGCTCAGTGGTAGAATTCTCAGTAGAGAATCTGCCTAGCATGCATGAGGCCCCGGGTTTTTGTGCCAGTACTAGAAAAAGAAAAGGTGAGGGAGGGAGGAAAATAAATAAGGTAAAGACCAATTAAAACACCTTAAATTATCATTTAAATTCATAACTCATTCTTTTCGAAAATAATGAGAAAACTAAATCGGTTCTTAACCTTAAACATTCATCCAGCTATGTCTTAACACCACTCTCATTTTTTCATGTAATAGTTATTTTGAGAATGAAGTTAGGAGGTATAAGATAAATAAGCTAAGGGCAGAGTATTTTTAAAATGTGGATGAAACATACAGTTACTTAAAATTAATCATGTGATAAAAGAAGGAAAGAAAAAAATATAAAGATAGTGTTTGTCTATCCATTAAGAGCTGACTTAAGAAGCAATAGAGATAAAAGAAAAAAAGATAAGTCTCTCTGAATCCCCATCCTACTCATGCCACTCCCACCCTGTCTTCAGCAGGGCAGCTCTCCTTTTGTTTATATGTGGCATTCAGTTAAAACTTTAAACTACCGCCTTAAAGTAACTACTAAAAGACAGAAAAAAATCATAGATCTATTTTTTAGACCACACCTTCCAGTGAATAACTAAATCTTAGATATTAAGTAGCAATATTCACACCAGTGTAAACCCCCTCCTTCTAATTTTGTGTCCCCTCCCATGTCACTGCACTTATCATATAACAATTTGCAT
Source organism: Ictidomys tridecemlineatus (assembly GCF_052094955.1). Lineage (NCBI taxonomy): Eukaryota > Metazoa > Chordata > Mammalia > Rodentia > Sciuridae > Ictidomys > Ictidomys tridecemlineatus. The sequence continues at coordinate 66,651,234 of NC_135481.1, read as the reverse complement.
ATTTTAAATCCACAAATATACCAAAGAATATTTATATATGCTAATAAAGTAAAGAACATTACTATTTATAATTTTAAGCTGCTATTTGGTTTGGGGGATATATAGAATTTCAAATCCAAAAGTCACTTACAGAAGGTTTAAATAACTTTCTGTCAGAAAGAAAGGCTTCTCGAAACACTTTTATAATCATATTTAGTTCCCGCAGATACTGTCTTTCTTCTGCAATTTCAGTTCTGACAAGATCATAGTAGTTTAATTCACCTGAAGAACTAGGTTCATCTTCACAGAGAGAAACCAAACCTATATCATCCTGATCAAACATGTCCATCAAAACCTGAGAAATATAAATCAGGAATATATAAAGTTATTTTCTTTACTTTAGTAAAACTGTCTCAAAAAACTTGAAATTGCAATATTAAACAATGAGAATTATAGGTATTATAGGCAGATTTATACTAGAAAATTTAGGAGAAAAAAGAAAAATGTAAAGATGAAGGTAAAAAATGTTAAAGTCAAACTGGATATGGAAAAATAAATACTTCTGAAAATAAGACAAACCTAATGGTGAAATATACACATATGTATAGGTATGCATCTATATGTATACACACATGTATGTAATATAAGATACACATACATACATACAAACATATGTAAAAAAGAGCATACATGAATCTGAACCAAATCCCAGTTCAGCCACTTACTGAACTATGATTATGAACAAGTGATTTATTCTTCTGTAAATAAGATAACCTATATGTAAAATGTCATTGATGGAAGAATTCAATGAGGTAATGTACATAAATGTATACTACCATGTCTGGTGAATAGTAGGTATTTGCATGGTAGCTCCTTATTGTATTATAAAGAAAGTTGTATGCACTTGGGTAGAGTTAAAAAGGGAAAAGTGGCTGGGCATGGTGGCACACTCCTGTAATCCTAGTGGCTCAGGAGGCTGAGACAGGAGGATAATGAGTTCAAGGCCAGTCTCAGCAAAACAAAACAAAACAAAACAAACAAACAAACAAATAAACAGAAAGAAGAAAGAAGCTAAGCTTCTTTCTGTGAAAGAAAGAAAAGAAAGAAAGAGACAGTGAGACGCTGTCTCTAAATAAATACAAAATAAGGCTGTGGATGTGGCTCAGCAGTAAAGTGCCTCTGAGTTCAATCCCCGGTACCTCTCACCCAAAATGGGAAAAGTGAAATGATATATTGTAAAGGTAGACAGTTGATAACAGTATGAATCTTCTGATGCATACAATCAGCTTTTTGTATATATGGGTTCCATATCCAAAGATTCAATATACCTCAAATCAAATTATTAGAAAAAGAAAATCTGCACCTGTGTTGAATATGTATAAAGACTATTCTTCTTGTCATTATTTCCTAAACAAAAAATTTACACAGCATTTATGTTGTGTTACATATCACAAGTAATCTACAGATGAGATATGCATAGTTTAAATACAAATACTATGTAAGAAACCAGAGAAGATCCTGGTACCAATTCCAACAGACACCAAAGAACAACTTATTTACCATATCAACAACTGCTATTAAGTTTACTTGCTAACTCCAAATATCGTACTGACGCTCAAATAGCTATAGTAACAATTTCTTCTCTCAGAAATAGTAAAAACTGCTACTATATATTAAGTCTGCCAATAGGCAAGAACTTTTAGTAAATCAAAAGCAACAGCAAGCAAGGCATTCCAAGTGGCTCAGGAAGCTGAGGGAAGAGGATCACGAGTTCAAGGCAGGTCTCAGCAAAAGTGAGATGCTAAGCAACTCAGCGAGACCCTGTCTCTAAATAAAATACAAAATAGTGCTGGGGATGTGGCTCAGTGGTCGAGTGCTCCAGAGTTAAATCCCCAGTACCACAGGGGGAAAAAAAAAAAAGCAACAGCAATAAGGTGACCACACATTTTAAAAATTAATTATAGTTACAAAAATAGATTCTACCTAGGTAATTATAATTCAAAAATGAATAAAAAGAATTCTCATAATCCAGGGGGAAAAAGATATTATCCTGAAAAGAAAACTCCAAAGTAAAACTCTTCAAAGGCATAAAGGAAAATTCTGACAACACAGTAAGAGATAACATTCATTCAGAAAAAGACCTACATATCACCAGAAATTGTACCAGGTGTTGGTAAATTACCATAAAGAAGAAACTAAAAATGAACCCTGCCCTCCTGATCCTTGTAACTCTAACTCAGAAATCTCTCTTAGGGGGTTGGGGTTGTGACTTAGTGGTAGAGAGCTTGCCTAGCATGTGTGGGGTACCACGTTTAATCCTCAGTACCACATAAGCATAAACAAATAAAATAAAGGCATTGTGTCCATCTATAACTAAAAACATTAAAAAAAAAGAAATCTCTCTTACACCTGGTTGGTTATCTCTATCCCCTTCCATGCTCTAGATTAGACTATTAAACAATCAGCATCTCTTACAAGGATATACAAGTCCCAGAATTTGATCTGTCTGCCACAAGTCTTCCCATTCCCATTTCCAAAATTATGTTCTTAAAAACAAATTTGTATCATCAAATGTGGTGATGCACACTTATAATCCCAGTTACTTGAAGGCTGAGGCAGGAGGATCATTATTCAAGACCAATCTGGGCAATTTGAGAAACTCTCTCTCAAAACAAAAAATAAGAAGAGTTGGGAATAAGCTCAGTAGCAGAATACGTACCTACCATACATGAGGCTCTGGGTTTAATTACCACACACACACACACACACACACACACACACACACACACACACACACACCAAAAAAAAAAGAAGAAGATAAAAATGATACTGCATTTCATTGCCTTCTGCATAAAATTTTATTTTATTTTTTTTAGGATAAAAGCCATTTATAATTTAAACCCAACCTATTTTCTCAAATCCCTTGGATCCCTCCCTCTCCTCTTCATTGCCCACTCCATGTGACATACCTTCTTATCACTGAACATCATTTACCCCTAATTCCTAGTCATTTAGACTTTGAAGAAACCCATGGGGTTACACAGGGAATTTGCTGATACAATCTAATTTTAAACAAATATTCAAAATGAAAGGTATGACACATAAAAACACACAAAAAAGAGCTATCACTCTCTTTTTTTCTCCCTTATCAAAGATCCTTTTAGAACAGTCTATACCTGCTGTCTCTTCTCACTCCTATTCACTTAACAAGCCCATTAGTCTATAAAATTGGTCTCCTTGATGATTTTCTAGTATCAGATCTAATGGTATATTTTTGTCTTTTTATAGGTAACCATCTCTACTTCTTAAAACATTCCCTTCCCTTGGTTTCTAAAAAGCCATCTGGCAATGGGGCCTCCTTCTCTACACTTAATTCTCTACCATCTACTCCAGGGTTCCATTCTTAGAATTCTTTTTGCAACTACTAAAGTTTGGCTAAGTGTCTCCTAAGGCCCATGAGTTAAAGGTTTGGAACTACTGGGAAGTGGTAGAACCTTTAAGAAGTGAGGTCTTGTGGGAAGTAGGTAGGTCACTGGGGGCATGCCCTTGAAGGGTATATTAGGACCACAGTTCTTGAGTTTTTGCTTTCTGGAAACCATGAGGAGAGTGGGCTGTTTCACCATGCACTATTTGCAATGGTATGCAAGTAGTGCATGGTGAAACAAGAACAACTGATCAAGCAACAAGAACAACTGATCATGGACTGTAATCTTGAAAACTCTGAGTCAAAGTAAACCTTCACTCTTTTTGATTGTCTCAGATATTTTGTTATAGTTATGAAACACTGACACACAGTAACAAAACCAAAAGTCCTGAATTTAAATAGTAGAGGAATCAGGCAGGTAACATCTATATAAGAAATAGTAGAGACTGTGACAAATTGGAAGATGTATGCACCTTAAGAGAAAGTCTACTGTTCAATGTCAGCTATTTTCTCTTAGGCTTTTTGCCTTTCTTTTTTCAATAAAAATACAGAATCCAGATCTCTATGTGAAAAAAATTATTTATAAATACAGATGGGAAAATTTAATTTTTTAAAAATCTCGAGGCTTTATTCACTACCAAGCTTCCAGTCTAAAAACATCTGCTATCCTTGCTCCATGAGTAAGTTCATCCCCTTAGATGATTTCCAATTACTATCTAGATCACAATGATTCCTAAACATTTATATGTAGTCTCAGCATCTCTCTGGACCCTAGACAAATGTTGCCAAAGCTTAATATCTCCTTGTCTAACAAAACCTACATATATATGCTCCATCTCAGAATCATTAATAATATCACTTGGTCTTCATAACTACAAAACTTGCCATTACCTTAGACTTATTACTTATCCCATTTTTCTCCTATATCCAATCTATCCCCAAATCCTGTTGACTCTAACTCAGAATATCTCTTAAATCTGGTCAATTCCCTCTATTACTTTTTAAAAAATGTCTTCACTTACTTCCTCCCTCTTTTCCAACTGTTACATTTATTCATCTGACCAATACCTACCCACTTTTTTCATCATTTAGCTCAAATGTAATTTTTATATAGTTTTTCCAAACTCTCCCTCTCTACCAGATTTTCCTACCAGCTTCAGTTGTCCATTAGCAATCTTCTATTTCCTATAGAAACAACTAACTTATAATGAAATTTCTATTCATATCTGTTTTCCCCCATTAGCCAATGACCTTCTAATGATTAAAAACCATGCTGTCACCTTAAAATACACATCATCTGACATATAATAAATGTACCGAACATACTTGTTTAATCTTTAAACAAGTATATGTGGCCAAGTGAAGAGGAACACACTTTTAATCCCAGCCACTCAGGAGGATGAGGCAGGAGAATCACAAGTTCAAGGCCAGGCTGGGCAATTCAGTGAGATGCTGTCTCAAAATAAAATAAAAAAGAAAGGGCTAGGGATATAGCTTGGTGGGGAAAAGCCCCTAAGTTCAAACCCCAGTACCATAAAAAAATAGTAAGATAAATAAGAAGCATATGTATAGTGTATTTATTTTAAAACTATTATACTTGTAAAAAAGGGTAAAGGCAAAATTAGTGAAGAATCATAAAAACTATTAGGACAATTAAAGTATTTTGGGGTCATGTTTATAACAAGAACAATCAAGTAGAGGCAGTTCTTGGGGCTGGGGTTGTGGCTCAGTGGTAATGCGCTTGCCTAGCATGCGTGAGGCACTGGGTTCAATTCTCAGCACCATAGAATACCCCAGAAGAGCCAAGTGCTTTTATTTTTTTTATTTTTTTCAGTTGTAGTTGGACACGATGCCTTTATTTTATTTATTTTTATGTGGTGCTGAGGATCAAACCCAGGACTTGCATGCGCTCTACTGCTGAGCCACAACCCCAGGCACCCAAGTGTTTTTATGTTTAATGTTTTTTAAAAAAAGTTTGATTCTCAAGTTCTCTGGCAAATCATACAGATTCCTAGAAGTCAACATCTTAAATAATTTATTAAACAGATGGATGGTTTGTGAGTTCTTAAAATAGTAATCACTAGAAATCAGTTTAGATTCACAAAGATCACACTGTGTCAAATAATCTCAATACTTAACTTATATAACTATAATCATAAATACAGTCATCTGAATTTTAGCTAAGCATATGGCAATCTGAAACAAGGATTAGCAAACTAGAGCACAGAGGCCAAATTCAGCTCACTGCCTATTTTTGTAAATAAAGTTTTACTAGTAGACAGCCCATGCTCATTTGTTTACGGCTGATTTCATGCTGCCAAGGGTAAAGATAGTAAATAGTTGTTAGAGAAAATGTATGTACTGCAAAGCCTCAAATATTTATCCTCTGCCCTTTACACATAAAGTTTGTTGACCCAGATTTGGACAAGAGATGAAACAGTAAATGAAAAGTTATAATGATGAAAAGTTGTGACATTTAACCTAGAAGAATGCTTAATAACATTTAAAATCTCATTTCCTATACTGTATTTATCAACCATTTTACTAAATAATTTCATCTAAAATAATGTTTCCTGGGGGCTGGGGATGTGGCTCAAGTGGTAGCGCACTTGCCTGGCATGCGCGGGGCACTGGGTTCAATCCTCAGCACTATATAAAAAAATAAAATAAAATAAAATAAAGATGTGTCCACTGAAAACTAAAAAAAAAATAAAAAAATTTAAAAAATTAAAAAATTCTCTCTCTCTTAAAAAAAAAAAAAAGAATGTTTCCTGGACTTGTACACATTATAAAAAGCTGGGTAAAATATTTAAAGTATTATATGTCAGAATTAGATTTTTTTAAGATATCCTGGTATTTTAGAATATAGCTTCAATAATAGTATGAAAGTATCTAGGGATAAATTTGAATTCAATCTTACATTAAAAAAATAGCGCTATGAGGTAAAGAAATCAAAGATATAACATCATAATAGTACTTCATAAGATAAAGTCCAAGGGACTTCAAAAGTATCTGTAAACTCAGTAAGTAATCAAGATGACATTGGGGATCAAAAATGTTAATGCATAAATTATATAACAGCATACAGAATCAAGAAGGTCAGAATCTGATTATACTCAGATTTAGTCAGACCAAGTCTGGACTTATGTCTTTAATATTAGCAATCAGTCTGAAAACAATATAGAAAGGGGATCTGAAAATCATGTCACATGAATTTTTTTGTTTTGTTTTGTTTTTGACTCTCAAAAGATGATGATTTAGGACATGAAAAAAATGTTTCAAATAATTGAATAACTTAAAAACAGTATAGTCTGAAAAACAGTATAGTCTGATTTAAGGTACTTCAGAAGACAGAATTAATGAATGAAAGTTAACAAACAAGCTAATTTTAGCTTTATATGAAAAAGAAATTCCACTTAATTCAAATTTTACAAAAACAGTTTTGTGAGAAACAAGTTTACTAGTGCCCAAGAGCACATAATCACTTGACAATCTGTGCTTAGGATTCAGTGTCTTCTAATTCTGAAACTGTTTTGAAATTAACTGCTTTTGCCTTTCAAGAGTCATAGAAAAGGTGAACCTCAAGTATGGTAGGAAGTCTCTCATTTTCATAATTTTTCAACAGTCTGTTCAAGGTACTAGGGGAAGAGGAAGGACAAGGTAAATAAGGTAGGAATTCCTGCAGGGTGGAAAGGGAAGAAAAGTTGTGGTGGCCCATCTCAGGGTGTTGGATCCTTAGTGGAATAAGAAGGGTGTCTGAGGGTGAGGCACAGCCTGATGTTAGAGACTAAGGCCTATCAAGATAAAGAGACTATCCATATAATAGGCAGCTTTGGTAAACAGTGTTGGAGCTTAGTGGTTAAGAAAGGCATTTACATGGGAAGACAGCCTACTGTGGTATGTTAAAAGCCCTGGAAAGGGAGAAGGATAGTCATATGGTGGGGGAGGTAAGACATGGGGGGAGGCAGCAGAATAAGATTATCAGAGCTTGAGATGGATAAGGAGAATATACATGAAAAGGGTGATTCTAAATTAAAATAGGGTTAAGAAGGCAGCCTATACCAGTGGGGAAAGAGAAAAGGTTGGTTACACACAGGAGGATTGATCAAATGAGAAAATATATCCAAAAAAAAAAAAGAGAGAGAGAGAGAACCACTTTTCCCACAGTCAAAAGGGAGTTGTAAATATGAAAAATGGAAGACTAACATGAATCTTATAGTATTATTAGATTGGATTAGAGAGATGAGAAATAAGTATGTGTGTGCATAGATATATGGGGTGCATATGTCACACACAGCATGGCATTTAGAAACAAGATCTGGGTGCTAGACAAGTTCATTGGGTATCACTGATGGGTATCTATATGTACACATATTCCCTCACTCTGGAGTGAGGAAATATGTTTATGTGTGTGTGGTGTGTGTGTGTGTGTGTGTATTATATATATATTATATATATATGTGTGTGTGTGTGTACATTATGTATAAGTTACATATAAATAAGTGCATACATGTGTATATACACACATATATATGCCAAAGCAGTGACACTCCAACAGTAATGACCTCATATAGCACCTAGATTTTGGATTCATTCACCAGCACCAGCACAAAACATAAAAAAGAGTACAATAAAACTGGGGCTGGGATGTGGCTCAGTGGCAGAGCACTTGCCTTGCACACATAAGGCACTGGGTTTGATCCTCAGAACCAAATAAAAATAAGTAAATAAAATAAAGATCTTGTGTCCATATACAACTTAAAACAAATTAAAAACAGTATGATGAACCTGGAATATTCAGTGTCAAAAGAAAGTACTCCAGAAGGACAAATACCACATATTCTCTTTTATATGTGTAATCTAAAATAATAAAATTCATAGAAGCAGAGAGTAGAATGGTGTTACCAGAGGCTGTGGGGTGGGAGAAATGGAATATGATGGTCAAAAGGTACAAAATCTGAATCAGATAGAAGGAACAGATTTTTCTGTTTTTTGAAATTATTGCACAGTATGGTAAATATAGTAAATAACAATATGTTGTACATTTCAAAATCACTAAAAGAATAATTTTTGAATGTTTTCATCACAAAAATACTGTGGTATTTAAGTTGATGTATATGTTAATAAGCTTATTCCACACTATATTTATAAACCATAACATCACTTTATTTTTATTTATTTTATTTTATTTTGTAGTTGGACAGAATGCCTTTATTTTATTTGCTTATTTTTATGTGGTGCTGAGGATTGAACCCAGTGCCTCATGCATGCTAGGCAGGCACTCTACCAATGAGCTACAGCCCCAGCCCCCATAACATCACTTTATAAGACATAAATATATACAACTAAAATTTGCTAATTTGTACTTTAAAAAATAGGCAAACAGAAAAATAAAATGTTCAAAAAATGACAAAAATACATAAGCCAACTCAGAGATCCCACTGATCATATCTGGTGCAATTTGAAAATCTAAATAAATAATGAAGCAATGGATTATGGCCCACTGAATAAGAATCAAGAAGCCTATATTAAAATAAACATATGAGTGAATTTAAAGCACTGTAAGGAATAAGATATAGTCCGAAAATATTCTATAAATAATTTGTTAATTTACAAAATGGAAAAGAATAACTCACAAATAAAAGGCCTGGCAGACAACCAGAACATAACCACTAATAAAACATAACCACTATAAAACACACTGAAAACTGTATACCCAAGTGCCATGTGAGAAAACACAATGAAAAGAACAGGGCACAATTTTTATGATATTCCTAACTAAAGATCATAACTTGCTCTTAATTAAGAGATTATATCAGAAAAATCTAAAGCTGGGTGTAAGTGATACACTCCTATAATCCCAGCTACATGGGAGGCTGAGGCAGGAAGAATACAGGCTTGAGGCCATTCTGAGCCAAGACTCTGCCTCAAAATAATTTTTTTTTAAAGGCATGGGATGTAGCATGCTTATCCTGTGTGAGGCCCTTAATCTGAAGTACAGCAAAACAAAAAACACAGAACCTGAACTGAGGAATATTCTACACAATAGTTGGCTTGTAACCCTCAAAAGTGTAAAAGTCATAAAAGTTGAAGGAAGAATAAGGAATTGTTCCTGACTGAGAAAAAGATAAATGATAACTAAATTAACAAATATATAATTTTCATTAGATCATTTTGCTATAAAGGACATTATTGGAACAACTTGCAAAACTTGAATTGTATAAGTGTATTAATTTTCTGGATTTTGGTTGCTATATACTGTTGTACTGTAGGAGAATGTTCTCGTTATAGGACTATGGGGGAAACTTATTCTCAAATGGCTCAGAAGGAAGAGGTTTTATTTATTGTACTTCCAAATTTTCTATAAGCCTGAGACACTTTGAAAGTAACCAAAAATATGTTGTCATTATTTTAGAAGTCAAAATAGAAATGGTGAGGAATTTCCAAAATAAAATGTAAGTGAAAAATCATTTTTTAAATTATGTATACTACAATGGATATTGGGTGTATACACATCAGAATCAAGGATGTTTTCAAAAAATAGTGAAGCCTGGCAGTCCAACCAAGGCCAGTTAAATTTCTAGGGGTAAGATGTAGGTATCAGTATTCTTTAAAAGCTCTCTAATAATTGCAATGTGAAGTCAAGGCTGAGAACCATTGGCATGTGGCAGGCCCTAGAAGCTCCATTTTACGCACCTTCTCTGTGCAGTTTCCCAGGCCTTTCCCTGATCACTTTCTCGACTCCGCCCTGGATTATTAGTGTAATAGTTTAAATCACATTGTGTTGCAATAATTTGTTTACAATAGTTTTATTTCACACTAAAACACATTACTTCTAAAATACGGGTTGCTACCTTAGTGTTGTATCTTGCCTGCTTGGTACAGTGACAGTGCTCAGGTCCATAACAGACACTTCAAAAATGTTGATTATATCAGCATACTACAGTGATACAGCCATGTCAATGTTTACAGCAGCTCAATTCACAACAGCTAAACCATGGAACCAACCTAGGTGTCCTTCAATAGATGAATATGTGGTGTATATAGTCAAAGAAGAAGCTTTTAAAGAAGAAAGAAATTATGGCGTTTGCCAATAAATGGATGGAGTTGGAGTCTATCATGCTAAGTGAAGTAAGCCAATCCCCAAAAAACCAAAGCCCGAATGTTTTTTCTAATATGTGAATGCTAATTCACAAAAAATCGTGTGTGGGGGTCGGGGATTGAGAAGAACAGAGTTACCTTAGATTAGATAGAGGGAAATGAAGGGAGGGGAGGGGAGAAGATATGGGCATAAGGAGGACAGTAAAATGAAACAGACATTATTACTTTATGTATATATATGACTGTATGACCAATGTGATTCTACAACATGCACAATCAGAAAAATGAGAAATTATATCTCATCTATGTATGATCTATCAAAGTGCATAAATGCATTCTACTGTCATGTATAACTAATTGAAACAAATAATTTTTTTAAATAATATTGATTTTAGGGCTGGCGATGTGGCTCAAGTGGTAGCGCGCTCGCCTGGCATGCACAGGGCACTGGGTTCGATCCTCAGCACCACATAAAAATAAAATAAAGATGTTGTGTTCACCGAAAACTAAAAAGTAAATATTAAAAAAATTCCCTCTCTTTAAAAAAATATTGATTTTAAAAAGAAAAATAAGAAAAAGTAAAAACAGAAGAAAAGAAGAGAGAAGGAAGACAGATATGTAAACAAAAAGTTATCAGAAGGGAGTAATTTGGCTTTGCAAACTCCTTTTTCTTCAGCTGTGCCCTACTAAACTATCTTGTGAAACCAAAGTATGCTCTTCATTATCAGTTGTACTTAGAAGTACCAGAGTGAACTTTACATGTTCTCCTAAAAATATAAAACTCAAGCTACTTTTTAAAAGTGGTTTGAAACTCTGAATGTTTTTTTCTTCTAGGTAAAAGATTCTTTGTGGGAAAAAAATAGAAATTCCCCACCCATCCTGACATACTCTTAAAAACATGGAAATATTATGATTACTCTGTAACCAAGATTTTTCTGTCTTCTAATATCAGGAATTATAAAATTACTAAGATAATAATATATTAAAAATTGAGGCAGAAATGATACACATTATTATTCAGTTTAAATAACTTTTATCACTTACCTTATCTGCACACATAGACACTTTAATATCCTGTTGAGATATTTCATAATGTCGGATATTAAAAACATAATTACCAGCCAATTTCAAAATATCTGCTGATATATACTCTAGTACAGCCACAATATATAGGGACACATGGTAATCCACTTTATACCCCAAAACTTCCTGTGGAAAAAATAAATAATTTAATTCCAAAAAATAACACTGTCTAGTATCAGTTAAACACTTAAAAATTCCTACTTTTTTCTTATAAAGAACTTTCTATAAGTCAAATGTCTCAACTTATAGGTATTGCAGGATATAAAATTACCTTTTGATCCCAGTGCTACAGGCGTCAAAAAAATTTTTTTAAAGATATCTAAACAAATAAATCTGATTTCTTATCAAATGAGAATAGTTGATTATAATATAGAAATTATGAGCTGTACTTCACTGAAACCTCTTAACACATTATCTAAAACCCATGTGACAAATATCTCCTTTCTTCAAGGACCTTGTTTTAAACCAGCATCCCCTAATTATAACATTTTCTATTGGAAGGGAGGATGTATGTTTGTATGTGTATAGGGCGGGTGTTCTTGAAATTTCTTCAAAATGGTCTTTGAATCAATATACAACAAGCATATTCTAGAGATTAAATAATATTCTCTGGCCTGCTTTTCTAAAGTGTAGTGAAATATCTGTATTACAGATTAATTTTAAAATGTTTATGACATTTTAAAATGACATTTTTATATTACATATACTTTTTTAATATTTATTTTTTAGACACAATATCTTTATTTATTTATTTTTATGTGGTGCTGAGGATCGAACCCAGGTCCTTGCACATGCTAGGCTAGCGCTGTACCGCTGAGCCACAACTCCAGCCCACATTACATAAACTTTTGACATTACATATACTTTTCTAATCAACAAAAGCTTAAGAATCATGGCCAAATACATAAGAACCAGTCAGGGTAGCATTCCTTGAAAAGTGCCACAATGCATTCTCACAATTAATAACTTTTAATATTATTTGAAAGCAATCCTAATTCATCAGAGCACATTTATTTTTATTTTGTTCTTTTGGGGCAGGCAGTGCTGAATATTGAATACAGGGCCTCACATAATTAAGCATGTGCTCTACCACTGACATATACTTGCAACCCCTATTTTATTTTGTACACATACTAATATGCACATATGTATGTATGTGTACAATACACATGCAAGTGCACATATATACTAACAGACCATGCTACATTAATACTACATAAATACACCAATGATTTATAAATAATTATTTGTAAAAGAATTCCCCAAATGTTTAATCTTATTACCTTCAATGAAGGATGAATTTTGTCCACAGGTAGTAAAAGAGGATTTCTTCGTTTTCGTTTCTCTATGGCAGATTGTGCATCAGCAATAGCCCATTTGTCAATTGGATGAGGAAAGGTCTTTTGAACTCGTTCCTGTTCAGATGGTTGCAATACCATTGCAGAATTAAGAGAAGTGTTCACAAATAGAAAACTCATAAAAAAGTCAACTTTAACATTATATTTACTGCAAAAAGGGAACAGTATGATATAATATGTTCCGTTTACTATATTAAATAAATTTTTATGTTTAAAAAAGGCCAATAGGGGGCTGTGGTTGTGGCTCAGCAGTAGAGCGCTCGCCTAGTACGTGCGGGGCATTGGGTTCAATCCTCAGCACCACATAAAAAAGGTATTGTGTCCAACTACAACTAAAACAAAATATTAAAAAGAAAAAAAAAAGGCCAGTAGGACTATTAAGATTTTTTCACATAATTTAAGATGAACTGGAGGCTGGGAATGTAGGTCAGTGAGAAAGCACTGGTCTAGATAGTATGCATAGTACTACAAAAGTAAAAAAAAAAAAAAAAAGATGAACTTGAAAAAGGAAAAGATATAATGTATAGGACATTAACATGAAATAGTTATCAGTGATCATGTTAAGTAAAGAGAATTTATAAAAACAGATATCATGAGATCATGTGGGAGTGGGACCTCAGAATGACCATGGAAATACAGATTTTGGCAAAAATAATCCAAGCCTCTGTGGTTCACCTAATTTTAAATTTAACAAGTGATTGACACAAATAATGAGAATTACTGATACCTGAGTAAAACTTCAATTTAGCAAAGTTTCCTACTTTTAAAATTATATTCTCATATTTTAGCAAATTTAGCTACTGAAAAGTATTCTTTCATTGTATTTATTTAAAGTTCAAATCTTTCAGTGGAGAAGTATAAAAATAAATGTTTTAATTCCAACGGTTCCTGAAAAAAATAATACCTTAATTACTGCAAATTAAGATTTTCCTAAATGCTGCAAGTTGTTGCTTTATTATAAAAACAATCTTCAAAAGAAAGATAATGTAAATTTTATAGTACAAAAGCAATTTTTAAAAGCTGTACTAGTACTTCTACAATTCTAAAAATACTCCCATGAAACTGAGGCAAAACAAGTATTTGAACTCTAATGCACACACACTCTTTTAGAGGTATTTTTAATCAATAAGCAAAAATTTACATTTATCTACTGAAATAATATTTTTATGCAGAAAATGGCACAGATCTTAAGTGTACAATTAGATGAGTTTGTTTTGTTTTATATGGGTGATTGAACCCAAGAGTGCTCTATCACTGAGCCATCCTTCCATCCCTTTTTAAAAATTATTTTCATTTTTTATTTTGAGACAAGGTCTCACTAAGTTGGTTAGCGCCTCCATAAATTGCCGAGGCTGGCCTTGAACTTGTGGTCCTCCTGCCTCAGCCTCCCGAACCACTAGGATTACAGGCGTGTGCTACCATGCCTGCCCAACTTGATGAGTTTTGAAAATGTTCACGCTTTTGTAACCGTCATCTAAATCAACATAGAGAACATTCTATAATTGATCTTCATCCTTCCTAGACAACCACTACCCTGATTTCTACCACCATATGTTTTACCTGTTTCTAAAGTTCTTAAAATGAAATCTTACAATATATGTACTCTAGGTTCTGGCTTTTTTCGCTCTGTGAATTGCAGCTATGTTAGAGCACGTGTTAATAGTTGTTGATTAGTATTTCATTTTATGAATTTACCACTATTAAGAATTAAACTGCCTAGACATTCACATGTAAACCTCTTCAGGAACATATATTTTCTTTCTCTAGGGTAAATTTGGAGAACTGCTGAGTCACGCAATAGATATATAACTTTATTAGAAACTGCTAAACTATTGTCAAAAGTTTTATGCCAGTTTATATTCCCACAAGCAATATAAAGAGTTCTAGCTGCTCTATACTGTCACCAACATGTGGCATAATTAATCTTTAATTTTATAGATTTTGGTTGATGTGAAATAATATCTCACTGTGATTTGTTTTATTTTTGCATACTAGGGATTGTACCCTGAGCCTCATGCATGCTAAGCAAGTGCTATACCACATAGTTGCATCCCCAGCTCATTGTAATTATTTTTTAAAAATATTTTGTTATACATGGACACAATATCTATTTTATTAATTTATATTTATGTGGTGCTGAAGATAGAACCCAGTGCCTCACATGTGTAAGGCAAGCGCTCTGCTACTGAGCCACAACCCCAGCCCTCTCATTGTGATTTTAATTCCTATTTTCCAGATGACTTCTGAGCTTTAGTACCTTTTCATGTACTTACTAGCTACTAAATATATTTTATTTCGTGAAATTTCTTTTAAAGATTTTTGCCAATTTGGGGAAGAAGGTATATTTTTCTTATTTATTTGTAGAAGTTTTTTAACTTATTTTGGGTTCAAGCCCTTTGTCAGTAATACATTTTACAAGTATTTTCCCTTCATATGGGATTTGTACCTTTTTACTGTCCCATCAATTTTATTCTTTCTTAGTTACTGTGTTTTGAGTCCTATCCAAAAATATTTGCCTAACCCTTCTGAGTGTAATGATACATGTCTGTAATTCCAGGATAATGCAGAAGGATCACAAGTTAGAGGCCAGTCCTAGCAACTTATGAACCCTAGCAACTTAGTGATACACAGTCTTAAAATAAAAAATAAAAAGGGCTGGGGATATAGCTCAGTGGTAGAGCACCCCCAGGTTCAATCCCCAATTAAAAAAAAAAAAGTATGCCTAATCCCAAGTTAAGATGATATTCTCTGGCATTTTCTTTTAGAAACCTTACAATTTTCAGTTTTTATGTCTATGTCTAATTGCTTTTGAATTAATTTTTGTCTGTGGTATGAGACAGATTTCAAGGTTTTCCTCTCATAAATTTATCCAATTGTTTTAATATTTTTTTAATGAAAAACTTTTCTTTCTCAATGAACTACTTTGTAATCCTAGCAACTTGGCAGGCTGAGGCAGGAGGACTACAAATTCAAAGCCAGCCTCAGCATCTTAGAAAGGCCCAAGTGATTTAATGAGACCCTATCTCAAAACAAATAATAAAAAGGGTTGGTGATGTGACTCAGTGGTTAAGCACCCCTGGGTGCAATCCCTACAAAAATAAAACACACCACATATATCACATATAATTTCAATGGCTTATTACTAATAATTTAGAATAATATAGATCCACATACAAAATTTAATTTGTACAGCAATTCCATGGCTCTTTGAAATAACAAAATAATTTTTACCTCAACATCTTGAACAGTCCTTGGTTGGGCCATGCATAATTTATTAAGCAGCTGAAAAATCAGTTCTTCAATATAATAAAGAGACTCTTCATTAGCTGATAGATTGGGATGTACTTGCTCCTGAACCTTAAAATAAAAGTTCTCAGTTATAGTACTGGTAAAATAATACAAAATGAATTAAAAAAAACTAAGCAAATCTTATATATAATTAATATTTTGCTAGGATGGTTACTCTAATACAAACATAAATCAAAATGAAAAACTATTTATCGATCCATGTAAACTTTCCTTAACTCACAGAGCAGTGTTACTTTATACTTTTTTGGATCTTTTGAAAATCTGTGAAAAGGCCATTGAGTGTTCTTCTCCCTCAAACCAAAAAGCGTGTGTATGTGTGTGTGTGTGTGTGTGTGTGTGTATGTGTCTCTACAATTTCAAAGGAATCATGGATACCCTAAAGCCAACTAAGAAAACTGCTAGGTCATGAACCCCAGCAATAAAGGTATCTCTGAAAAAAACATACTACTATACAAATTATACAGATACTTTATGAAGTAGGTGCTACTGAACTTTTATAATGGCATATGTTGCTTATTTTACCACCTAACTATGTAGAACCCTTTTTGTTTTTAATTTACTAAAGCTAAACCTTAATAATTTTATCCTAAAAATATCCAGTTTGACTGGATATGAGAAATACAGTAAGTAATATTGCCTACAATAGAGTAGGTGTCTTATAAATACTTGCTAACAGAACTTAAGTACTGCTTTAAACTTTTTATGGCAGGGTATTAAAAGGATATCAGTGCCCTTGACAAATAAACAAATAAAAAATCCCAGAAATCTTCAATAGTCTCATAATTATTTTTAAAAATTGAATCATTAATTAAATCTATCCCACAAAGAAAATAGCATGAAGTTGACTATTTCATCTAAATTCTCAAAATTCAGGATAAAATTCTTCCTCACATCTGGATCATGTATTCACTATGAAACCAATAAATACCAATGAATGGATGGCTTATAATTTAGGTTTTACCATTTCCTGAGTGGTCTACCCTTGAATAAAATCATTGCAAAAAACATTAGCATAAAATAGAGCATTACAGCCTCTTATATTCTGAAGTCTTATAAGATCTATAATGAAGTCCCTTCTGTCATTGCTAATATTATTTATTTGTATGTTCATTCTTTTTCTTGGTTTAGTATCTGAGTTTTATTACTTTTATTAATTGAATCAATTTTAGTAATCTTTTCAAGAATCAATTCTTGACTTCGTTGATGCTATTTTATGTTTCATTTATTTTTGCTTCATCTTTATTATTTCTTTTGCTTTTTCTGTTCTTTTGCTAACTTTCTGAAATAAATACTTAGCTCATTACTGTTCAAATTTCCTTCTTCAATATGAGCATTTTCTCAAAGTGCTACTTTTGTTAAAATTCACAGATTTCTTTAAAAAAATTTTTATTTGTAGATTAATACAATATCTTTATTTTATTTATTTAGTTTTATGTGGTACTGAGGATTTAATCCAGTGTCTCACACATGGGAGGCAACCTCTCTACCACTGAGCCACAACCCTAGCCAAAAATCCACAGATTTTTAAAAAAATATTTATTTTTTTTTAGTTGTAGTTGGACATAATACCATTACTTATCTATTTATTTTTATGTGGTGCTGAGGATTGAACCCAGAGCCTTACATGTGCTAGGTGAGCACTTTACTGCTGAGCCATAACCCCAGCCCCAAAATCCATAGATTTTGAAATGAAATATTTTTGTAAACATTCAGTTCAAAATAACTGTTAGTATATTAGGAAAAAAATGATAACATTAGTATTATGTTTTTTTTCCTAATATACTCTGGAATCTAGAAGTGAATTTCTTAACTTCTGAATATATGGGATTTTTTAGGTTATCTTTTTATTGATTTCTAGAATAATCGTGGTCATAATACACTTTTTATAATTTCAAATTTTTGAAATTTGTTGGGATTCAATATTATAATTCATTATATGGGCCTACTTGATTTCATTGACAAAAATCATCAAACATTTAAGGAAAAAATGCAACAATCTTAAGCAAACTTGACCAGAAAAATAGAAAAACACTAACATTTCTAAATTAATGATGAGACTATCCTTGATATGAAAACTCAAAAAGAAAATTGAAAATTTTAGGCCATTTTCACTCTTCACAGAAACCAAAGGCTAAATAAAATATTAGCCAACTAAATTCCATAATATATATTTTAAAAGACTATATACAACATGATCCATTTGGTTTAACCCAGGAAGGTAAAGCTAATTTAATGCTGGAAAATCAAGTAATATAACTGAATACTTTAGATGATTAAAAGAGAAAAATAAGATCCTCTCAAATAGATGTTGACAAAGTATCTAAAAAATTTTCAACATCCATCATAAAATCTCTCAGTGAACCTCCTTAATTTGGCAAAGGATATCTAACCAAAAAAAGGTAAAATAAAATCAAAGTTAATGCTAAAACAACAAAAAGCTTCATTTTGAGAACAGGAAAAGGGCAAAGATACACGCTATCATTATTTCTATTTCACATTGTACTGGAGATCCTGGTTAGTGCAATAAAGTGAGAAGAAGTAATAAACGTATAAGAATTGGTAAGGAAGAAACTAATTTTCAGATAATTTGATTGTGCCTTGTAATAGCTGATTTTGGAGTACCTAGATATTTGATTATACATTATTTCTGAGTATCTGAGGGTATTTAAGATAAGATAAACATTTAAATTGGTAGAATTAGTAAAGCAAATTGCCCTCTCCAATGTGGGTGGCCTCATCTATTCTACTAAAGACTTATATATTAAAAGAATAAAAGGCTAAGTAATAAAGAATTATTTCCTTGCTTGACTGTATTCAAAATGAGATATCAGTCTTCTGTGTTTGGATTAGGACTCACACTGGAATTTATAATATCAGCTCTTCTGGTTTCTGGCCTTTAGACTCAGACCACAACTATAGTATACTGGGTCTCCAACTTGCCAAATACAGATTTTGTTCTTCTCAGCCTCCATAATTGCATGAGCCAATTCTCTTATAGTAGTAAATCTCTTTCTAAATATGTATGTGTGTGTGTATGTGTATTATTAGTTTAGTTTCTCTAGAGACTCCAGATTAATACAACCATGCAAGACAAACCTATTGTACAGATAAATTATCTGAATTCATAAAAAGTAAACTTTCATTTCTATGCACCAGCAACAAAGCTAGAAAATAAAATTTTCAAATAATTGTTTTTATAATAGAATAAAAAATATCATGTACTTTGGACTAAATCTTACAAAAAGAAGATGACCCTGTGGGAGAAAATCATACTATTAAGAGAAACTGAAAATCTAAATACATGAAAGAGAATAACTTTGTGATTATCGGACTTAATATTGTAAATATATTAATTCTCCACATGAAGTTAACAAAATTACAATTAAAATCCAGCAGGTTGATTTTGTGTGTGTGTACGTGTGTGTGTGTGTGTGTTTGTGATGCTGGGGATGGAACCCAGAGCCTTGTTCATGCAAGGAAAGCACTTTACCAACTGAGCTATATTTCCCAGCCAAGGTTGTTTTCTGAAATTGACAAGATAATTTCAAAATAAATTGACAAGATAACTTCAAAAATAATATAGAAAATGCAAAAGACTAAGAAAATCAGTCACATACTCTTAAAGAAGCAAAAGTATTTGGTTCCCTAGTTGTTATTCTTTACTACAAACCTGCAGCAATTAATGGTATTGGCATAAGGATAGAGAAATAAATCAATGAAACAGATGAGAGTCTTCAGAAGCAAGATTATATGTATATGGACCCTTGACTTAAACAAAACTGACAATTTACTAGAGTATGGGAGAGTGTAGACTGTGGAGAAGTAAGGCAAGTGGATGAACAATTAAGACACCTATATAGAAAAAAACCAAACTCAATCTCTACTTCATATTTTACATAAAAATCAATACTTGCTGGATTTCAGACCTATTAAATACATATTTAATAAAGTTCTGATAATGTAAACAGATGTCTTCATGATCCTAGGATAGAAAAAGACTTATTATATAGAACACATAAGTTATTAACCATAAAGGGAAGGGGTAACACACTTTAACTATATTTAACTCATCAAAAGCTACCTTAAAGAAAGAAAAAAGGTAAGTTATGGAAGTGGAGATGTATGTGACAAATATAACAAAATGATTCATATCCAGAATATATAAAGAACTTCTAAAACTTCAATAAGAAAAAAATTATCCAAACCCCAATAGAGGGGTTGGTGTTATGTAGCTCAGTGGCACAGCGCTTGCCTAGCAAGTGTGAAGCACTGGGTTCCATCCTCAGCACCATATAAAAATAAATAAATAAAAGTGTTTTACCCATCTACAATTAAAAAAAAAAAAATAGAGAGCTGGGGACATAGATCAGTTGTAAGAGTGTTTGCTTACCATGCACAAGGCCCTGGGTTCAATCCCCAGCACCACCAGTGGGGGAGAAAACCAAACTCAGTAGAAAACAAATGCAGGTATGGATAGGGGATATAGCTCAGTAGTGGAGTATTGCCTAGCATGAGCAAGGCCCTAGGCTTGATTTCCTGCCCTGCAAAATAAAAAAAAAAGTAAAGGCAAAAAATACTTAAAATGAGGGCTGGGACCATAACTCAGTGGTAGAGCGCTGAGCACTTCACAAAAGAAGAAATTTAAATAGCCAACATACATATGAAGATACTCTAGCTCTTTAGTAAACAAAGAAATGCAACTTGAACCACACTGAAAGTTATTACCCACTCACCAGTCAGCAAAATTAAAAAGTCTATTAATATCAAATATTGGTGATTATGTGGAGCAATAGGAACTCTCATACACTACTGGAGTGTTAAATGGATCAATTGCTTTCAAAAATTTCACCATTATACAGACATGAGCCACATGACATTCTGGTTAGCAACAGATCACACATAAGAGAGTGATTCCATAAGATTATAATGGAACTAGCCAGACACAGTGGTGCACCTGCTCTAATTCCAGCTAATGGGAGTCTGAGGTAGGAAGATTCAAAGTTTGAGGTCAGCCTAGGCAACTTAGCAAGACCCTGTCTTAAAATATAATAATAATAATAATAATGATGATGATGATGGTCTGGGCATGTAGCTTGGTGGTAGAGAGCCCCTGGGTTTAATCCTCAGTACCACCAAAAAAAATTTACAATGGAACTGAAGAATTCTTAATACCTAGTGAGGTTATAGCTGTCCTGATGTCAACATTGTTATATTGACACTACTCATATGTTTGTGGTGATGTTGGTGTAAACAAGCCTACCATTCTGCCAGTCATATCAAAGTATAGCACATACAATTCTGAAAAGTGCATAATACTTGACAATGATAATCAGCAACTATGTTACTAATTTGTATATTTACTATCCTTTACTTTTTATTTTTATTTTGGAGTACGTTCTTGCTACTTATAAAGAAAGTTTATAGCCAGGTGTGGTGGCACAGCTACTAGTAGTCCCAGCAACTTGGGAGCTGAGGCAGAAGGACTGCTGAGGCAAGAAGATTACTTGAGTCCAGGAGATTGGTGCCAGCCTAAGCAGGACCCCATCTCTTAAAAACCAAAAATGTTAAGTTTACTATAACAGAGAATGCATTAAAAGGACACAGTAAGTGATTAACCAGTAAGTGATTAATCATCTAGGTTTGTGTAAGTATACTCCACGATGATCAAAAAAGGACAACATCACCTAACAATCCATCTCTCAGAATGTGTCTCATCATAACTATATACACACTGACACACACACACACACACACACACACACACACACACACACACACACACTCTTTAGAATTATGCATCTAATGTAGTAGACATTAGTCACATGTGGCTAATGAACACCTATAATGTAGCACCACTGAATTGAAATGGACTCTAAAGAGTATAAAACACATACAAGAATTCAAATATTTAGTATAAAAATGTCAAATATCTTAATTTTTATATTTATTACATGCTGAAATGATTATATATTTATTAGGCTAAATAAAATATATTATTGAGGGGCTGAGGCTATAGCTAAGTGGTAGAGCGCTTTCCTTGCACAGTGATGCACTGGGTTCGATCCTCAGCACCATATAAAAATAAAGACATTGTGTCCATCTACAACTAAAAAAATACACACACACACATATATATATATATATATATATATAATTGAAATCAACTTCATCTGTTTCTTATATATGTGGTTCACATTATATTCCTATTACATATCACTATTCTAGAGAAATGAGCTCACATGCTTACCCAAAGACATGTACATCCAACTAGAGTATAATAGATATGTTGTGGCATGTCCATACAATGGAATATATACAGCAAAAAAATTAACAGTATTAATGAAAAGCACAAAAACATGGATACATTTTCAATAATGTTAACAAAATGAAGCCAGACAAAAAGAACACACATGATGGATTCTATTCACAAAGTTCAAAATCAGACAAAATTAAACTATGGTATTTAGGGACACCTTATTAGATGAGAAAATTATAAAGAAAAGTAGTAACTACCATAAAAGTGGGTTACCTTTACAGAGATATTATGAGATAAATGCTGACAATGTGCTGTCTTCTAAAATACAATGTGCTGGATGATAAACTGGTGTCCCTTAAATTGTATATTTATCCTTTATGCATTTTTCTGATTGGGTTCCAATTCATCATAAATAGGATTTAAAAAGAATCATCAGGCAAAGAGAAAATCAAGGGGTGAAATTATCAATAAAATAAGTCGGGCTGGGGATGTGGCTCAAGCGGTAGCGTGCTCGCCTGGCATGCATGCGGCCCGGGTTCGATCCTCAGCACCACATACAAACAAAGATGTTGTGCCCGCCGAAAACTAAAAAATAAATATTAAAAATTCTCTCTCTCTCTCTTTAAAAAAAAATAAGTCCTATAGCCATCTTGTATACAGTTCAATGAAAAAAATTAAAATGTCAGAATTCTGTACTGGCATAGCACACACACCTGTAATACCAGCTACTCAGAAGAGATAGGAGGATCACAAGTTAAAGGACTGGGGATATAGCTCAATGATATATGCTCCAGAATTCAATCCCCAGTACACACCCCTCCCTCCCTCCCTCCTTCCCTCTCCCCTCCCCAATATCTCTCTCTCTTTCTCTCTCTCTCTCTCTCTCTGTCTCTCTCTCTCATACACATGCAGTTAGAGTTTCAGAGACAGAGAATATCCTACAAGATTGGGAGGGAGGAAGAGTGGATTATATACAAGCAGCAGATATGAGCTAGTTCCTGACTTTAATAGTAATACTAAAAACTAAACAACAATGAACTCAAGATTCCAACAAATTATCAATCATCTGTCATAGTAATGTAAAGATATTTGTAGATATAACAAGGTAAAAATTTTTATCTCCCATATAGTCTTTCTCATTAAGCCTCTGTAGGTTGTATTATACTAAAATGAGTATAAAAATCATGAAAGAGAAAAATCCAGAATATAAGAAAAGAAGAAATCAACATGGAAAAAAGATCAAAGGAATGCCTAGGATGAAATGAAGGTAAATTATAGGATGAGATGTGGTGAGCCGCCTCTGCCGCTTATGCAGATTATGGTCGCCATTACAAGATGGCGCTGACTCCGCTGTGGTATGTGACAAAAAACTCCTTATTTGGGAGAGTTGGCGCATGGTTTTTCAGCACCCTATGAAAAAGTTCCACGTAGCAGCTTCGCATTGGGGCTTGAGATGCTATATTAAGGCTGGGAGGGGCATCCGAGGGATTAGTAGAAGAAATATCAAGGGCCTGAATAAACCGCTGAAAGAAGATTCCCGAGTTGCGTCTTCCTTGCGGGCAAGGGGTCGAGACAATGAGAACTATTTAATAAATAGAAATGTCACCAGTCCAGATTCAGGTCCAAAGGCTCTGGGGGAAACTCTCAAGAAAACAAAATTGATAGAGCACCTGATGGAACTAAAAATCTTGAGAATATTTAGAAAACTGGTACAGAGTTTGAGTTTGAGAATTGATACACAGAAAACGTACAAATAAGAAAACAAGATAATTATTAACACCAGTAAAAAAAGCAAAAAGGAAAGAAGAAGTGGTTTAATACAAATAGCAGTAATGGTCGTAATAACATAAGCTTTTAATATTAAACCAAAACTAACATATGATCATGAGGAGGGGAGGCAGAAAGTATGCTTGTTTGGCAAGGTGTGTGGATGGAGTGGGTAATGTGTATGTTTATTAAAGAACACACTAGAATATTCTTTTCTTTCATGAAAAGAATTCAACAGATAAAGCCCAAAACAGAAAAATCAAGAAAAAGCAATATAAAAATGTTATCTTCCTTTAAAAGACAGAATACAAAAACAAGACACTCAGAAGAGCTAAAAGTGATTGTCTCAAGAAAGCAGACGGAAAGCTAGTTATGTTTTTACTTTGATAAAATACAAAGACAATTAAGAAAAATAATATGAAGTGAGGAGTAGGAAAAAGGAAGATTACATGAAAGGGGAGAGAGACTACTTTTTGAAGATATCTGAGTAAGAAGAGTTTAAGTAAGGCAGTTATAAATTATATATAGAACCAACATCTAAAAAGTCAGCTTTATAATATGTTTCTTAGGTTTTGAATTGGGGAAAATAACCATTTCCTCTTACACCCTGTACTTCTTTAATATGACAAGAGGAAACCTAATATTTCTAAATTATACACTTCTAGGTTAATAGAATAAAAGAGACTTTTTTATTCTTCACTAAAAAACCAGGCCCAACTCCATGAAAATGACTATATATAAGAATTAAAATGTTTAACAGGAAAGGACTTTTTTCTGTGATTGTGGTTTTGATAAATAACTTGCAAAGCAACTTTAATAATAAGGATCAAACTTTCTTATGTCAAACTTCTTTAATTAATATCAAATAAGAAAGCATCCACAATAACCAACATGCAAAGTTAAAATCCCACCCATAGACACCTTAATAAGATATCAAGATAACAATGAAAGGTAGCCATACTTTACATTTCCACAATATTTACTATCTCAGCACCCTAAGAGACAGTAAACATAAAATTATCACATTAGAACAAATTAATCTGTCAAATTTTTCTAAAAGACTAGCCAGAAAATGAGCAATTAAAATAATTTTTAGTCTTTAGCAGTAGATTAACAGGTCAGACCTGTATTTTAGTTACAACATATTTTCAAATTGCCAGAGGTATATGCTTACACATACACTGTAAATAGTATACTCATAAAACTATAAATACATGAATAGATTCACAGACCATTTTAACTTTAAATTATTTTTACTCAGATAAACAGTATATTTGAAAAGTTATAGAAATATTATTTCTTAATTCATACTTTTCAGTTTTCCCTATTTACCATCAAATAAAAAGTCTTCCTAGTACATTTGTTCAATGAACTAATATTTGAGTTTCAGGTACAATATAGAAATAAATTCTTTTAGTAACACTGTCAGATTGACTTTTGTTTATGCAAATTCTTCATTCTATTGCAGATTCCTGCAAGGTTCAAAATGTCTCCAACATTAATTATGTGTGTGTGTGTGTGTGTGTGTGTGTGTGTGTATGTATATATATATATATATAAAATGTGTGGTATATATCTATATTTGTATATACATACATATACATATATATGGGTGTCTGGGGATATAGTTTTGTGGTAGATCATCTTGGGGTTCAATCCTAAGTATTGCAAAAAAAAAAAGCTTTTTTTTTCATTATAAAAAAGTTAAAATTCAATTTAAGAAGAAATAAATTTCATTCCAAAGATATACACTAAAACTATAATACTGCTGATAGAAATTAAAGACCTCAATAAATAAAGAGAGAGACTTTATTTTTTATTTGGAAGACTCAACACTGTCAATTCCTCTGAAGGAATCTATTAAATCAATACAATTCCAATCAAAATTCCAGAAAGTTTTTTTGTAGAAATTGATGTGCTGATTTAAAAATTCTAATGGAAATACAAAAAGATTCTAGAATAATGAAAACAAAAGAACAAAATTGGAGCATTAACATTACTTGACGTCAAGAAGTTTTATAAAGCAGGGCTGGGGTTGTGACTCACTGGTAGAGTGCTTGCCTAAAGTGTGAAGCACTAGCTTCGATCCTAAGTTCCACATTGAAATAAATAATTAAAATAGAGGTGTTGTGTCCATCTACAGCTTAAAAATGTTTTTTTAAAAAAGAATTTTTATAAAGCAACAGTAATCAAAACTGTGTGGTACTGACCAGATACACACAAAGATAGAAAGTACAGAACAGACTGTCCTGAATTAAACTCATATATATATATATATATATATATATATATATATATATGAAAGGTGTGAAGACCTTTAGCAAAGGAGAAAGGACAGCCTTTTCAATATCTGATGGAACAACCAGCTATTCATAAGCAAAAAAAAACCCCTTACCAAATATGGAATTGTCATACTACATGTAAAAGTCAATTCAAATGAATCACAGATCTAAATGTAAACCTAGATCTCTAAAACTTGTAGAAGAAAATAAGCAGGTAGAAAATTTTTGTAACCCTGGGTTAGACAAAGACTTTTTGGATATGACATAATCCCCCCCCAAAAAAATATTCCAAACAGATAAATTGGAATTCATAAAAATCTGAACATTTGCTCTTCAAAAGACCTCATTAAGAGAATGAGAGCTCAGCATGGTGATGCACACCAGTAATCCCAGCTGTTCAAGAGGGTGAGGCTGGAGGATCACAAGCTCCAGGACAGCCGAAGCAAGTTAGTAAGACTGTGTGTGTGTGTGTGTGTGTGTGTGTGTGTGTGTGTGTGTGTGTGTGTGTGTCTGGGAATATAGTTCAGAAGAAGAGCATATTGGGGTTCGATCCCAAATACTGAAAAAAAAACAAGCTATAGACTAGACAAAAATCTTTGTAGTATAGACTGATAAAGGGCTTATATCAGACAAATTCTCAAAACAAGCAACATGGGCACAAAATCTAAACAAACTTCTCCAAAGAAGAAACATGGATAGTAAATAAGAACGTGAAAATGTTCAACATCACTAGTCATTAGGGAAATGCAAATTAAAACCACAAGAGACCATTGCTGAACTATTAGAATGGCTAAAATTAAATTACCAAGTGCTGGCAGAATGAAATGCTAAATATTGCTGACAGTAATTTAAAAATGTACAATCAAACTTTGGAAATAGTTTGATAGTCTCTTAAAAAGTTAAAACATACCATCAATCCAATTACTCCTTGTAATTACCCAAGAGAAAATGAAATACATGTCTAGACAAAAACTTGCACACAAATGTTCATAGCAGCTTTATTTGTAATAGCCAAGATCTGAAAACCCAAAAGTATATCAATAGGTGAAGGGAAAAACAAACCATAGTATATCTATATAATAGAATACTATTGAATAATAAAAAGAAACCAACTTCTGATACATGCATATATGCAAACACATGGAAGAATTTTTAAATAATGAGGATACTGGGTGTGGTGGCATATGCCTATTATAATCCAGAAATTCAAGAGGCTGAGGTAGGACAATCAAAAATTTGAGGCTAGCCTCAGCAACTTAATGATACATTGTTTCAAAATAAAAAATAATAAAAAAACTTAAGAAATGAGGATGTAGCTCAGAGGTAAAGCACTGCTGGGTTCAATGCTCAGTACAATAATAATAATAATAATAATAATAATAATAATAATAATATTGAAAGAAGCCAGATTTTTAGAAAAGAGTATATACTGTATGATTCCACTAGGATAAAACTCTAGAAATGCAATTAATAGTGATAAAAAGCAGATCAGTGATTGCTTGGGGATGGGCAGTGGGAAGGGAAAAGAGAGAGAAGTACAAATAATCAAAAGAAATTCAGAGAGTAAAAGAATGTGTTCATTATCTTTATTGTGGTTTCACTGATGTATACCTAATATCAAAACTTATCAACCTGTACACTTCAAATATATGCATCTTACTATATGTCAATTACACCCCCAACAAACCTGTTAAAGAATATAATATTTTTAGGTAACATTTTTCTGATTAAGGTATATAATCAAGAACTGAAACCAAAGTTGTGCATTATACACTCATTAAGATCAGTCAGGAACCATAGAACAATTTCTCATTTTTCATTCCCTCCTATCTGCTCCCCACACTTTTATTCCCAATCTACTGGTAACCTAGTGCCTTGTCATTAAGTACTCAGTAAATAAAAACATTAAAAAGTACAAGTTTTTGAAAATTCTTTTGGGGATACACAGCAAAAGTTAGAAAACTAATTTACAAGGAAGATTCAAGCAGACTCAATGATATGTAAGGCTAGTATGAGACACAAGGAATGATGTCTGAGTTCTGTTCTGGAAACTGGGTATACCATTTATACTGGAAATGTAGGTTTACGGCCTGGGTTATGTCATGATTATGTAGGATTATCCAAAAAGCAGGGGAATGTATCAGTTTTAGAGAGGCTATAGGGGAAGACATCTCCAAGAAGATGATATCTGATGACAATAAAGACCTAACGGAGATAAAAGGGCCAGCAGCCTAATCACCTGAGGAAAAGGTGTTCCAGGAAGATAAAACAAGCATGAAAGTCCTGAGACTAGTACGTGTCAATGTGTTATAGACATAAGAAAACCAGTATGGAATAGGAGTGGAGCAAACAAGGGACAGTATTAAATAGTTCAAAAGGTAGAAGCAGGAGGGGGCATCACTAACTACAGGGAACCTAGCAGGCCATAAAAACAAAAAACTTTTATTCTGAGAAGCATTGACAGAATTTTGAACAAAAGAGTGATATGATCTCACTTATCTCTGTTGTGCTAAGACTGAATGAAGCAAGAGACCAATTAAGAGACAATTTCAAAACTCCAAGAGATCAGTGATGATCACCTGATTCTAGGTGGTGAATTAAGTATGAAATGGTGACTAGATGTAGTTAGAGTTGGAAGTAGAGCTAAAAGAATTGTGAAAAGATTAGATACATGGTATGAAAAAAAAAAGATTCATCCACTTAGCCTTTTGGCTAAGATCAAGTGTAGTATCTGTTCTTATCAGTTTAATATCTGATACATCTTCTATCCAAGGACAATGAGATTCCTTGGAAATCTGGGAATGGAACCACCATTTGACCCAGCTATTCCTCTTCTCAGACTATACCCAAAGGACTTAAAAACAGGATACTACAGGGATACAGCCACATCAATGTTTACAGCAGCACAATTCACAATAGCTAAACTGTGGAGCCAACCTAGATGTCCTTCAATGGATGAAGGGGATTTAAAAATGTGGCATTTATACACAATGGAATATTACTCAGCATTAAAAAAGAACAAAATCATGGCATTTGCAGGTAAATGGATGGCGCTGGAGAAGATAGTGCTAAATGAAGTCAGCCAATCCCCCCCAAAAAAATGCTGAATATTTTCTCTGATATAAGGGGGGTGACTCATAGTGGGGTAGGGAGGGACAGCATGGGAGGATTAAATTAATTCTAGATAGAGAAGAGGGGTGGGAGGGAAAAGGAGGGGGAAGGGAATTAGCAAGGATGGTGGAATGTGATGGTCATCATTATCCAAAGAACATGTATGAAGACTTGAATTGGGTGTCAACACACCTTATATACAGATATGAAAAACTGTGGTATATATGTGTATTAAGAATTGTAATGCAAAAAAAGTACATGTATAATGGCATAAATTGACGTTCATATACTTTATATACAGAGATATGAAAAATTGTGCTCTATATGTGTAATAAGGATTGTAATGCATTCCACTGTTGTTGTGTATTTAAAAAATAATAAAATCAATTAAAAAATAAAACTGAAGGCATGAATTAGATAGAAACCTAAAAAAAAGAAATATTCAAAAATAACACAAGATTTTTAGCTGGAACAATTGGAAGGATGGAGTAGCCATTTACTGATATGGGAACTGCTACAAAAGGAGCAAGTTCTGGGAGGAAGAGGAAGAATTCAATATTGGTTGAGATAACCATCATACATCTATATGGAAGTATCAAAATAAAAAAACGAAAGTTAAAACTTAGGGGGGTGGCTGGGGATGTGGCTCAAGTTAGTGCGCTCGCCTAGCATGCGTGAGGCACTGGGTTAGATTCTCAGCCCCAAATAAAAATAAAGATATTGTGTCCATCTAAAACTAAAAAATAAATATTAAAAAAAAAAACCTTAGGAGAGGGGTCTGAGGATATATACCTCCGTGGTATTTGCCTACTATGTGAGAGGCAAGGAGAAGGAATTTGGAAATATGTATAAATGATATGTGAAATAATAAAGCTCTCTTTATATCCAAGAGAGTGGGTGTAAAAAAAGAAACAAGTCTATAACTAAGCCCTGGGGAGGTCAAAATGATGTGGATGAGAAAAATGAAAAGGAATCAAGATAGAAGACCTAGAAAGAATATCCTATAAAGCCATCCTAGGTGCCCGTCAAGAGATGAATGGATAAAGGAAAAGTAGCAAATACACACAATGGAGTACTACTTAGCCATAAAGATGAATGACTTTATGACATTTGCTGGTAAACGGATGAATCTGGAGACTATTATGTTAAGTGAAATAAGCTAATCCCCAAATACTAAAGATCAAATGTTTACTCTGGTATGTGGAAGCTAACCCACAGTAAGGGAAGAGATAAGAAAAAAAAATTATATATATATATTTATATATATATATAAATAAGTTCAGTGGAGTAGACAAAGGGAAATGAAAGGAAGCAAGGAGAGATGGGAAAAGGAAAGAGTGGAATGAATCTAACATTACTTTCCTATGTACGTATATGAATATACCACAATGAATCTCACCATCATGTATATTCACAAGAAATTAATTTTTTAAAAAATAACTATATGAGTAAATGGTAGAAAGACCAGTAGAAGAAAAGGAGGGGGAGGAAGGAAGGGGAGGGGAAGAAGAGGTACTGAGGACCAAATTAGAACAGAATATTGCCCATGCTTTTATAAATATGTCAAAAGAGATTCTACTGTCATATATAACTAAAAAGAACCAATAAATTAATTAATTTTAAAAATTAAATAAATAAATAAGAAAGGATATCCAACGAGAGAAAACTAGAAGAGTATGGTGTTGTGGAAGTCATATAACAAAAGGACTTCCAGGGCTGGGGTTGTAGCTCAGTGGTTGAGTGCTTGCCTCACATGTGTGAGGCACTGGGTTCAATCCTCAGCACCATATAAAAAAATAAATAAGTAAATAAAACAAAGATATTAAGGATTTTACGGAAGAGGAAAATATCAGTAGTCAAATGCTGCTAATGGGTCAATTAAGAAAGTACTACAGATTGTTTTGTAAATAAGAAGTAGAATTTGAGTTTATAAAATAACTTAAGAAAACTAGAATGTAGAAAATCTTACTTGAAAGAGCTAACACTAGTACCCATACCTAGATCTTGATGTTATTTTTATTGTGTTGATTTACCACTACACATTAAAATGTGAAATTTATAACACGTTATACATTTTAAAAGATTTCTACTTATTATCACATTTTTATGAAAAGAAAAAATTTTAAATTGTTAATTTCTAATGCTGACTACATGAGATAATGCTAAATCCATTAGTTTCATTAAAATTCCTTCTTAATTCCAATATAAAGGCTAACAGAGGATATAATCAAATTACTGTTCCTTTTAAAGAGAAGCTATGGTTAATATAAAAGACACATACTTGATTTATGTCAAGTGGTAACACAGGTAATGCTGTGGATACTCAGCATAAAACACTTTAATGGAATATTATTACTCCAAATATACCATACCAAAATTAAACTGAAAATAGAAAAGGCTACTAAATCATGGTTGACAGGGAGCTAAATGCACCAAGTTAAAATGCATTTCTAATGCTCATCCAGTTCTGGCTGAACCCTTTGCATTAGTTTGAGCTATTGTTAGTTTAGAATAATTCCAAATGATTCTCTTGAGTTCTATTGTTGTATTCAGTAGCTTTAGGAAATCCAGAACAGGCCCCACATTTAAAAAAAAAAAAAAATCATAGGATCTCTTAGTTTCTGGCTTTAACCTGGAGTGATCTTTTTTCAAAGAGCAATTATGATCAAGTTAATGTAATTACTTTGCTACATAATTAACAAATAACCATACACAACTTTCTTGGTCTAAGGTAAAGACCTTAACTTCATCTACATATAGTCTACCACACAGGCTACTTCTTATTCTCTTTGTTCTTAATTTAAATAAAGTCAGGTTCCTACAGTTCCCTCTACCTCAAATCTCTTCTCCTCCTCCTTTGTTTTGTTAATTCCTACTTATCTTTCCTATAATTGCTTGCAACTTTATTGTCTGTCTCTCCCAGCCCTCTCCCAGCCATTTAGAATGAAAGTTTTAAGACAGAAGGGCCCTTGCTACAATCCTCAGTATCAAGAATAATAGTGCCTGGCATACAGGATACACTCAGTACCATATATCCTCCAGAACCCAGTACTTCTTAAAGACTTCTGTGACCTATTATATATCAGTGACACCAATTTTATTTTCTTAAGTCACCCTATACTTTTCTTGTGGGCCTCAGGAAAGATCATGTACAATCTTCTAAAACAAACTTCCAACAGACATTGGTAGAAAGGCAGAAAACACTAGAATCTTTCAGATTTCACAAAGGCATTTCTCAGTCAGAGCTCTTACCTACTTTTTCCTTGCCATGGACTGCTATTAATTAACCCACACATTTTCTATATCACTTGCCTTTTAGACAGCTATCTGAGAGCAAAATTGTCACAGGGTAGGGAGGTCGATATTTAACAGGAATTGAATTAGACCCAGGAATTCAACCAATTCTTTCTAGCTCTGTTGGACATTTATAACTACAGATGGTAAGAAAATAGACATTTTTCTTTTCCATGACTAGCCTGATAAGGAAAACCTTATAGAAAAGTCATTTACCATGGAAATATCAGACTGAAAATGTGGTAAAGTTATTTTAAGACATATTTCCCATATGAAGAGTGCTAATTTATCTCAGCATATAATCAGCACATGCATAAAATAAAAGATACTTCAAAATCAAAGGTAATAAACTACACTTACAAATGTAGCCCTGCTCTTTTTTCTCCCACAGAATACCATAGCTTCAATGTTCTTGGGGAGTATTGGTGAAGGCACTTATGATCTTGGCTCTTTTAGGAAAGATACATAACTTAGCAATAATGTTAACAATCCACATATTATCAATTAATAATGTCATTTCAACTCTGCTTTGTAGCCCTGTATGTTTTTAAATGCCCTAGCTGAGGTTTTGATTTTAAAGTTAAAGAAAGAGCTGGAAGTGCAGATCAGTGGTAAAGTGCATGGAGACCCTGAGTTAAGTTAAAGAACAACACATTTCTATTTTTACAATTATTTTTCCACAAATCCATTCCTCAGCCTTTGTGTTTCTACATAGTAAAATAAATACATATTATTTTTTTAAATCCCTTACATTTTTTTTCTTTCTTTCTTTTTTACAGAACACTTCATGAATTTGCTATCACCCTTGCACAAAGGCCATGCTAATCTTCTCTGTACCATTCCAATTTTAGTGTATGTGCTGCAGAAGCTATCATCCCTTGTTTTTTCAATGTTGAAAATGATGATTTTGCCAAACAGAGTCTTCATAAAAATTAGCTAAAACTTGAAACCCAGCAAAAGATAATACTAGGCATTTCTCAGTGCAGTGTTATGCTTGAAACTTTCACTATTTTCTATTATTATTTATAAGATAAATTGACCTATAAATACTAAAAGATTTACATGAATCTAACATTTTACTAGAGTTCTCATTAAATAATGACATCACTGACACATGTTTCTTTACATTTGCACAGAATTTTCACCTTTCTGAAAATTCTATTTTAATAATTTTGGAGGTTCCACTAAGATGTCTAAAATGCATTAACCTGACAGAGCCAATTAAACTACTTTGCTACTGAATATTCATTACAGAAATCTAAGCTCAGAACTGGTATCTCATTTACAAAAACCCAAACCTCAGAACTTAGAATTTTGGTCTAGTTGGTAAATGCTTCTTAGAACTTTTGGTCTAGCTTGTAAAGGCCTTTACTTTTTAAAATTTATTTTTGTAATCTTAATATCCAACACGGTGCCAAGTACCTAAAATGTGTTCAATAAATATTAAACAATGCATAGAGCTATAATATATCAAATGTTCAACGGTAGTGCCAAATGAAAGAGAGAAATAGTATAGTCAAATCCTAGTAGTCTGTAACTCTATGGTCATCTGGAGGAAGGTGGTTAAGTTCTACATGCTTTTCTTTTTTTCTTCTCAGTGTTAGGGATAGAACTCAGGGTCTTGGCATGCTAGAAAGCATTCTACCACTGAGTTACATTCCCAACCTACAGTCTTTGAATATGAAGACAGTCTTCTTCATAAATGGTGGAAATTCTTATCATACAAAGACATGGTTAGCAGAGTGAATCTTGAGTACCTTAAGAGCTGTAATTCCTGCAACTCATAGTAGGCACTATGAAACTGCATGTCACAATGTTCCAAATACTGTAAAAATAGATATAATCTGAATCACTTTCACCAAAAATTTTCCAGAGATATAAAAAATGATTCCATGGGGCTGGGGATGTGGCTCAAGCGGTAGCGCGCTCGCCTGGCATGCGTGCGACCCGGGTTCGATCCTCAGCACCACATACCAACAAAAGATGTTGTGTCCGCCGAGAACTAAAAAATAAATATTAAAAAAAATGATTCCATGGGAATGTATCTCAATTCTATAACACTGATTTAATAAATTAATAGAAAGTGTTTTTATAATTCACCACAAAAGGCCAAATTTTCTTAGTAATTTTATAAGCAAAGGATATACCACAATTGTTGAATACAACAATATAGTATCTACAAGGCACCTAGAAAACAAGCACAACATTTAAATGCTAAGTAATAGGACCAAGGCAATGTACTAGGCTTAGATGCTAGTCCTGGTTTTGTTCTAACCTAGCCTGAAAAAAATAAATCTGAACTTGTACATGAGGATTATTAGAATCAAAGCTACCTACACTTAAATACTATTTGCTACCACAAAGTACTAATGAGCATATACTTGCTTCATTCTGCCAACAATATAGGCCTACCTGGTAACTTCACTCACACTTCTGCATGGTAGAAGGGCTAATTACTATCTAAGCATTTCCTCCTTTGCTTTTAATTCAGGCCAGAGTTCATTATCATCATTCAGCACACTTCCAAATTCATTCTCTCTCCTTACAGAATTGGGCTACGCATGGAAGAAGGTCAATTTAATACTTTAGAACCCAGCACACCAATGAAATGACAGTCATTCCACCAAGTGTTTTAAAAAGCCAGACTTGGTGTTTGCCCTAAGGGAAGAAATGTCTACTTTTAAGAATCATGAAATTAGAAAATCTGAAATTCTGAATGCATGAAGAAAACGTTTTTACCTTTAAATGCACTACTGCCTTTCATTTCTAGGAATTTAACGTATAAAGAATTACATTCAAGTGTAGTCTTTTTTCTTTTTCTTTTTTTCCTCGTGGTGCTGGGATCCTGAGCATGGGAGGCAGTCTATCAACTGAGCTATATCCCCAGCCCCCAAGTGCAATCTTTTAAAATTGTTTTTTCTTTATTATTTTTACAATTTATTCTTGGTTATTTTACATAAAAGACAAGGAACTAAGTCTGTATCAACAGTAAAGGAAGCCCATGTTAGTGAGCCTGACAAGTAATCATGAACCCATATACAGTCTTTGAATTTGTCTTGACCTCACAAGATAATTTATTATGAAAATGACAGTATAATTATTACCTAAGTTCACAGAGGAAGACTGACACCACGAACAGGAGAGAAGCATCCTAACAATACGCCCAAACTTGAAAGATCGATTTGTATGAGCTGTCCCCTTTTTTGTCCCTTAAAGTGATTCCACATTCGAAATTGTACCCAGAAAAGAAACTAACCAAATTGGATAAGGAAAATATCTGTATTAAGGCAAGACGTCTTTTGCTGGAAGTGGGGAGGCGCTTTAGATTCACCTCAAGAATTGTAAAATGAGTATTATGATTCACTGACACTTCACACATGTGAAACATTCATATTACAAAAAAGAAAGAAAAAGCAATGCCTTATAAGCGAGTGGACAACCTTGACAAGCAAATTGCCTGGGGGGAACACCCCCAAAGAATTCAATTAAAAGTAATTACCCGGCTGGCCCTCGCCTGAAAATGAGCTTTTGTTTTAGAAACTGTCTAAATATCAGCGGTACTTTCTCTTGCCCGAATCCTGCCTGAGGACAACAAATTGGTCAACGGCGGAAGTTGTCTGACGAAATGACTGCAACATGAAATCCAGTTTTATGATCATAACAAAACCTTCCTTCCGGGACCCAGCCAAAAAGGAAAAAAAAATTGAGAAAACGTCCTTCAGGATGCAACAGGCAATTATGAGTTCCCTGTCGCCAGGCAGAGAGACACTGTTTGGCCTCGGGACCCAAGTGCTGGGAGAACAAGCTGCTCCCCGTTAGAACTTCGGGGGACCGGGCCCGGCACCCCGCCCGCCGTCCGGCCCCTCCCAGGGCCCTGGCGGCCACCCCCGCCCCAGAACTGACCTTCCGCAGGGCCGAGACCAGCAGTCCCCGCCATTTCGGGCTGTTCTCTTCGCTGAAGAAGTCGTACGGCTGCGGCGCCTGCTGCATGGCCCCGGCGGCAGAACCTCCGCATCGGGGGCGGCCCGCGGGCCGAACCGGGCCGGGCCGGTGGCCTGACAGGCAGGGCGCGGGCCGCCTCGCCTCGCCGGCGGCCGCCGCCTCCCGCCCGGGCCGCAGCTACGGCCGAGGCGGCTCGGGGGCGGCGCCGGCGGGCGGGCGGCGGCCCCGGGGGCGGCTTCCTTGGCCCGGCTGGCCCTCGCCTCGCTCAGCGCCCGCTAAGGAAGCGCGGTGGCCGCGAACTCCGGCCACCCCAGGCAGCGACCTCCTTTCTCACGGCGCTGGCCCGCTCCTACGGCGGCTCCTCCTTTGTCTGAGTTCGCAGCCCGGCGAGGGTACAGCTGGCTTTGCCTCCGCCCTGACTCCCGCTACGGCCGCGGCGGGCTGAGAGCGGCGGCAGCAGCTCCTCTCCTCATCCCCGCCCTCCCGACAGGCAACGCCGCCGGCCCGGCCCGTCCAAGTCACCCCCAGAGGGCCCAGGGGACCGACGGGGCGTGCGCGGCGAACGAGCGAGCCCCACTCAGACGTACAGAGCTGGCCGCTGCAGCCGCCCCTTCAGCAGCCGCGCAGAGCGCCTCGGGCCACAGCCGAGCTCCGGGTCGCACCAGCCGCGGCTCGGCCCGCCCCCTCGGCCCGGCGCTCATTATCCGGAGCTGCCGGAGAGGTCCAGCACGGAGCATGCGCGCCACGGAGCCAAGGCGCCGGCTAGGCGCTGGGGCGCCGGGGGTCCTGGAGTCCGCCTCTCCTGGGAACTTTACAAGGGGTCTATTCCAGACTTACTCCCCAATTTATTGATTGATTTTTACGCACACACTTCTTCCTCTAGACCTTCCCAAGACAATCTCGACACAGTGCCACCCTTGGTGAGCCTCCAGCCGCAGGACTGCAGTCGTGGGAGGCAGTTAGTACAGGGATTTGTAGAGAACAGCGCATCTGAACTAGCAAGATACTTAGCGTATTAATGCTCTACATGGCTCCTTGGTATATAGGAGATAATTATCCCCACAACACTGTCGAGTGGTATTGGGGGGCGCAGAAATCCCTTTGCACACTGTTGTAGGGCCAGAAAAAGTTCACTGTCAAGTGAACTTGAATTTATTCAAGATCCTTCACTTAACCCATGTGTGTTCACAAAAGTCAAATCATTTTCATAAAACTTTCTGATAATTTTTTTTGTAACTCGTTTTCTTAATCGTCTCCTTTAATCACATATGCCTCAGGTTCTACAAAACCTAGATCTGCTCATGGGATGAAGTCCTATTCAGGAGCAAGCTAGGAAAAAAAAAATCCCCAATCTATAAGGTTCTCTAAGTTGAGAAAACAAACTCTAGAACCTCTGTCAAAAATTTCACCCCACTAACGATGCTGAGCACATGGCTTTTAACAGGTTGTAAAGAATAAAGGCATGTACTACTCCCTTTACCCAGCCACCAGCAGCAAGGGAAAGGAAGAACAAGGTGAAAAAAAAATTAGCCCATGGAACATTTCACTTCCAGAATCAGTAATTGAGAAATTATCCTTCCCAAAACATGCACCATTTCATGATCTTGGCAAAACAAAACAGGCAGGCATTTGTCTAATCCAAGTATCCACTGAGACAGAATGTCCTGCAATAAATGTCCATGTGCACGTTGCCGTGTACTTGGGATAAAGACGGGATAGTGCAAGGCTTGTATTTTTCCAACTAATCTTTCAGTCAGTAAGGGTGAAGACTTTGACTTCTATAAAGTGTTCTTACTTTTCTCCCCTATTCCCAGACCCAAGCCATAAACTACTAACTGTCAAATTGCTAGATTGGTACCATACTTTCTCATAAGAGAATAATGTTGGTGGGAAGTTTTATTCTTGTCCAAGGATATCAGAGGTCTCCTCTGGGCCAAATCTGGCCTGAAGACACATTTTGTTTAGTCATGGCTGTATTTTAATCTTTAAAATTGTTGTTACCATTTTAAAATTCAAGAGATTACATATAAAAATCTACATTTCCAGATTCTCTTGACAAAATCAGGCAATGCTGGGCGTACTGCCTTTGTGCAAGGGAATAATCAGCAGGCACTGGGTAGTGGCTGCCCTCTTTAGGAAAGTATGCCATCCCATTTCCAGTTGGCTATACTCCCCACTTGGCATTCTTTCCCCTTTTATGTAACCTGCCTAGTCTCTACAGGCATCTGAGCTGTGATCTCTGGGCTAGGCAAACAGAAATGTGATCTTCATGCATGAAGGAGATAATCTAAGAATGACACCAGTAAAAATTTTCCCAGCCAGCCAAGTGGGCCATCTAGAAAACAAAGTTGGATCCATACCCCACACATTACACTACCATAAATTCCTGATATATCAAAAATTTACATGTAAAAAATAAAACATATTTATAACTTTAGACTACAAGTTTTTTAAGCTTTTTTGTTTTATTTTGTTTTGTTGTGGTGCTAGGGCACCACAAAACCCAGGGCTTTAAGCATGCTAGGCAAGCACTCTACCACTCAGTCACATCCCCAACCCTGCAACTCATTTTTTAAATTCACTTTTGAATTAATTTCCCTAACATAGAAAAGTGTTCCTACAAATTAGTAGACTAAAATTCAATAAGGAAAAAAAGGGTATGAAATATAGTTTACAGAAAAGGAAATATAAATGTCTCTTAAACTTTAATTAAAGATGCTCAACTTTGCTCATATAAGAAAAAAATGCAAATTTAAATTATACTGTTATTATTTTTTCATCAATTAGAACAGCACTGTTCAAAAAGGTTGATTACCCACTATGACATTAAAGATATGCAGAAATAGGAACTCTATTATAGATGGGAGTATAAATTGATAACTGATAATACCTACTAAAGCTTCAAGGAGCCAGGTGGGATGGTGTGTACCTATAGTTTCAGCTACTTAGCAGAGGATCACTTGAGCCCAAGAGTTGGAGACCAGCCTGGAAAACATAGTACAAACTTCACCTCAAGAAAGAAACTAAACAGGCTGGGGCTTGGGCTGGAGCTCAGTGGCAGAGCACTTGCCTTGCACATGTGAGGCACTGGGATAGATCCTCAGCACCACATAAAAATTAACAAATAAAATAAAGGCATTCTGTCCATCTACAATTACACATAAATAAATAAATAAAACTAAACAAAAGGGGAAAAAAACCCAAATTTGAAAGGTTCATACCCTTTGACCTACCAAATTCTAGGATTGTGTTCCAGAGGTATACTTGTTCATATGAAACCACTTAGAGACAAGTTTATTCACTGTAGTGTTGTTCATTATGACAAAAACAAAACACATCTTAGAAACATTAATTTAAATAATCAGTAGGACTAGAATACTGGTTCAATAAATAATCGTAAATCCACATAATGGAACCTATAAAGTAAGACCAAGACTCTGTGGAACATTCCCCAAGATACAATGCAAAGTAAAAAGAGCAGGATGCTTAATATAATACACAGAATATGGTAGCACTTATATTTTTAAAGTAGGTACTATTTTATGTATGTAAATACAATTTCTTTGCAAGACTATACAATATTCTTGTAACAAAAGATGAAAACTGGGTGACTGAAGGAGAGAGGGATTTTTCACTAAGTTCCTTTTTGTAACTTGAATTTTCAACCAACTGAATGTGGTATTTGTTCAAAACACTAAAAAATTAAGTTATTTTTAATAAAAAAATATTCCAACTTGATTATAAACTTTTGCTTCATGGGCCAAAAAAAATGGAAATATTAAGCTTTGATACTATGAAGGGGTACATACATATAACAAAAATTCAATCATAAAGTTGAGATGAAATTAACACACTAAATACTTCATTAATAATTTGATAGCAGTAATTGTTTGGCCTTTTCAAATTTATAATGGCTTTGGGAGATAATTTGAATGACCCAAGTACATCTTTGATTTTAAAAGGCAGATAAAATTTTACTACTAATATTCTCTCACTAAAAAATATTTGCTAAAAGGATTTGTTCAACATTTCTCCCATTTCTGATTTCATACTTCCTTAATTTACTTAAAGCTACAAGTGCTGACAATAAGTAGTAAATCAAAGCAACACCACAGGAAACAATAAATGTTGTTACTTTCATAGTTCGCTGCCATAGATGGGCTTTGGTACTTTCATAGTCAACTTGCCTGAAAGAAGTGGGAGCAGAGTCGACCAACAACCCTCATGGGAGGCTCTTCTCTGGAAACCCCATGCCCTGCAAAAGACTACCAATGATGTCTTCTCAAAAGGAACTATAATTTTTATGAAATTCCAAAAGATTCATTGTGCCTATAGAAAAAAGCATTATGTGTTATTGTTAATTACAATCTGCTATTAAACATAAATAATTTTCCTGTTGCTCTGGAGTACGAAAATGACACTGAGGTCATTCAGATATTGCCACCATTACCAGATAGTCATTTTTTGTAAGTAGCTGTTCCAGATACAAAGTCCTATAATAAAAGTGAAAGGCACCATTCAAGTTCTTATCATTTGTATTATTGCAATAAAATCCTTCCAAGTCCTGATGGTTATCAAGTTGAGGTATCAACAATGAATATATTCATCATCTGTTCAGTATAGCTCCCAGACAGGGTTTAGTTTGTTAGCAATCAGAAAATAAATAAAACAAATATTGATTTGTTTTCCCCAAAGTGTTAGCACATATAGTAATTTACCTACATTGTGGTAATTAATTAGTAGGCGTGATGGTTATAGCATATGACAGGCAACGTACATTCTATCCTCCTAGTATCCTATTACCACTAATAGGAAAGCTAAAAGCTAGATTCCTTGCAGCTAGGATTCTGGAAATGATTTAGGATGAGCTTTTCAGATATACTCTGAGATCTAAGAAGATCTAAGAAGTGAATGGAAGTGAGATCTAAGAAGCCAGATGTGAATGGAAGCTACAAATCTCATACTTCTGCAGGCAGCTATCGTTTAGTCACTATTTGTGTGCAGCAGCAGCAATGGCTAGACTCACTGTCTGGCCAATTACCCTGTTGATGGATCATAGTTATTTTGGAACTGCTATGTTGGTGGCCTGGTTTGTGGTGTGGTTTTAGGATTTGTTCCAGAAAGCCCAACCTATCTAGAGTCTACTTCATCAGCTTTCTAATGATCTTGTATGCCTTAGAATAAATATAGTCTTATTTATCTTGTTAGAATAGATGCTATTCCCAGAAGCTGAACTCAAAATACCAAAAGACACAAACTTCCTCCACAAGGGTAGGAAAAAAATGGTATTTGTTAATTTATACTACTAGCCCACCATGAAGTGTTATTTTATTTGATAATTACGATATTCTACTCATGTTTTTTTTGTTTTTTTTTTTGTTATTATTATTGTTTGAGGGACAGGGGTCTTGCTATGTTGTCCAGACAAGTCTCATACTCCTGGGCTCAAGCAATCCTCTGTGTTCAGCCTACTGAGTGGCTGGAATTGGAGGCATGGGCTACCATATTTGGCCAAATTTCAGGTTTTTTGGCCAAATTTACATATACCCTCTACTTAGGCAAAAATAGTGTGATCCTTTGATGTGATCCATCGATGTGATCCTTCTAAAAATTCTTGTTGGTACTCCTGGAAGCTGAATAATTTGGATTAGTCCTGATTCCCTTCAAGCCTGTTCTCACCTACCATATACATTCTTAGGATAAATGCAATCAATATATTCTCCTTCCACTATCCTCTCAATTGGAAATGCTGGTGGAACCTTGAAATCCTCAATGTCATCTCAACCTTGTTAAAATAACACAAAATTTAATACTAGGCCTTTATTTTATTTAATTCTAAAAAACTTATCAAGTAATTTGAGAGAAATCTAAACTCAAAGTATGTTAAAAAATTTACTACCAACCACAAAATTCTAACATGCAAAAATAAAAGCAAAAACAAAACAAATCAAAACAAACCCTACTTGATATCAAAACAAACCCTACTTGATATCCCTAAATCCCAAAGCACCATCTTGGATATCAGAAGACAACTGCTTTATAACATTACCAACATACTTAGTTACCAGTATTTATTTGTTTGTGGTGCTGGGGATTAAACCCAGGGTTGGCCTCACAAATGCTAGGCACATGCTCTACCACTGAGGTACATCTCCATCTGGTTGGCTCTTGCTATTTAAAAGGATCCAGGCAATTAGAACTTTGTACATGTCCCAGCTAGTACGATTGATCAAGAATCTAAGAAAAAGTTAGGCAATCAAAGGTTGAAGAAATTAGACATTCTTGGAAACAGCAATTTGATATTGTATTCCAAGCAATACTGGCTACCCGATCCTTCAAAATACCCTTGATCATAAACTGGTGGCACTAAAAGACATTTCTTGTATTCTCAGTGGACAAATGTAAGTAAAATTATATCTGAAAGGCATGGAGAAAATTATCAACACCGCTTTTGCCTATTCATTTTACTCCAGCAGTTTCAGAGGAACAAGTTAAAAAGAAGTGATTCTAAAGATACAGTTTTAAGCCAAACTTGGCTGAAATTCAAGGTTCTTTAGTAAGCAACATCACTTTGTTACCATTGGCCTTCAGGTCTTTCCCTAAATTTAAAATGGGGCTCCCTGAGCAACCCAAAGCATGCTATCATATACCTCTCCTGTCACATGTAAAAGGTAAAATTCTCATTCATCCAAGAGGCAAAAGAATCTTAACAAGATAACTTTGATGAAAGACCCTTCCGTTAGCAGGCAATAATAACACTTCACAAAACA
Organism: Ictidomys tridecemlineatus; assembly: GCF_052094955.1. NCBI lineage: Eukaryota > Metazoa > Chordata > Mammalia > Rodentia > Sciuridae > Ictidomys > Ictidomys tridecemlineatus. The sequence continues at coordinate 66,607,558 of NC_135481.1, read as the reverse complement.
TGATCCACTTTAGGATCTGAGGTCAGAAAAGTATAGAGTTGGTTGGTTTCACCATTCTTCCCTTCAGGGCTTTGGGGTTTATGTCCATTTTTTAATGGGCACAAACTATTTGAAAACATTTCTAGGCATTTTTCTTTCCCAACCACTTTGCCCTGTCCTTGCACCCATCCTTCCACCTTAAATTCTTATGAAGAGATTTTTTAAAAATCCTGGAGTTTACAAAAACTTAGCAACTTACTTCACAATTGCTCCTCAAAATTGTCCATAATGTGTTTAGATAATAAATGGTGTATACTCAGAAAGATGAAGAAACATTTAGCCAAAGAAGTCTAGACATAGATCAAGGGCCCAGGAGGGCAGAGCTAGCTCTTAAACAGGTTCAGAGGGATAACTCACAGGCATAGCCATCAGGGTTGGACAGCCTCCAAATGCAGGCCCAACACACTCCCATATGCCAGAGGTTAGCAATATATATCCCTCTCACCACCGTCCTTTGAAGAAAGTTTTAAGAGTTAAAGTTATCCAGTAGCTAGTAGGCAAACTTCTAAATGACCTCAGGGGAAGTGAAACTCTGCCAACAACAAGGGCAACTCCCCAAACAGTGCAAACTTTGAGAGGATCAAGGGAGGACTTTGATATACATACATGTATAGATAAAAGAGTTAAGTTATATAACACCAAAAATGTACTTGCCAGTATCCTGAGTTCCCCACAAACTAAACACAATGAAGCTAAAACCTAAAATGCTTCACTTTTAACCTAAAATATAAACTTCTCTGCTTCATTTTTATGTTATATACAAATAGAAAGGCAGTTTTTAATTTTTTAAAGATTGGCTTATCTAAAGCTATGACAGTTTTAAGTTTTACACACAGAGTATTTGAGTAAAAGTTTTTATGGAACTAAAAAATATGTTCACAACACCAAGGCTCATTAAAATATTTTAATACTAATATACATTTTCTTCTCTCAGACACAAAACTCTTAAATATTATATAAGTATTTAACAATAAAACCCTATTGACTTAATATTCAAACAGAATATCCTACATGTTCAAAAATTTTTTCAATAAATTTCCTGCTTACATTTTTGGGGGTATAGTACAGACCCCAATGGAATGAGGATTGCGTCCATTAGGACAGTTACTTTTGTAATTTTAGTCTTTTCCACAGCGTAGTGTGTATGCAATCTTACTGCTGATGAAATAGAGAACTGTAATATTTTCCACGTCTTATTAGTCTTGTAACAGAACAGAAAAACATCCTGTGTGCTGCATTTCTCGAAGGAATCAGTTGTTGTAATGATCCATTGGGGCTTGTTTCTTCTGTCAGTGACTTCTGAATGTTCTCAATATGCTCATCCCCACTGCTCAATAATTGCCTAATCTATTTACCTAGGATGAGCTGCTTCTTGAACTGGAGGTGATGATGAGTATTCTTTCAAATTGATGAGGTAGCTTGGTCAATGTAATCACCAAGGCTGAAGTGAAGAAAAAAGGAAGAAAACAGAAAAGTTTTTCCTATCAACCAACATGCACATCCTTTCTACTCATCCATCAAACAGTTTTGGAGAGGTAAGAGGTAAGAAAAATGAAACGTGGAAGATTAGTCCTGAGGGAGCACATGTGAGAGAATAGATTGAAAATGTCTCACCTAAACTGTGGTTCTGTTTCTCCAGTCAGGTTGCCACGTTTTTCACTTACATTTCTATTTGACAACATTCTCAACTGTAAGAAACATTCAATCAGATAAACCATACACATATATACAGAATACAGAATGGCACTGGCCACTGATTTAACATAGTCATGAAGTACACATGAACGTAAGGCACTTTCGCGGTTTACAAAAGTGAATGCCTCAAAGTTAGATATTCATCAAAAATGGAGAAATGTCCTCATAAAAGTTTATAGGAGCCCTGAAAAACCAAATAGGTATGAATCATGAGTGATCTTGGCCAACATTTTAAAAATATTAGGACAGAGGTATGAGATAAATAATTGTTTAAAATTACAGAGTTCTATACATCAGTGTCAGGATTCTAAAATGCTCTTATAAAAAACTATCAGTTCTAGGTGATTTTAGTTTCTCAACCACAGAAGACTGTAGCAATAATCACATATGATATACAGCTGTGTGAATTTAGTGATACCAATATCACATGTTATAAAGAGATGTATAAAGAGATTAGAAATAATAAAAGTTTTGTTTTAAACTACTTAGAAATGTGAAATATCATGTATTTTCTTGAAATTAAAAATTTTTAACTTTCAAATATAAAACTGTTGTTCTGAGTTATGTCAGCTCTTCTATGACTCTTCAGAATTAAAAGAACGTTTGCAACATACAATACACTATACTAGATTTTTCTTCTAAGAGAGACAAAACAGCTTATTAAAGCCAAAAAACTGATTTCAAAGAATAATCAACTTTTTATTTCACCTTTACCAAAAGATTCTTTTCTTCTTCTTCTTCTTCTTCTTCTTTTTTTTTTTTTTAATGAGGTGAGCTTTCACCATTTTGCCCAGGCTAGTAACAACTTATCAGCCTGGGCTTAAGTGATCCTCTCCATCTCATCATCCCAAGTAGCTGAAGACTACTTGTCAGCTCCTCCCCAAAATTCTAAAAGAGTCAAGTCTTCTCTTGATCCTGGTCAGTTAAGGATAGATCATTAACAAAGTCAGGGATTCAAGACAGTTAAAACTTCACCTTGCTTCTTCATTCACAAAGAGCATGAAATTTAATTATTTAAAATTCTTATTTCTCTTATACTATTTTGATGATTCAGTGGGGTTTTTAATCTAAAAGGGTGACTTTAAAACCATTTCTTTCTTTCTTTTTTTTCCCCCAGTACTGAGATTGAACCTACGGGTGCTCTACCACTGAGCCATCTCCCGAGTCCTGCTTATTTTATACTTACTTAGCTTTTGTTTTGCAATCAGGATCTTGCTAAGTATCCTAGGCTGGCCTCAAACTTGCAATTCTCCTGGCACCTCTCAAGTCACTAGGATTACAGGCATGTGCCACCATCCTGGTTTAAAATCTTTTTCTTAAATTATAATTAAAGAACACAATTAATACATTCTTGTTGCTGATATGGAGGTTATAATGCATACCCAACCCCTTCCATTATTTACAATTCAAACCGTTGCTGCACTTCATCTGCAATCATTCCAGAAATTGCAAGGGAGGAAGTGGCAGCAGGGGAAGGAGCATTTCTCACATGAAGAATGCGACTTCCAATATCCCCAACTCCTCCATCAAATACAAAATCATCTACCAGATTTCCATCTCTATCCAGAGCTTGGGCTCTTACTCCAGCTGGACCTCTGAAAAAGCAAAAAAAGTAGTAATCAATTGACTCATAGAGATAGGACACTTTCTAAGTTAATGGTTTACAAAGTATTTTTAAAGCAATAAAGTCTTTATTCTTCTAAATGTACAATTATATGAAAACCCAAATAGGTTTATGTTTAGCCAAAGACTGTCATCAAGAGTCTGGCAAACCTATGTCCTAACCTATAGCATAATGCCTATTATTACCTGGCAGCGCAACAAATGCTTATCAAATATATGCACACTCAGGTAAGTTACTTATAAACATCTGTTCTTTCCTAAAGGAGCAGATAAATTCACATTTAATTAGAATAGATTTATTTTTATTTAAATTTATAAAATGAATTTGTTATAAAAATCAATCAATGACAACAATAAGGCTCTTTTGGTTAATACAAAGCAATGAAAACAGGAATTATGTGTTTCACTTGCATTCTTTATCCTTTTTTCTGTATTTTGTCTTGATAGGACACTATTAAAATTTATGGAGGAAAAATTAAATGGTAACAAATTCTCATTTGTAGTTTTTTTTATTTTTAGCAATCTAACCTTCAATATCAAGATAACCAATTAACAAAAAATGATAGGAAAAGCAAAAAATGAATGAATTCAGCAGCATGTTTTTTTTTTTAGAGAGAGAGTGAGAGAGAGAGAGAGAGAGAGAGAGAGAGAGAGAGAGAGAGAGAGAAAGAGAGAGAGAGAACTTTAATATTTATTTTTTAGTTATCGGACACAACGTCTTTGTTTGTATGTGGTGCTGAGGATCGAACCTGGGCCGCACGCATGCCAGGTGACCGCACTACCGCTTGGGCCACATCCCCAGCCCTCAGCAGCATGTTAATACAGCAAGTCTTTACTACCTAAAATCCTGTTTTATATCATTTGAGTTCACAGATTTCTGTTTAAAATACTTAATATTTTTAGAATCATAAAGCACCTCCTTTGAAACTGCTCAAAGAAACTCAGTGTGAAAAGGCTATCTTACACCACCAAGACTCAAGAAATTAGGCAACAATGTGAAATATTTTTTACTGATTCTGGGATAAGTTCTCAGATAAGTACTTGAGGAAGATAGACAAAACGATAGGAGAGTTAGAACTAAACTTGCCTGAAGAGAGATAACAATAATAATAGCTATTATTTACTAAGTGTTTATCTTGTGCTAGGAGTTATCTTATTTATCCTTACAACTCTAAGAAAGCTGATGCAGTTTATATTTAACAGCCAAGAAACAGAAAGATTAAGTTCCTTGCCTGAAGTCACACAGGTATGCTGTGCATTTATAGTGAAGTATATAAGAATCACAAGTGTAAAAGATACTATGATTAAGGTAAGTAATCTGCCCTAATGAAATCCTAGAGAATTTGGATAGGAAATTCTTGAGCAGGAAAAATTCTCAAGTTAAGAATCTGATACTTTAGAACACAAAAAGAATGGCCCTGAATGCTGATATTTCTAAAGGTAAGGATACCTATCAGTCTATCAGTTAGTTTCTGGTCCATCCTGCAAGTCTTTATTTATAGTTCATCTCAACTCATCAAAGCAATATTTCTCAGCTGGGTGTGGTGACAAACACCTACAATCCTAGCTACTCAGGAGGCTGAGGCAGGAGGATTGCAAGTTCAAGGCAAGTCAGGGCAATTTAGTGAGACCCTATCTCAAAATGAAAATTTTTAAAAAGGGATATCGCTCAGTGGTAGAGCACTTGCCTAATATATGTGAAGCCCTGAGTTCCATCCTCAGTAACACACACACACACACACACACACACACACACACACACACACACACAACCACACCAGTGCCCCTCCCCTTTTTTCTTAGAAAATACTACTGTTGCAATTAAGAATATCTCTGACCTTTTTCTTGTGTCTGGCAGAAGATCAGTATGTTGACCAGATGCTGATATTCTGTGTTAATGTAAAATGACTTTCTTCTGTAGCTGTTTAATCAGTACATTCCTCTTGCTCCTTATAAGTATGTTGAAGTTAATACTGATTAACCAAAGTTAAAAATGTGTCCACACTTATTTCTCTTATAAACATGTACTGTGTCCTCAATGTTCCCCACCCTCTTGCCTAAGTTTTCAAAATCTATAATTCAAAATGAAAATAAAATATTGTTTTTCTTCTTTTTCTTTCCTTCTTTCTTTGTAGTACTGGGGATTTAGCCCAGTAGTGCTCTACCATTGAGCTTTACCCATACCCCTTTTTGTTTTGAGACAAGGTCTTGCTAAATTGCAAACTTGTGATTCTCTTGCCTCAATCTCTTGAAATGCTAGAATTATAGTCATGAACCACTGCACTCAGAATAAAATACTGCTTTACTAAGATCTGACTTAGTTTTTCTTTGCAGGAATATATATAGGCTTTCCCCACTGAACCCTTTGGCTTGAGATAACTTGAAATCCATAAATGTCTTTGAACAGTGTCTTGTACAATACCTCACCTCTCCCTCCATGACTAGATTTTGTCTTATACATAATAGGTATTCAATAAAGCTAGAAACTGAAAGTTTTAACTTCTGATTCTTTTAATACTATTTTAACAACTGAAAAAAATGATTTAACAAATTAATCTGTAAATCCGGCTACAATTAACTTACTGCTATCTCTAACTATATATTTTGCTACATTTCTAGCTAAATTTAATGAGAAGGTATATCCTAAATCCAGAAACAATAGGGGAATCTATAATTACATTCATTCATCTGAAAAGTCCTGTATTACATTATTGTCACATGGCAGGCATTATACTTTGGGTGGGGGAAACAGCTATGAAAGATAATAACTGACATATCTGGCCAGTCCCAAATAGGATAATCTAGAGTTTTATAAAGCTCTTGATGGGACCTACTGCTAATCTAAAAATACAAGTCCACATTAGTATGTTTAAATTAGAAGTGGTGATAGATGAAAATAAAATAAACAATTCCAAAGTAATTTCCATACATGTAGGAATGGCTTTTGTTTATTTTTTTTGCTTTAAATATTTATTTTATTCTCTTTTATTTTTTATTGGTGCATTATATTTAATAGTTGAATTCATCATGCCAAGATGCACATAACATAATTTGATCAATCTCATTCCCCCGTACTTCCCCTTTTCTTCCCTCCTCCCTCTCCCTAAGCTGCTTGCTCTACTCTGATTTCCCTTCTTTATTTTCATTTTAATCAGTGTATTACAATTATATATGTAGGCAGGATTCATTGTGGTATATTTGTACATGGACATAGCATAATTTGGTAATTTCATTCTCCAGTACTTCCCCATACCCTCCTTTCCTCCCTCTCTCTTTATCAAGGAGTGTATTTTTGTTCCTAACTAGATTGTGACAAGAACATTGTTTTTCTATGCATACTTCACCCTGCAGCCCCCCCCCCAGTGTTAAGGATTGAACCCAGAGCCCTGCATATGCTAGATAGGCACCATACCACTCAGCAATCCCAGCCCTCTATGCCCAATTTTTGAATTTTGTTGAGAATCTGATTTAGGGTTTAGAACATTTTGAGCTTTTGTAAATGTTCTATGTTCTACATTCAAATGGTCTAATATTTTATATGCTTAATTATTCTTTTATTAACAGATACATCTTAAAATTACCTAATACTACAGTTGATTTCTGTTGCAATTATGTCAGGTTTTTCCTCTGAATTTCATAGCTATGCTGTTATATGCAAAATTTATTTCTAATAATATTACTTCTATACATTTTCTTTGTATATCATTAATATTTTAATTTCTTTTTTTTCAGAATAGAAATTAGAAGTTTATTAGAGGACAGCAGAAAAGACTTCTCCCAGAGGAAGAAGGGGACCCAAGAGGTAGAATCCTAATATTTTAATTTCTAACAATATTTTTGCCTTAAAGTATATTTATCTTATCTGAAATAAATGTAGTAGTCATCTTTCAATAAGCATTTCCCTAGCACATCTATGAAATAATAAGAGCAATGGATTTCTATAGCTTGAAACCCAAGTTCTGCTTGTTTTATTAATCTTGCAATCCAATGCATTAAAACCATAAATTCCCTATCAGTATTGTGTCATGAGCATATCGGTCAGTTTTTTTAGCACATTTTGTCCCATCATCACAGATGTATGTAGAACACCCATAAAAACTTAAATTGAGAAAGTCAAACTCAGAAAGTAAAGGGTTGTATAAGTTTTCTCTCATATGTGGAAGCTAGGGAGAAAAAGAGTGGAGAAAAAAAAAAAAAAGATGTTGGGGACCTCTCGAAACAGAGGAGACCAATAGGTTAGAGGAGGGGACCAGGAAAGAGGAGGAGGAAAGAGACAGGGGAGGTAGTGTAAATGAAACTGACTAAATTATATTGTTATACTGTGTTGGAAGGTGGGGGGAGTGAAACAGAATCTGAACAAGTCTGGGTCCACTTTTTAAGTTAATTTCTCAGTTTATGATTCCTAAACAAAGTTAGTGATATACTGCTACTTTCCATTCCAAAAACCAAGACAAGAAAAAATTCCTTAACACTTTGGTGCCAAGGGAAATAATTTTTTTCTAGTTCCTTCTCACTAAGAATGTGGTCCTTAAAGAGCTTCTAGCTTAGCCAGGCATTGTGGCACATACCTATAATCCCAGCCACATGGGAGGCTGAGACAGAAGGATCACAAAAGGCCAGTTTTAGCAACAGTGAGGCCCTAAGCAAATTAGTGAGGCACTATCTCAAAATAAAAAAATAAATAAATAAAAAGGGCTGGGAATGTGGCTCAGTGTTAAAGCCCTTCTGGGTTCAATCTTGAGTACCAAAAGAGAAAAACAACAGGGAGCTGGGATTGTGGCTCAGCAGTAGAGCACTCGCCTAGCACAGGCGGGACCCGGGTTCGATCCTCAGCACCACATAAAAAATAAAGGCATTGTGTTGTGTCCATCTACACCTAAAAAATAAAATTAAAACAACAACAACAAAAAGGTACCTTTATAGCACTTGAGTAGCAATCAAAATACAAGTCTCTAATGTTCCATATCTTGTTTTGGGTGATAGATACATAAGTTATGCTATTATAAAAATTTGAGAACTTAAAATCTTTATATTTTATTGCATGTGAATCATAAAATCAATTAAAAATTTAAAAAATATAAATCAAGCCCTTCAGTTATTAAAATCAGCAAATCTTCCCTACCTTTCCAGGTCAGCATCAACTCCTTTAAATACCAACTCAGTACAGGGGTTTTCAATTTCTTCCTTGTTTTTGGTCCTGAGCTACTCTTCCTTTCCTACATTCTCAGGTATACATATTTTGAAGATGTTTATTCTTTTTTCTCTTAGTATTTTATAGGGTGAGGATTACCAAATTCTCTAGACTAGTGATTCTCAACCAAGGAGTATTTTTCTCCCAGGAGACACTGGCAATGTCCGGAGACATTTTTGATTGTGTCCATTTTGGGGAATGGACAGAGGCCAGAATGTTGTTAAGTATCTTCTAAGGAACTGAAAGATCCCCTACAACAAATAATGATTTGGCCCCAAATGTCAATATATCAAGATTGAGAAACTCATCTTACATCATAATAACTTTACTGTACAAATGTTTTTGCCTTTGTGCTTCACAATGACATAGTATAATCTAGTTATCACGCATGATAAAAAGTAATCTTCTTTGAAAATTCACTCTTGAGTTCCCCAATAAGAAAGTTTCCAAAATTATATGTGGGGAAAATGGAGAATCATAGTATATATGTCTTTATTTTTTATATCCTTATAGTGCTAACAGATATAAACTACTGCTAGATTAACAAAAATTAATCATAGAATAAATTAAAGGAGTTTATAGATAAAATTAAAAGCCTGAGAGACAGGGCATCATTTAACAATGAGAAGTTTGTATACCTCATACATAATTTCCTGAGAATAACTTTAAATTTCAGTCTAATATGCACCAGTAAATTATTACCTAAGTGCTCTGGCTAGGCCATGAAAGGTCACGATAAATGCTATTTGGTGGTGACTGAAACTTAAGGACATAATCTCTGGCAACACACTTCACTCTAAGTGTTGCTTCTGTTAGCTTTTACTATTTAAAACTGACTGATATTCATGACACAATGCTAATAGGGAATTTATGGTTTTGATACATTGTATTGTAAGATGAATACAATAAGGCAGAACTTGCTCCTCAAACTATAGAAAAGTCTATTGATCTTATTATTATTTAATATAGCATGAAATATTCAGGCATATAACAAGGTCTAGAGAATAACATAGTGGACACTCATTTTCTTACCAATAAACTTAAGAACTAAAGCATTACAAATATGACAGAAGTCCCTATGGTACTCTCAGGATTCTGTTCCTTTCCTCCCCCCAGAGATAAGCCACCTACTCTTTTGAAGTATTGTTTTTATTATTATATTACATGTATAATCCATAACCAATATATGTATTGTTATGCTTGTTTTAAATATTGTATAAGTAATATCAAGCATATCTTCTTCAACTTTCTTTTTGTTATTGATAATTTCCTGCATTTGATAGCTAGAGGAATCAAAAGAAGGAACAAAGGAATTGCTGAATATGTTCAGCATCTGTCTCTAAAGAGGAACTCATCTGTGGTTGAGTTGAATTTGTCCCCAAATGCACCTACCTACAGTGCTGTGTGCTCTTTTCTATTTCATGCCAATGAAGCTATTAACTGAAATTCACACCCTTACACTCAGAGACAGGAGTCATTAATACCCATAAACCTCAAGTCCAGCTCTACTACATGAAATCCACTGATCTAATGTGTTTGCCTCAGGCATCTATGAAAGGGTGGTAATTGAATATGGATAGTGAATTCACTGCAACTGCTTCTACATAGAATCTACTGTGCCCACCTAGTGTGTTTTTCAAGGAATATTAATAGCAGTAACAGAAACCAGATTTGATCAGTCTGTTTTTAGACAAAAAACATTATAGATCTACTAAAGCAAACCACCAAAGACATAAAAGGTTTTATTAGTAAGCACAAAAAAATAAAGCCCAGATATTTTTATCCCTTCCATTTCAGAAGGTAAGTAGAGGGTAAAGGAGATAAGAATAAAAACATTAGCTGGGTTTTAATAGTTTTAAGGATTCAAAGAGGCTGGTCTCAGAATGATACATTAGAGTCAGATTTAGACCAGGACTATCCCCTATGGGAGACAGCTGACATGATTATTGTTCTCTTCCCAGATACACAGTCAAGTTAGCTGACATTTTATACCAGGCTAGTTCAGCAGCTGCTAAAAAAGAGGTAGACATTTGGTGTTCTGGAAAGTCGTGGAAGGACAGATTGTAAATAAGGGTGACTACCTCCAAGTACCCTTGCTGATAAGGGCTAACAAATGGCTTGCTCAGGGAAAAAGGTGAACACTAAAAATATCACCAAAGAGGAAAAAAATAATGTGCTTAGGTAGTATTTAGGATAACTGACAGATCAAGTTCAGAAAGAAGTCTTTTATCTAACAACAACAACAAAAAAAAAAGTTTACATGTATGTCCCTTATTTTACCTAAACCCCTATAGCAAAAACTTTAATGGTTCCCACACGGCTTCTTCCTTCTTTTGTACTGTTAAGTAGAGTCCCTGTGTATAGAAAGAGCCATGAAAAAATAAAAGCAAGGTAAGATGCCAGGTCTAGAAGATTGAATCTAAAAGGTTTTAAGAATTGATCAAAATATAAAGTTTTAATGCATTTATTGCCTAATTACTTAACATGTGATCGATTATTTTATACAGAATTTAAGCCAAAAGGCTTTAGAATCATAAGAGCAAGTATCCAGGGCAACTTTTTCAAAATCCAGGAAATATGTTTTATCCTGAGTGATAGTTAGACACAAAGGCTGAGGTGATATCAAAATAAAGCTGTGATGGAGATTTCAGTTTAGAGTTATAAAGAGGCCTAGACAATTATAAATGGACCAGCACTAAGGGCCATGATGGAGCCATGCCCAATACACAAACTTCAAAAAGAATTTGGCAACTTGTTGGGAAAGAGAGCATACAAAGATGCAGTGAACACACTGACTCTGTTAAGTATGCTTACTACTCACCAGGTCAGACCTACCTCTCAAGTTCACCAAGGTCAGGACTAGATTCACAATCCTTGTCACTTTTCCTTACCTAAGTATATCAGAGATAGTAATTTCAGGGATGAACTTTTGAAGGTGCTTCACTGTTGCACTCAGAAAGCAGGCTTTATACATTTCACTAACTCCATAGGAGAGATTCTGGGAGATCAGTTTAATCAAGCCACTGAAAGTAAAGGAAAAAAACTCTTTAGGAGAAAAAAGGAATTCTTTATTATTATAAATCACTATTAAAATTATGAGATTTTTTGGGGGGTGGGGGTGTGGCATCACTAGAAATCTAGGCAAAATCAGGAATACTACATTTTAAAATCAACTTTGGGTCAATTTAAGGAGGAAACTTCATCAACTGAAGACGGAAACATCTTCCAAACTCAAATTCCCACGGGGCACTGGTTTCAAACCAGGAGTCTAATAAAGGCTGCCAACATCAAGGCTTTTTAATGCAAATGTCATATGCTTTCAATGACACCCAAAAGGCATTAGCAGGTCTTTAAATCAGGGCATTAAACAAGTGAGACATCTATCCTATTTTAATCATTAAGATACTCTAGTAATGATTAGAGCAAGACACTAACTATAGTAAGGATCCTCAAGACAGACTCTGTAGAGCCTGTGTATGTTCAGCATGCATAGGCAACGTATTTTTACAAAAATGTATTTATAAGAGAATCCCCATCCTAACCCTCTGTTTCAAAATCTGTGGAGGGTGAAATCCAGGTACAGTACAAAATGCTTTCTAGTGATTTGCATACGAAATCCTCTGGAGAGAACTCTGCTATAAAGACCAAACAAAATACCTCATGAAGGTGTTTCTTCAATAATAAAAAAATCTGCATTTTAGGTCAACACAATAGTTCTGCCAGTTTTCCACAAAAAGGAACATTTTGGACATCAGCAAATTTTCTAGTAGCTTACAAAATAACGGTGACTAGCTTAAGATGTTATTATCAAAGGAAGTCATCTACTGATTTTGACAGAACCTTTACTTTTATTCCCTTTCAAAATCAACTGACAGCGGGGCGCGGTGGCTTATGCCTGTAATCCCAGTGGCTCAGGAGGCTAAGGCAGGAGGATCTGAAAGTTCAAAGCCAACCTCAGCAAAAGCGAGGTGCTAAGCAACTCAATGAGACCCTGTCTCAATAGGGCTGGGGATGTGGTTCAGCGGTTGAGCAACCCTGAGTTCAATACCTGGCACCCCCTCTCAAAAAAAAAAAAAAAAATCAACTAGGTTAACAATATAAAATTTGGTGTAAAATGGCTCTTGGCCGTACCTTCCTTTTGTTTGTAGTACTGGGGACTGGACCTAGGGCTTCATGCATGTTAGACAAGCATGAATTACATTCCCAGCCCATTTTTTAAATTTTATTTTGAGACAGGGTCTCGTTAAATCGCCCAGGTTGGCTCTGACTTTGCCATCCTCCTGCTTCAGTCTCTTAAGTAAAGCATGGATTACAGGTATGCAGCCAATACACTCAGAATTTAAAACATTGTTTTTTAAAGTTGTTACCTATTGGCAATTAAATCCTTAGCATCTCTGGCACTGAAGTCAAAGGGTCTGTATCCTTCCCGTTTAAAGGCAAGAACTGCATTAGGTCCTAGCCAAATATTCCCGTCCATCCTTGGTGTGAAGTGAACTCCTAGGAAAGGAAAGCGGCTATCTGGAACCTATAGATTCAACACAGCAAAGAATGGTTAGCCCTATTTCACATTCCATTTTATTATAGATATAAGCATCTGATTAGTAATATAAGACACTTTCTTCTATGCATTTAATTTGCATTATGAACTATATTCTGATATGCTTTTCTATTACCGTGTTCCTGCTTAGAAATGCCATCCAGGAAACACTGATGCTATTGACATTAACACATGCTATCCCATTCTCTTCCTTCGATTATCCACCTCTCTCCAGAACTAGGGATACCTGTGACTAGCAAGTAAAACCATGGCTGCTAGGAAAAAGAAAAAAAAAACTAACATTCATATCACAGACTTTTGTCAAGTGGGAATATTTAATGTTGAAGCAGATGAATTTGGTGTTTTGGCATGGCAAAAAACACCAAGTAAAATCAAATAGCTAAATATTAGTTGAATCAATTTCAACTGCTTCAACCTCATACTTTAAGGTATTCATTCATTTCCAGGGTAGTCTGAGACAGAAAAATGAGCCTTTTACTTAACGATTCTGTGTTCCGTTCCCAGAACTTCAGAGTAGCCACATCCCTTTTCTGTACCTACAGACAACAAACTGAGAAAGACAGTTGGGTATCTGGGATTTCTGTAAGGGAAAGTTCTCTTATTATTAGTCCCTCCACCAGAGAGGAGGAAGAATCTGGTTCCTTTTTGATACACTGCCTATGATACATTCATGCCTTATGGAGATGTGTACCTGTGGGCAATTAATTACCACTTAATGATCAAGATATTAGAATTAATATTTAGGGCTTTAACCACAGAGCAACATAGGAAATGCCTGCATAAATAGCCCTCCAAACCTCCTCCTTACTTTTGAAACAGATAAAAGTTTTCATGTTTTTTATGCTTACAACCAACTTGAGAAGAGTTGAGAAGTCAGAAAACATTTCATTACCCACCGGATAAATATTTCCTTTTACAAGATAGCATTTTTCTGGCTTCAAGAGCAGGTAATCTCCCCGGAATGGTACAATTTGAGGATCAGGATTGCAGCCACTTAACTCTGAAATACGATCTGAGTGAAGTCCTGCACATGTCACAACATACTGACATTGAATTTCCTCTCCCTAGTGCAAAATAAAAGAGAATGATTAGTTTCCATATATGAGAAAGAACAGGTGGTACTTGTCTTTCTGTGTGTGGAAGCTTAAAAGAAAGGTTGACCTGAATATAGAAGAGTGATTAATAGAGATTGGGGATACTGGATACCTGGAGGTTAGATGTGATCACTATATGATATATGCATGTGTGGAAATATTACACTGAACCCATCACTAGGTATAATTAATACATGTTAATAAAAATACAGCATTATTTTTAAAAAATAATTTATCTGTATAAAGAGGGAGAAGAATAGGTCAAAAAAGGAAAGATACATGATAGAAAAGAAAGTTAAGTTATAGAAATGAGTTTTTAAAAAAAATTTTTTTTGAGGGGCTGGGGCAGTGGCTCAGTGGGAGAGCACTTGCCTAGCACGTGTGAGGCACTGGGTTTGATTCTCAGCACCACATGTAAATAAATAAAGTTAAGGTCCATTGACAACTAAAAAATATAAAGAAAAAAATTTTTGAGACAGGTTCTTGCTAAATTGCTGAAGTTGTCCCTGAACTTCAATCCCCCCACCCTAGCCTTCTGAGCAGCTGAGATTACAGGTTTGTGCCATTGCACCCAGCTTTTTCAAAAAGAGGAAATTCAATGTGTCAGCAAAATAAACTCTTCAGCATTGAGATGTCAACCTAGAAACTTAGGATAGTGGCATACAAGAGAAGATCACCTTAAATTTTGTACTTTATATTAGAGACAAGAATGGTTGACCCAGCAAAGATATTTAAGCTCCACATGCATGCTCAGATACACACACCTATTCTACTAGACCTAGGATGGAATTTCACAATTATTTGTTGCAGGAAGAAGCAAACTTCATTTAGTTCTGACCTTCACCTCTGTATTTCAGACAGATTCTCTACCCTCCAGCACGACCCCCCTCAATGTTGTTTTTCTTCTCTCTCTTTTTTTTTTTGACACAGGTCTCCCTAAATTACTGAGACTGGCCTCAAATGTACGATTCTCTGTCTCAGGCTCCCAAATGGCTGGAACTACAGGGGTGCATCACAGCACCTGGTACTTCTCTAGTCCTGAGTAATAGCTTTATTACACTTGGGCTGCTCCACACTCAATAATCCTGTTCAATTCCAACTCTAACTACCCTCCAACCACTTTGTCCTTCCTGATCAGGATCTATTTTGTAAACTGAGGCTACTCTAGAAATATCATCAACTCTATTCTCATTTACAAGAAGCCATTTACTCTACACCCAAGGTTTGCTTTAAGTATTAGGAGAATGCTAATCTTGGACTGTTATAATTTTTCCACAAATTTTATTTTGTGATTGTCATCTGGGTTCTTTCCTTTCCTTCTCCTCCCCCTCCCCCTCCCCCTTGTCTTCTTCTTCCTCTTCCTTTTCTTCTTCTTCTTCTTTTGAGATGGGGTCTTACTATGTTGCCCAGGCTAGTCTCAAACTATTCTTCCTACCTCAGTCTTCCAAGTAGCTGGGACTATGGGCACATATCATCATGCCCAGCTACTTGCTCCTAGTAACTTCTTGTTCTTATTCCCAAATGACTTATTTCTGAAGCCTCAGAGTTCTTACCTCAACATTTTCTTTTTTTGCCATCATCTGTTTCAGCCTTATTTCATTGAACTATATTTTTTACTCTGTATGTGTCCTATTTTCCCCCTTGCTAGAAAAGTAAGCCTCTTTTTAAGAAATATATAAGTCATATTTTTTAAGAAAAATCGGATGAAATTCCTCTATAATGAATTCAAATTAGCTAGACTAAATCATGATAGTTTTGAGAACGCTGAAGTCAAAAGGGCTACATCAATGACAACAACAACAAAATGATTCCTTTTAAATAGGCTGACAGGAGGATCTCAAGGTTAATATCTTTCCTGTTCATCTAGAGTTATATACCAGAAGTACAGGAAATACTTTTGTGTGATACGAATCTACCGGTTCATACTTAAAAGTCAGCAATTTTTATGTTCTTAGAACATAAAACGTAGATAAATCTTATGATAAATATATAGATAACAGCAAAATGCTTAAGATGGTACCAGCATGCAATAGTTCTATTTTTAAAAACTCAAGCAACAGTTCCAAATAAAGAAATGATTAAAAATGGTTAAGTCTCTGAAATCATGTTATGCTGTAGATGAAACAATAATTAAATTTGGTAAAATATTAATTTCACTTCCATAATGAAATTTAGGTAAACATTATGCATTTCTATAGTTCTTTTGAAAGTGAAAAGACGGTTTCCTATCTAATGTATAAATTCTTTTAAAAAAGATTTTAGTTTAGTTGTAGATGGACACAATACACTTATTTATTCATTTATTTTTATGTGGTGCTGAAGATCAAATCCAGTGACTCAAATGTGCTAGGCAAACACTCTAACTGGAGATACAACCCCAGTCCCTCTAATGTATAAATTCTTAATTTGCCTCTCCCCAAAAGTTTATTTTATTTTTTTTTTATTGGTTGTTCAAAACATTACCAAGCTCATGACATATCATCTTTCACACATTTGATTCAAGTGAGTTATGAACTCCCATTTTTACCCCAAATACAAATTGCAGAATCACATCAGTTACACATCCACATTTTTACATAATGCCATATTAGTGACTATTGTATTCTGCTGCCTTTCCTATCCCCTACTATCCCCCCTCCCCCTCCCATCTTCCCTCTCTACCTCATCTGTTGTTGTTCAGTTCTCTCCCTTGTTTTCCCCCCCCTTTCCCCTCACAACCTCTTATATGTGATTTCGTATAACGCTGAGGGTTTCCTTCCGTTTCCATGCAATTTCCCTTCTCTCTCCCTTTCCCTCCCACCACTTGTCTCTGTTTAATGTTAATCTTTTCCTCATGCTCTTCCTCCCTGCTCAGTTCTTAGTTGCTCTCCTTAAATCAAAGAAGACATTTGGCATTTTTTTTTAAGGATTGGCTAGCTTCACTTAGCATAATCTGCTCTAATGCCATCCATTTCCCTGCAAATTCCATGATTTTGTCATTTTTTAGTGCTATGTAATACTCCATTTTGTATAAATGCCACATTTTTTTTATCCATTCCTCTATTGAAGGGCATCTGGGTTGGTTCCACAGTCTAGCTATTGTGAATTGTGCTGCTATGATCATTGATGTGGCAGTATCCCTATAGTATGCTCTTTTAAGGTCCTCAGGGAATAGTCCGAGAAGGGTGATAGCTGGGTCAGATGATGGTTCCATTCCCAGCTTTCCCAGGAATCTCCATACTGCTTTCCAAATTGGCCACACCAATTTACAGTCCTACCAGCAATGTAGAAGAGTACCCTTTTCCCCACATCCTCGCCAGCACTTGTTGTTGTTTGACTTCATAATGGCTGCCAATCTTACTGGAGTGAGATGGTATCTTAGGGTGGTTTTGATTTGCATTTCTCTGACTGCTAGAGATGGTGAGCATTTTTTCATGTACTTGTTGATTGATTGTATGTCCTCCTCTGAGAAGTGTCTATTCAGGTCCTTGGCCCATTTGTTGATTGGGTTATTTGTTATCTTATTGTTCAATTTTTTGAGTTCTTTGTATACTCTGGATATTAGGACTCTATCTGAAGTGTGAGGAGTAAAAATTTGTTCCCATGATGTAGGCTCCCTATTTACCTCTCTTATTGTTTCTCTTGCTGAGAAAAAACTTTTTAGTTTAAGTATGTCCCATTTGTTGATTCTTGTTATTAACTCTTGTGCTATGGGTGTCCTATTATGGAATTTGGAGCCCGACCCCACAATATGTAGATCGGAGCCAACTTTTTCTTCTATCAGATGCAGAGTCTCTGATTTGATATCAAGCTCCTTGATCCATTTTTTTTAAAAGAGAGAGTGAGAGAGGAGAGAGAGTGAGAGAGAGAGAGAATTTTTAACATTTTATTTTTCAGTTCTCGGCGGATACAACATCTTTGTTGGTATGTGGTGCTGAGGATCGAACCCGGGCTGCACGCATGCCACGTGAGCGCGCTACCGCTTGAGCGACATCCCCAGCCCCTCCTTGATCCATTTTGATTTAAGTTTTGTGCATGGCGAGAGAAGGATATTCAGTTTCATTTTGTTGCATATGGATTTCCAGTTTCCCCAGCACCATTTGTTGAAGATGCTATCCTTCCTCCATTGCATGCTTTTAGTTCCTTTATCAAATATAAGATAGTTGTAACTTTGTGGATTAGTCTCTGTGTCCTCTGTTCTGTACCATTGGTCCATCCGCCTGTTTTGGTACCAGTACCATGCTGTTTTTGTTACTATTGCTCTGTAGTATAGTTTGAAATCTGGTATCGCTATGCCGCCTGATTCACCTTTCCTGCTTAGAATTGTTTTTGCTATTCTGTAATCTGCCTCCTTTCTCTCGTAGCTTTTAATATTTTCTCCTTGTTCTGTATGTTGGCTATCTTCATAATTATATGTCTTGGAGTCGGTCTATTACGGTTTTGAATGTTTGGGGTCCTGTAGGCTTCCAGTATTTGGCAATCCATTCCATCTTTCATCTCTGGGAAGTTTTCTAGGATTATTTCATTTAATAGGTTGTCCATTCCTTTGGTTTGAACCTCTATACTTTCTTCTATCCCAATGACTCTCAAGTTTGGTTTTTTTATGACATCCCATAACTCTTGGATAGATTGCTCGTGAGATTTAAGCATCCTTTCTGTGTTAACTATATTCTTTTCAAGTTGATAAACTTTGTCTTCATTATCTGATGTTCTGACTTCTACTTGATCTAGTCTATTTGTAATATTCTCTCTCTGCCCGCCGCCATGTTGAATCATAATCTAAAAGTTTATTTTTAATTTGGTTTATGGTTTCCTGCATTTCTAGGATTACTGTTTGATTTTTTTTAAATCTCTATCTCCTGGTAAAGCTCGTTCTTTGCAGTTTGAATTTATTTGTTTAATTCGTTTTCGAAATATACTTTCATTGCTTGGACTTGCTGTCTCATGTCTTCTCTAATATTCCGTTCCATCTGAGTTAGGTATGCCTTGAGTTCTTTCCCTGTCCATGTTTCTGATGCTTCTAGGTCCTCCTGTAGATTTAAGTTGTCCTGCATTGTTTGTAATCCTTTTTTCCCTTGTTTTTTTTCATGTTGTTCACGTTACTCTCCAGCTCTGTTTGACTGCTGTGTAACTGCTTTCTCCTATAAATTTGTTTTGGTTTTGTATATCTCTGTTGTCTCTCCTTTGTGGTGGGAGATTATGCCTAGAAATGTTGGGCTTTATTGTACTTTAAAGCTGATTCATTCAATTCATAAAAGCCTTCCGGGTTCCGTATGCATAGTGATTTGTTGTTTGTTCTTAGGACTTTATGTTTAGATTAGGTGCTATGATGGTATGAGGGTTAGTATGTCTTGGCTACTTTAGAAGGTTGCTCTACTGAAGGGGGATACTAACAGGCGATTGGATCAGGGTGTTGGTAGTAGCTAGGTATTTAGAAGCCCTATAGACAGCCTCGAAACATTCATCTATTTGCATTTAGATAATTACACATAATGGAAGACGTAATGCTTGGGATGAAAGTTGGGGGGTAGGGGAAGGAAGGTGCTCTTAAAAAGAAAGAAGGAGAGAGAGATAGATAGATTAGAGGAGAATGAAAAGAACAATAAAACTGCTAAAGTGGATTCCGCTGGGAAGGAATTCTGTTGGCGGAACTCCGGTGATGTCACCTCTCCGCTATGGCGGGGCCCCAGGCTCCTTGCCAGAGTGTCCGAAGGGAGGGGTGGGACTGGTCCGTCCCTGGTTGGCCTCAGCTCCCGGTTCGCTATTTCATGAAGGCTTGGCTAAAGACCTCTTCCTGCCAAGCTGCGTCTCAGAGGCTAGCCACCCGGTCACGGTGGCTACGGGCGGGCGGCTGCACCGCGGCGCTCGGACAGCGGCTGGTAGTTCTGCACCTCTGTGTCTCGGGGCGGGGATTCACTCGTCTGGGGCAAAGTGTCACTGCCAAAAATCCTAGTAACTCCCGGCCGGTCTCTCTTCAGTGGAATTTTGCTAGGAGATTCTCCACAGGTAGAATCTAAGCGTATCTATGCATCTCTCTGACCCCATCACTGAGGGGGTACTGAAAGCGCTGCCTCTCCGCCCGCCGCCATGTTGGATCATAATCCAAAAGTTTTTTTTTTTAAACTTTCATAAAGTACATTTGTTTAACCTGATACGTAAACTCAAAAACTTGAATTTGAACCCCCAAACTAAACTACAGGAAAAGGCCAAGATAAAAAGCAACAAGCAAGGGGACTGGGGTTGTGGCTCAGAAGTAAAATGCTTGCCTAGCAGTGTAAGGGCCTGGGTTTGATCCTTAGCACCACATATAAATAAATAAAATAAAGGTATTGTGTCCAACTATAAGTAAAAAATAAATTTTAAAAAAAGCAACAAGCAGGGATGGTGGCACGTGCCTATAATCCCAGCCATGTGGAAGTCTGAGGCAGGAAGGGTACAAGTTCAAGGACATCTGGGCAACTTAGCAAGACTATGTCTCAAAATAAAGAATAAAGAGGACTGGTGATATAACTCAGTGGCAGAGTACCCCTGGATTCTATCCCCAGTAACCTCCCCAGACCCCCTAAAAAGCAACAACTATAGTAACTCTGAGTAAAATATATAACCACTGATAGCCCATAGACATCTACGTGTTTTCCATTACATGGTTCTAAACTCTTGTGAAAAATCTCCAAAAATAAGGGCAGGCACATAAACAGATTTCCAATACTTCTTTGAATGGAAACACTGGTTGTTCTGCCACTTGGGCTACCTGATCCAGCAGGTCTAATAGTAACTGAAGTGTGTTAACAGACAGTGATGTTTTACAAAGCCTTTGGCAGACCCTAATCATAAAAAATCATACAAAACTCTAGGATTTTCACAGAAAAGTTCCACCATCCTCTGTAGATAATAATCCTTCTTGAGAAAGTGCTTTTGGTTTTGTCTAAACACTTGACCACAGGTCATTAAGTTACCATGCCAACTACCCATTATTAATTGGGTGCTATCTGACTCACCAATCCACAAAACTGGGTGTGTACAGTAGCCTCCTTTCATCAAGAGAAAGTATATTATAGAAGATCAGGACTGTAGGTCCTGAAGGCACATAGAAGTTACAGAGGCAAGTGGTTTGCAATGCCTACTCCCACTAAATTTCCTTCTTCCTCTCAATCTGCACCGATGGCCACATGGAGAGTACACTATGACCAGTTGATCAAAGAAGAAAAACTACAGATATGATTTACAAATGGTTCTGTAGAACATTCTAGCACCATTTATCTAGGAGAGATGGCCAGATATATGGATCTATGCTGCTTCATGTGCAATAACTAATGGTTTGGCTGGATGGTCAGAAAAAGGAGCTTAGAAGAAAATATATGTGAATGGAACATTCCAAAAAAGCTCAGAGGGTAAAGAAGTTGAAGAAACATCTTTATTCTCATATTTATTATAGCATATTTGAAATAGCCAAGACATGGAAACAACCTAAGTATCCATTAACAGACAAAGAGGTAAGAAGGAAATCCTTCCATCTCTGACAGCATGGATGAGTCTGAATGATATTGTGCTAAGTGAAAATAAGACAGATGATGAAAGACAAATACTGTATGATATTACTTAAATGTGAAATCTAAAAAAGGGAATTCATAGCAACAAAGTAGAATTGTGGTTGCTATGGATAAGCAGTAGGGAGTGGGTGTGAATGAGGGGATATTTGTCAAAAGATATAAACTTTCAGATATAAGATGAGTAAGTGTTGTAGATCTAATGTACAGCAGGATGACTATAGTTAATAATAATTGTATGGCATATTTGAAATTTGGTTAAGATAACAGATCTTTTAAAACATTTTTTTTAGTTGTAGATGAACACAATACCTTTATTTTATTTGTTTATCTGTTTTATGTGGTGTTGAGGCTCAAACCCAGTGCCTCACTCATGCTAGGCAAGCACTCTACCCCAACCCCAAGATAACACATCTTAAGTGTCTTCATAACACACAAACAGTAACTTTGTGAGGTAATAAATATGTTAACAATCCTCACTGTAGTCATCATTTCATATCATAAACATACATCAAATCAACACATTGTATATATTAAATATATATAACTCTACTTGTCAATTAAAACTCAATAAAACTGGAAAGATAAAAATGGACTTATTCACAAAGGCTGATCTATCTACAGCCTGTCTACAGAGATCAATGGAATACCTGACGGGGTTCCTGAACCACTTCCCCCATAGAAAAGGCAGAATGTAGGTTTTGCTGGAATAGACACTCACTCTGTATATATATTTGTCTTCTCTACTGCAATTCTTCTGAAACCACCATCTATGAACTTATAGAACCACCATCATTTTATTTACACAGAAACATTGCTTCTAATTCAATGAAATTATTTTGCAGTAAGTGAAGTGTAGCAATCAGCTTATGCTCATGGAATTTATTCATTTTGCTATTTTCCCCATCATCCTGCAGCCAATAGGTAGCAACAAGTGGAATGGGTTTTTGAAGATTAAATAACAGCAATACTTGAAAGGGCTGGGGCAATGTCCTCCAAGATGCTAAATGTACTCTGACTAAAATATAGCATTGTTTCTCCCATAGCCAGAGTTACAGGTCAAAAATCAAGAGGTAGAAATGGGAGTAGCTCATTACTATTACCTCAATAATTTTTTTTTCTTTTTTTTTTATTGTTGGTTACCTCAATAATTTACTAGTCAGTTTTCTGCTATCTATCTCTTTAATCTGTAGCTCTCATGATTTAAAGGTCTGAGTTTCCAAGGGAGAAATATATCTACTAGAAAATAAGCAATGATTCCATACTATGTTGCTTTGATCAAACTGGGGACCATGTTTGACAGAATCTCTCCTCTACATGCTTGTAAACTAAAGCTGGCCAAAGCAGGAACTACATATGACTTGGCAGGCAGAGGCAAAGTGGCAGTCATTAGTTTCTAAAGATTCTAGTCCAATGTGGTGACAGACATACACTCACTGCCCAGGGAATCCAGCTCCATATCCAGCTCTATTTCCCAACTACTGACTAAGAGCTGCCCTGGGCCATTACTTGGATATACACACAGAGCAAAGAGCTTTCCACAGATCTCAAAAGCTTCCCATTTGAAGTCCCACCTCAAGATCTGGATGGTTGGCATCTCAGAATGCATGAAGTGCCTCTTATCCACCAATTCCCTTCTGAACCCCATTTCCTCGCACAATTGTGTAAGGTCTAATTCCTACCATAAATCCTATAACTCATGAGTGACTCAGCTCCCCTGGCTGAACCTTGAGGACTCAGGAAATCCAGCGCTCTGTGTCATTCAGTAGTTCTTGCTTTAGACTATGTGAAAATGAAGGAAAGTCTCAGAAATAGTAGAGAGTGTAGTAAATGTAGACAAGTTGACAGAGTGATAAAAGTGCCCCCCCACACACACACACACAAAAAGAAGAAAGTAGATATCAGTTTTAAGAATTTTTACCTTTGTATTCTTTACCATAATTGGATATTTCATCCCTGAAAAAAAAGAAAAAAGAATTAGCAAAAAGAGGCTACCATTACTTGAAATATAATAGTAACCAATTTAAATGACTTTCTTTTGTCATAACTCAGCCCTACTCTTCATTCTGAAACTTTTTACCAGGTAGCAAGATTAAACTAGTCCATGCTTGACAATATGTATCTGACAAGCATGTCTTTTAGCTTGTTTTATTTTAACAAATTTAATCTATGCTTATAAACCACCCTATACCTTGGCTCCAACAGACAGTCCCAGCTTTTCAATGAACTACAGTCCTAGAAATCATGTTGTACAATGCGTCATCATAAATCATTACAGAACTAAAACTATGATATGAGAAACCTTAGTGTCTTGAATGATGATTACCCGATTTCTTGCAAGGTCTGAGTTGTTTAGAAAAGCAAGAGTTATCATGACACAAAAGAATTCCAATAATAACTAACCATTTATAAAATTTAGTTTCCTCTCAGATACATGGGAGCTTAAAGTTTTATAAAGCAAATGTAGAGCAAATAAAATATATAATCTATCTGTATCATGAATATGACTTATTAAGCTACCTACGTATGATGGCCTTATTTAACAATTTTGTTCATCATCTTAGAATTTAGAACACTGAGAGAATGATTTAGATGTCCTAGATGTCCTTTAAAATCTGTCAAGGAAGAAAGAACTGTACGTTACTTTTTTTCTCCTCCAAACTTCCCTGTAGCAAATAGAGGGCTCCCAAATTTTTCATTTGGTTAAAAGAAAAGAAAAAAATAATAATGTCCTCAAAAAAACCCAAAATCAAAGTGCAGTCTAAAGTAGGGCTGTTCCGAATGGCTGAGTTTTCTTATGATCTTAGTTGCCATTCTAGAGCTTGGGTATGTTCAAAAATCACTAACTGCTACCTATTCTGAGGCCTTATTCCCAAATAGTCTGTTTCAATAAGTCTAGGTGATGCCAAGTCTACATTTTTAACAAGCATTACCAGGAGATTCTGACTCTAACCTGTAAGATGGAGAAGTATTTGGGTTCTAATTATCTATAAGCAGTTGTGGCAGTTCAGATTTTAAGCACTAGTCAGAATGTCTAAACAGTGCCTAGTTCTTTCAGCACAAAACCCTCCAAGAGTTCTGGCTCTCCTATGTCCAATCTCTCCCTTGTTCCTTCTGCACCCACCTCTCACTCTGCACCCTACTAGCCTATCTCCTGGTGGTCTTCCTACTATACTACCCCAGACAAAAACAATCCCAAGTTTTTGAAAAAGTCAATGAAATTATTCAATAAGAAAAAACAAAGATGGCTTACCATCTATACTTCTTGGAGGGCTTTCTCTAGCCATTTCAATATCTTTTACTTCAAAATTAGTCAAGACAGACCCACCAGCTTCTTGGAAATCCTGGGCAAATGACAAAGCTACCTGCCGATAGTCGACAATACCAGTATATGGACAATCAATAGCCATTAGACCCTAGGACAGAATTATAAAAAAGTTAAATGATACAAACAAGAATCAATAAGGTTTGTTCAAAATTTTATTTTTAGTTGAATTTTTTCTTGTTTATTTTGATGGAAAATACACATTAACATTGTTTGACAAAAATCTGATAGTCCAAAAAAATAACAGAGAAGTTTGTTCCATTAAGTGCTTACTTACATTTGTTAATGAACACATATATATTGTTTTTATCAAAGAAGAGAAATAACACTAGCTAAATAAGAAAATCTCTATTATCAGGAAACAATGCTCCTCTTTAAAGGAAAATTTTTGCCAGGCTCTTCTAACTGCTACAATGATTTTCCCAGTTTTATTCATCCCCTAACATATATGATTCTGAGTTGAATTCCAAAAAATTATGTGTAAGCAGCTCTACTGAAATGTCCCCAGTGGTGTATCATACAATGCCCACACGGAAAACAGAGCATCATTCTAGTAGCTATTCACAATATTTGCAAAGCCCTGAATTGACTGTTGCAGTCCTATCTTCAAGACTACAAATATGGAATGGAGACTTTGTGATTAAATCAAACTTTCTCTTTGGGAAATAGGAAGAATTAACAACCTATTTCTTTGTTTATGTTTTTGGCCCCAGAAGACATGTCCAAACTCTGTAGATAAATGATCTAAATCCATGCTTATTTTATTCTTTGAAGTAAATGTTGAATGTACCATCAGCCTTTTCTAAATCTGAAGAAAACGATTAAGAGTAGAATTTCACACAGTAAGTACAAACTACTTCTGGTAATAGCACCTTGGTAATGACACCATTTTCTGTTGCCTTACTAAGTCTATGACTATATCAGTTCTCCAAATATCCTATAAGAGGGAAACCGCTTCCCAGGATAACTAATGTCCAAATGCTGAGTGCAACGGTAAATTCTGCTGTCCTCTTGCTTGGCCAATACAATAAGGGTCTTGTTGCTGTTTTAAAATATTATCTAAGGGGCTGAGGTTATGGATCAGTGATACAGTGCTTGCCTAGCATGCTTGAGACACTGGGTTTGATCCTCAGCACCAATTAAATGTAAAATAAAATATTGTGTCCACCTAAAACTAAAAAATAAATATAAAAAAATAAAGTAATCTGAAATAATATTATTTTAAACATCTCACTCTTGCATTCACCACCCAATTCACCAACCTCATTACAAACTTAGCCCTTAAAAGCTTTTGAGTTTGCTACCCAGCCTGTGTGACCAGATCATGCTAAGGGTAAAGGCTAACAAAATCAGGCTTTTTATTTCCAGATTACGAGGGCATTTTTAAATATATCATTCCTTCTGTTTCAATACAAGTTGTTACATGTAAGACTACATTAGCCCTACTCACCACCCCACAATCCCTAAATTACAGGTCAATAGTTATAACTTAATTTTAACCTATATATAGTATTTGGAGTACAATAACTCAGAGAGGTAACTTGGAAACAACTCATCTGTTTTGTTCCCTATTTCTGCTTTCCTTAGTCTTTTTTTTTTTTTTTTTTTGGTACTGGGGTTGATTGAACGAAGGGGTGCTTTACCACTGATATTATACATATATATATATATATTTTTTTTTTTGAGACAGGGTCTTGCTAAGTTGCTGAGAGTCTTGCTAAATTGCTGAGGCTGACCTTGAACTTGCAATCTTCTTGCCTCAATCTCCCTAATTGCTGGGATTACAGGTATGTGCCACCATACTCAGCTATCCTTATCCCTTTTCTGCTTCTAGAGCCAACCTCTGCTGAGCTCCAATGGAACACTTTTCATTGGAACTACTGTAATTAGGACATTATGGTATCAGTAAAAGAAGAAATGGGACAGAACAAAGTTGAGATACATCTACACATATACAGAAAATACACAAAGAAAATACTGCAGGGCAGTGGGAAAATAATGATAAATTTTGATAAATGGTGCAGAGTTAACTAGATATCTATAGTGGGGAAAAAATTTGCCTTGATCCATATCTCACACCATATTTGAAAGTCAATTCCAAATGATAAAACAATAAAACTTATAGAAAAACACACAAAGTACCTTCCAGACCTTGGAATAGGCAAAAATTTCTCAAACAGAACACAAAAAGTGCTAAAAATAAAAGAGAAACATATGTATCAATTGCTAAAATAAGTACATTATGAGCTTCTGCTAAGTAAAAAGAAAAGTTACAGGCAGGTAGAAGATACTTGCAATATATATTTAAATATACAAATGATTGCAAATGCATATATATTGGACAAAAAGTCACATTCTTAAAATTAATTAGAATAATTATAAGAAATACAGTAAACCCCCCAAAAAAATAGGCAAAGGACTCAAGTACTTCACAAAAGAAAATACCCAAATGTCCCATAAATACATGAAAATAAAGCTGGGCACAGTGGAGGCGCATGTTGCTAATCTCAGTGACTCAGGATGCTGAGGCAACAGGATAACAAGTTCAAGGCCAGACTCAGCTACTTAGCAAGGCCCTAAGCTACTTAGTAAGACCATGTCTCAAAATAAAAAATAAAAAAAGGCTAGAGATGTAGTTCAATGGTACAGTGGTCGACCATTCCTAATCTGAAAGTCCAAGATGTGAAATGATCTAAAACCTGAAATGACAATGTGATGCTCAAAAAGTTTTGGATTTTGCCTGGCATGGTGGTGGTACATACCTGTAATCCCAGCTACTTGGGAAACTGAGGCAGGAGAATCATAAGTTTGAGACTAACCTGGGCAACTCAGTGAGATTCTATCTCAAAACTTAAAAAAAACCAAAACAGTGGGGGGTATAATCGCAGCTACTTGGGAAACTGAGGCAGGAGAATCATAAGACCAGCCTGAGCAACTCGGTGAGCTTCTATCTCAGAATTAAAAATAAATAAATAAAAAACAGTGGAGGGGGGTAGGGATGTAATTCAGTAGTAGAATGCTTAGATAAATGCTTAGATAGAACAGGGTACACATGTGTCTCTGAGCTTCCTTGCAGCCAATGCAAACAGGAGAACACAATCAGTGAAATGATTCAGTGTCCATAAAACAAGCCAACTTGTGCTCAGAAAGAACAAAAATATTCTCAGAACTAATATCTGTGAGGAATTTCTCCTGCTGGTTCTCCGAGCAAGATGTTGTGTAACAGTCAACAACATATGTCCTCAACCACATCCTCAGAGGCCAGACTGAGTGACACAACTGCCCTTCCCATAGGCTAATGCCATAAAAGCAAAACACAATTCAAAGCAAGTAACTGGAGTCAAAGAGTAGGATAGGGAAAGATAACACTACAGTGTAGGTATGCTACTCAGATGGTTTGCAGAGATATAAGGAGTAAGTAGTCTATCTATCCTCTCAAAAACAAGCTTTTGATAAGCATGACCTGGCAGTGAGTTCTAGGTCACTGCTCTCTAAGACAGAAGCCTGGAAT
Source organism: Ictidomys tridecemlineatus (assembly GCF_052094955.1). NCBI lineage: Eukaryota > Metazoa > Chordata > Mammalia > Rodentia > Sciuridae > Ictidomys > Ictidomys tridecemlineatus. Next base: position 66,578,996 of record NC_135481.1, on the reverse strand, counting down.
CCAGCTCTTTCTAAGTGCCAATAACATGGTAGAAAGTAGGGAACAGGAGATATGCACTACAATAATTGCTGGAATCTGGGGTTGAACTCAAGTCTCTGAAAGATTATCAGTGAAAGATTACATGTAGAGTAACCTATTATTATTCATATTTCAAGAATACAGATATTTTTCACTTTAGCATATTTTAACCAAGATACTCTATAGCCTACCCTTCATATTCATGTCAGGCACATCTTCCCAAAACAGAGATCAGACACTATAGCTACCCTCTTCAAAATTTTTCAGTTCTTCTCCATGCCTACTGGAAAATTTTTAGTTATTAGCATGAATGCCAGTCCCTTTATACGGGCCTTATCCTGACTTTCTAGTCTTATCTTTTATCTCTTCTTACACACCCTAATCTCCAACCACACCTCATCATTCGTGTTTTCCAAACATGCCATAGATATTTGGCAGGATGGGGCACAAATAGGCTGCTGGGAACATTTTAGCACATATGTTTTGGGGAACACAACTTCCTATTTCTATACTTCCTTTTCCCTTTGTTTATATTGCTTGGACTTGATATTTTCTCACAGAGAAACAAGAAATCTGGTGTCCCGTTTTGTGGTAATGCCCTCTTAAGTCAGTCACTTCAGTAATCTGTGCCAGGATTATCTGATTTTATGATCCTTGCCTTCTGTAAATTAATCCTCAGCCTCCATGTAAAAGGACTGAGTCCTAAATGAAAACATCCCTTTGGACATATGCTTTGGCCATGAGCTGATGAATCACTTACCCTACAATATGGCTCCTTCTTTTTTATATCCTCCTGCTGAATCAGTCTCAAGCCTTGGACACCATTCTGCAGGCCCCTCTCATACAGGGCCCGAAGTCTAGGAATTTCTTCTTGTTCAACAGCTACTATTAGCTTCAAAACAATGATAAAAAGCATGGATAAAGTTAAGTATATCATCAGCTATGAAAGACATAAAGTGCATGAAAATCACAAATTTTTACATGGCTCAAATAGGTTTAATTAAGAACTTTTTGTTCATGTATCTACTTCCCCCTTTCTATAGAACTTTACTTTCTTCCTTTACCAAGTAAAGCTTTCTTTTTTTAATATTTTATTTTTTAGTTATAGTTGGACACAATACCTTTATTTTATTTATTTTTATGTGGTGCTGAGGATCAAACCCTGGGCCTCGCACATGCCAGGTGAGCGCTCTACTGATGAGCCGCAACCCATTCCCCAAGAGAAGCTTTCTTAATAAAATTAGAACAAATTTGCAGGCTAAGTCTGTAGCTCAGTGGCAGAGTACTTGCCTAGCACATGTGAGGTACTGGGTTAGATCCTTAGCACCGCCAAAAAATAAACAAAATAAAGGCATTCTGTCTATCTACAACTACAAATATATAAATAAATGATAAAAATAAAACAAGATTTTCCCTAAGTCATGAGATGCAGCTTCAATTTCCACTTCATTATCATCATCTCTACTTGCATCTTGGTCATAAGTAACTCTTATCATTACCACTCCCTCAGTCCCAAAGACAAGAGAAGCACAGCTTGTTTAGCCTTTACATTTTCCAAAAATGGCCTTCTTATTTCTATAAGGAAATGTGAAATACCAGGACATCAAAAGACAGCTGGTAATTCAGTGTATTAGGAAATCACTGGCAGAAAACTATCCCTTTTATTTCCTAGAATAAAATTACAAAGTATTTTCTTTGAATTCTGTTCCAGAGGAAAATAATTAGTATATTCAATATATTCATCAACTTTATTCAAAAATCTTTAACTTCTGGGCAAAGTATTTGAAGGTGAATTTCTTCTTATTTAATAGTTACTAGCAAACATAGCACAGATGTACATTCACAGGTGCATTAGAATTCACAAGTCACTGTTTCATACCACAGAGTCAACAGAATTTCATGAGTTAGTACTTAAAAAAATTTTTTTTTAGTTGTAGATGGACACAATATCTTTATTTTATTTATTTACTTTTATGTGGTGCTAAGGATTAAACACAGTGCCTTACATATGCTACAACCCCAGTCCCAAGGTATTACTTTAATTGAGGTGTAAAGGCCCTTTAAATCAACGAATCATTAACCTTAAAAAGAGAAGAGGAATAAAAGGACACTAATAGAAAGTGAAAATACAATTCACAGAATGGGAGAAAATATCTGTAACCCATAAAACTCATAAAGGTCTGGTTGGTACCCAGAATCCATAAAGAACTTTTACAACTTAACAACAAAAACTGTACAATTTTCTATCTTGCCCTTTTCACTTAACATTTCATCAGAGCCACTTCCCACATTAATAAAAAACAATTTTCAAAGCATCTTTAATGACAACAATGAACTTTTATTCTTAAAAACCATATAAAAAAGGACATCACTACCAACTTTAAATAAAGACTAATAAAGACAAATGCTATGACAACTGCACACCCACAACTAAGGTAATCTCGATGAAATGAATAAACTCTTGGAAAGACACAAACTTCTAAAACTGATTGGAAAAAAGAAAATGAAAATCTATTCAGACCTGTAACAAGTAAGGAGATTGAAAACTTCTCACAAAGAAAAGCCTAGGCATCAAAAGTTTTGCTCATGAATGCCATCAAATGTTTAAAAAAGAATTAATACCAATTCTTCATAAACTCTACCAAAAAACAGAAGAGGAAGAAATGCTTAACTAATTTTATGAAGCCAATATTATCTTGATACCTAACCCAGAATGATGCCTGGCATTTGCCAGAGGGAATGGTTGTAAGGTGACACCAGTGAACCATTGAGATGATGATTTGAGTTAAGCTATTAATTGCTGTAATGCTGGATTGATTGTATTGTATATTTGATCTTTACTGTCACAGGGCACCTCTTGCTGCCTCAAGCGCCTGCTACTTTGGGGGGGGGGTGTTTCCGGGAGATTGGACAGAGCCCGGTGGAGGGAGTGTGTTCCCAGGTGGCATGTGCAGTGCGGTGAAAGGTGGGGAATAAAGAGTTGCTGTTTGAATCTACAAGGCTTTGTGGCAGCTCGGTTATTTGTGCCCAGCCAGACTTCGACAGACCAATATTTCTTGTAAATACACACACCAAAAAAAATTTGAGTGAGTGGGGAGGGGGTGCTGGGGATCAAACCCAGGGCCCTGCACCTCTTAAGCATGCACTCTATCACCAAGCTGCACCCTCAGCCCTACCATATAAAGACTGGTGCAAAAATCCTAAACAAAACATAAAAACTAAATGCAGTAATATATAAATATCATCTCATGATCTAGTAGGATTTATCACACAGCAAGGCAAGATCAATTTCACATCCAAAAACCAATGAATATAATTTACTATAGTAATAAAGTTCAAAACCACATAACCACTTCAATAGAATCAGAAAAGGCATTTGAGAATTTCCAGCATCCTTTCATGATTAAAAAACAAAAATAAAAACCATTCCACAAGCAAGGAATAGAAAGGAACTTCTTCAGCCTGATAAAGGGACTCTCCCAAAACCACAAAAACAAAAACAAAACAAAAAACCCACAGTTAGTGGCATACTTAAATGGAAAAGACCAAAAAAGCAACACAAAAACAACCACTTTTACTATTTCTACCCAACAATGTATTGGTAGTTCTAGCCAAGGAAATTAAGCAAGCAAAATAAATAAATAAAAGGCCTCTTTTTTAATGGTAAATTTGAATTGTCAACTTGGTTGGATTAAGAGATGACTAAGAATAAGAGCCTTCTGGGTGTGTCAATGAAAGTGTGTCTAGGAATGGTGGTCCTGTGGGATGGTGAACAGAAGTGGAGACCCTCCCTAAGTGTGGACAAAGGTTGGGGCTTGGGTGGAAAAAGTTTGGAAGAACAAGGAAGCAGCAGCAGATACAAGCTCAATTCTTCTTGATGGATTCTTGATTGCTGCTGCAATTGCCTGAAGACATCAGACTAAAGCTCCCTCAACTCTTCCAAAGTGGACTTGGCCAGAGATTCTCCAGGGAGTTTCCAGAAGCCTTCAGTGCCAGACTAAGGTAGCATTGTTTATCCCTCCTGTCCTGAGGCTTCAGCATCTTGGACTGTTCAGCTACTGGTTTCTTATCTCTCCAGCCTACAGTCAAGGGGCTACCCAGCTTCTGGTTCTGTAAGCCAAATTAATAAATTCCCTTTTTATAATCATATCTATAACATATATATGTGTGTATATATGTATACACAGATAGATAGATGTCTCCTGTTGGTTCTGTTCCTCTAAAGAACCCTAATACAGCACCCAAACTGAAAAAGAAATGAAACTTATTTGTAGATGACATGATCTTTCAGATAAAAAAGCCCATGAAATATGTACACCTATATTCACACAGTCATACACAATTAGAACTAATGAATTAGTTTGGAAAGACTTCAGGATTTTAAAAAAGTCAATATACAAAAATTAATCATAGTCTATATGTTTAGCAATGAATAATCAAAAATAAAACTAACACAATTCCCTCACAAAAGCGTCAATAAGAATAAAACAATAAGAAACAAATTTAATCAAAAGAGGTCCTTGCTTAAGTGACAGCCACCATTTTCCCACTCAAGGACCTTTCCCAGAGAGGATCACCACTCCCTCATACCAACCCAACCCTTCACCAGGCATTCTTTCCTGCCCAAGGACATATTACCACTCCCTCATATCAACCCCACCCTTAAATCTGCCCTCATTAGGACCTGCCCAGCTCAGATCCCTGAGCCTGGCCATAAAAGTCCCAAAATCCAAGCCTGTCCTGCCTCTCTCTATCTATGGAGATATGGCCTTTATTTATCAGTTCTGATAAATAAACTCTCTTATGTATCTCTGCCTGGTCTCCCTCTTTCATTTAATTTCTGGCTCGCCCAGCTTCTGTTTTCTCACTTTTAGGGCAAGACTGGGGCTGGGGTTGTAGCTCAGTGATAGAGCACTTGCCTAGCAGCATGAGGCCCTGGGTTTGATCCTCAGCACCACATAAAGAATTGATTGTTATGGTATCATAGGGCTTATGTTCAAGTTGTTGGGAAAACATATAACAGCAGCAGCACCCCAGAGAAAAACCCCAACAGGCCATCTAACGACCCTCTTTCTCCTCTTTGTTTCTTTCACTGGCTCGAAACTTCCCGCCAGGCCAATGTTCAAACCCTGCTGGTGGGAAGCCTTAGCCCCAATAAGAATTAACTTCTTGGGCTCCGGAACTGACATATGGAAGAGCTTGCCAGTAAACGGGCGACCTGTTATCTACCTCAGCCCTGTGACCTCTCCTTAGACCTATGTAAACACACAGCCTCTGGTAATAAAGTGGAACCTCTTTGGTGATCTGTGTTGTGTGGTGCGGCGTCTTCCAGTCTTACACAAGTAACTCTTATTTTACTTAACAATAGTTCCAGGGGCTCCTGGCTCAGGAGTAGAGCACCTGCCTAGAATGTGTGAGGCACTGGGCTTCATTCTCAGCACCACATATAAATAAACATTAAAAATAAAGGTCCATTGACAATTATTTAAAGAGGGCAAGACCTATACACTGAAAACTATAAAACATTGTTGAAAGAAATTATAGAAGATCTAAATAAGTGAAAGAAATTTTTTCACGGACCGCAAGATTTAATAATGTTAACATGGCAGTATTCTCCAAATTGATCTACATATTCAATATAATTCCTATCATAATCCCACCTGCCTTTTGGGAGAAATTGACAAATTGCCCTCAAAATTTGTTTAGAAAGGCTGGGGTCCCAGAATAGCTATATTAATCTTGAAAAAGAAAAAGTTGGAGAACTCACAACTCCTGTACTGGCATAAGGAAACACATATTATCAATGGAACTGAGAATCCATAAACATTTTTTGTTCAATGGATTTCTAATAAGGGTGCCAACACAATTAATGTACAAGAAATAGTCTTTCCAACAAATGATGCCGACACAACTAAGTATCTATATGCAAAATATGAAGTTGAACCCCTCCCTCATACCACATATCAAAATTAATTCCAAAGTGATCATAGACTTAAATGTAAGAGCTAGGCTGGAAAACTCTTAGAAGAAATTACTGGAGAAAATCTTTATGATCTAATGTTAGGCAATGACTCCTTAGATATGATATTAGAAGCACAAACAACAAAAGAAAAAAGATAAACTGGACTGTTATGATTTGGATATGAGGTGTCCCCTGAAAACTCCTGTGTTAAGGCAGGAATTTCAGAGGTAAAATGGTAAAATTGTGAGAGACAAAATCTTATCTAGTCTACCTTACTTTTACTAAACTAACTGGGTGGTAACTCTTGGCAGGTGGGGCATGGCTGGAGGAGGTTGGTCACTGGGCATTGGGTACATGACTTAGAAAGATCATCTTCTGCTGGCTATCTGGAGCTGAAGAGCTTTCCTCCACTGTGCCCTTTGGTCATGAATATTCCTCCTTATCTTTGGCCCAGAGCCATGGAGTCAGCCAATCATAAACTGAACCTCGAAACTATGAGCCAAAATAAACTTTTCCTCTTCTAAGTTGTTCTTGTCAGGTATTTTGGTCAATGTATGAAAAAGCTGACTAACACACTGGACTTTAATCAAAATTAAAAACTTTAGTGCTTCAAAGGACACCATCATGAAAGTAAAAAAGAAAAACCTACAGAATGGTATAAAACATTCCAAATCACCTGGGTAATCCAGCAGTTCTCCCTTATCCACCGTTTCATTTTCTGTTGTTTTAATTATCTGCAGTCAACCACAGTCCAAAAATATAAAATGAAAAATTCCAAAAATAATAATTTAAAAGTTTAAAACTGCATATCAGTCTGCATAGCAGGATCCAATCTTGCACAACTGTGTTCCACCTTGTCTAGGATATGAATCATTCCTCTCTCCAGTGTATCTATATTGTATACACTATTCACCCATTAGTCACATTGTAGCCATCTCAGATACCAGATTGACTGTCATGGAATCATAGTGCTTATGATTTTAACTTATTTTAACTTAATAATAGCTCCAGGGGCTCATAGCTCAGTGATACAGCACTTGCATAGTATGTATAAGGCACTGTGTTTGATTCTCAGCACCACATATAAATAAATTTTTTTAAAAAGGTCCATTGACAACTAAAAAATAAGTAATAGCTCCAAAGCACAAAGTAGTGATATGTCAAGTGTCATCTCACATCATCACAAGGATGAATACAGCACAATAACACATTTGAGAGAGAGAGACTAATCACATTCACATAACTTTTATTATGACTTATTGTTATAATTATTCTTTTTATTTGTTATTATTATTACTTTCTTACTTTGCCTATTTTTACATTAACTTTTGTATATGAAACATCAAGGTATACTTAAGATTCAGTGCTATGCAAGGTGTCAGCATTTACAGGGAGTCTTGGAAAGCATACTTTATGGATCAGAGGGGAATACTGTATCTAGAACATATATAAGAACATATACTGCTCAACAACAAAATAAAAAGTAGCTTAATTTTTAAATGATCAAAAGATCTGAATACACATTTTTCCAAAGAAGCTATAGAATGACTGAAAGCACATGAAAAGATGTCAAACCGGATCCAGCAATCCCACTACTGGGTATATCCCCAAAGGAAATGAAATTGAAATGTCAGAGAAATACCTGTACTCCTACATTTATCATATCATTATTCACAATCTCCAAGACATGGTATCAACCTAAGTGTCCATCAATGGATGCATATATAAAGAAAATGCAGCATATTTACACCCTAAAAAGGAAGGAAGTCTTGACATTTGTTGACAACACAAATGACCCTTGAAGACAAAATGTCTTCACATCATCAAGTGAAATAAATCAAGCACAGAAAGACTTATGCTGCATTATCTTAAAAGTAGAGAGTAGAATGGTGGTTACCAGTGGCTGGGGGTGGGTGGGATTAGAAAAATGTTGGTCAAAAGATACAAAATTTCCGTAAGACAAAAGGAATAAGTTCAGAAGATCCATTGTATAAAGTGGTGACTATAGTTACTAATAATATACTATATTCTTGAAGACTGCCAAGAGAGTTTAAGATTTTTAAAATGATAAGTATATGAAGGCATACATGTTAGCTAAATGTAGTCATTCCACAATGGCTATGTTATCATGTACTTATCCAAGTTATCATGTACATATACATACTCATGTACATGATGCACACAATATGTATAATTTTGCCAATTAAAAATAAATTAATTTAAAAAAATGATTATCAACCTCATTAATCATTGGGAAAATACAAATCAAATCCACAATGAATACAACTTCATATCTACTAGAATGGCTAAAACACAAAGACAATAACAGGTATTGATGAGGATATAGAGAAATTGGAATCCTCATTAATTACTTGGGGAAATGCAATGTAATACAGCATTTTAGAAAAGAGTTGGGCAATTCCACAAAATGCTAAAGATGGAGTTTCCCATATGACTCAATAATTCTACTCCTAGGTATATAACAGGGAGAAATAAAAACATAGTCCCATAAAACAGGTACAGAAAAGTCCACAACAATATTCACAACAAAAAAAATGTGGAAACAACTGAAATGTCTATCAACTGATAAAGCAAATTAAAAAAAAAAAAACACCCAAAATGTGGCACATCCATACAATGAAATATTTAGTCACAAAAGGGAATAAAGTGCTGATTCATGCTATGACCTTTGAAAACACTAAGTTAAATCAGTCATAAAAGACTACATGAAAAGATGCCCTGACATGATTCTACTTATATAAAATGAACAAAATAGGCAAATTTAGAGACAGAACGTACATTAGTAGTTGCTAAGGGATCAGGGAAGGTGGAAATGGGAGTGACTGCTAATTGGTATGGGGTTTCTTTTTGGGGTGAAGAAAATATTCCAAAATTAGATAGTGTTGTGATGGTTACACAATTTTGTGAATAGACTAAAAGCTGAACTGTACACTTTAAAATTGTAAATTACATATTAATGAAGCTATTATTTTAAAAGTTACATGGAATTAGTCATATCATCATTTTTTGTTATTCTCAAATACTAGATTGCACAAATTATATAGATACAGGAAAAGTTTAAAAATTTTTTTAAAAAATTCAACATTAAAACATCAGCAAGAAAAGACTAATAATTACACATAAGTCAAGGCCATAGTAAAATATCATACCTTGCCACACTGCTTGTAGGAAATTCCCTTCTTGTTACAGTACTCATAGATGAGGCCTGCACCTTGTACACACAATTTAGCTTTTAGAGATTCAGGTTTATAATAAATTCCACTATGTATGACACCACTGTTATGTCCAGTCTGGTGAGTAGCTACAGAACAAGAGAAACAGAGTAAAGAGAAAGTCTATGAGTCACACAAAACCTAAAAGGTGAGGAAACAATTACAGTTGATGCTACTAGATACCAAATCATTTAAAATTCTACTTCAATTTTTTCAGTTTACTGGTAATTTCCTCTAGCAGCTGTCCCTGGTATCCATGTCACATTGCTCCTGCCTATCTCTGATTTCAACTATAACTCACTTCTCTAGAACCAGCAAACCACTTACCAATAGGACTCTCTGCACTCTGTCCCAGGACTTTTTCTATCTTTTAGGGGAAGGGTAGAGGCTGTTCCACATCACTAGGGACAATCCGCAACCAAAAGAGACAACAATTGATAAATAAACAAGCACAATCCTAGAAAACATTACACCGCTCTTTAGAGGTCCCAGTGGAATCAAGCTCACAGAAGCAACTTCAATAAGGCACCCTCCTTCCTTGTCTTACTCTCTCCATCCCCTCACTCCTTCCTGCCTCCTCAGATAACCTCTCAAATAAATTACCCACATACAAGTTCTTGTTCCAGGTTCCACTTTTAGGAGAACCCAAAATAGGCTATTAACATTGACATTTGGCATGATTGATTGGAACTGACAGAACAAACAGGTGCATAAGCAAACCAGAAGATCAACACTGATAACATACATACCTAAATCTTTCTCCTTTTCCAGAACACCAATTGAAAGTGCAGGATGTCGCAGGATAAGTGCTCTGGCAGAGGCAAGGCCCACAATTCCACCACCAACAATGACTATATCAAATGAGCTTTAAGGAAAAAAAAATGGCATTTAAAGAAATTTGTTTATAGTAGATATCACCAAACTTCACATGCACAATTTTCATCATTAGCAGACAATTAAACTATTAATTTATAATAATTGAAATAATATGAATTTAGGTTTTATGCTATTTGGTTTCACTCTCATGTAAAATCACAGACAATGCTTGTCAGTAGATTAATTAACTACAGTCTATTTACTGGCAGGGAGGATGGTTGGTCACCTAAGCTGCACTGTCTCTACAGTACCCCACTTGACCGGTTACATCAGTGATGACTTTTGTGTTACGCATCATACTTTCTTTACCACCTATCCTTTCAAAATTCAAACACAGTATTCTTGAGGACAGCCTAACACATTAAGCCTTTAACATCTTTCTGTACCAGGATTTATACATTTTTTTTCTGTTGAAAAGAAAACAGTGGTAGGAATTTTGTGAAATAGTGGGTCCAGAATATGCTAGAACCACTGAAGTAAGACATTGCAAATTAAGACTACAATGAGATATCACAAAATCTCTTTCAGAATGACTAAAATGAAAAAGTAAAAACACCACATGCTGGTGAGGATGAGGAAAAACTGGATCACTTACAGATTAATTACTGCCACTCCCAAAGAGTAAGGCGATTTCTTTAAAAAACTAAATATGCACTTACTACATGACTCAGCAACTGCATCCTTGAGCATTTATCCCAAAGAAATGAAAGCTTATGTTCATAGCAGTTTTATTCATAATAGGCAAAAACTGCAAACAGTCCAGAGGTCCTTCAACTGGTGAATGGTTAAACAAACTGTAATGCATCCGTGCCACGGAATGCTATTCAAAAATGAGAAGAAAAAAAACCCACTATCAATATTGACAACATCTTAGATTGATAGATCTCAAGGACATTATGCTGCATGAGGAAAAATTAATATCAAAAGGTTACACACTGTTTTTTATTTATATATCATGATCAAAATGACAAAATTATAGTAATGGAGTATGGATTAGTGGTTGCAAAGGGTTAGGAAGAGTGAAGTCGTAGGGTGTGAATATGAAGGGGATATGGAACAAGGGATATGGAACAATTCTATATCTTAATTGAGGGACTTGTTACACAAATAAACACATGATTAAATTGCATAGAAAGCGCATAAATTGTATACACATACACAAACACAAAAAAGAGTGAATGTAAAACACTAATGAAACCTGTACAAGGTCTGTGGATTGTGCCAGTATCAAATCAATTTTCTACTTTTGATATTGTCCTACAGTTCTATAAAAATGTTATCATTGCCGTAAAAGTGTGAAGGCTCTGTACTATTTTTGCATCTTCCTATGGATCTATAATTGTTTCAAAATTAAAAATATTTTTAAAAATTTCACTAAACCTACTTTTTTTCCCTTAAGAAAGGCTTCCCAAAAGAATGGTCTACTTTTGGCACAACCAATCATTGACACTGTTAACTCCTGTCCCTTTCCAATTCACTACCACATAGTAACCAGAGTCAACAATTGAAACAACATTTAATCTCTCCCCTATTTTAAACCTTTTTAATAGTTTCCCATGGCTCTTAAATAAAAATCAGTGTGTAGTTAAAATTAAATCCCTGTTGTAACATAGCAGGTGTCATTCCATGCTTCCTGTCTTCCACTAAGCTCCAGTCACACTCATTATTGCCCACCTTCAAATCCTCAAAATAACCAAAAGAAACACCCTTAATGCCTTCACACAAACTGTTCCTTCTAGGAGAGGACAGAAAGTCAGTGGTTTCAAATGTGAGCTCCAAACATCTAATTACAGGACACTGAATTTTACTGGCTTTTAATAGGCAACGGGGATGCTTCGCACAAGGACAAATGGCCGATTTAAGCCCGATCCAAGCAACACCAGGGATACCAGCTAATAAACAGTATATTTGATTGCTTACAGTGTGCTAGATCTTTTTATCCTCAAAACGATCGCGAACAGGAGAGACGAAGATCCTATTCACAATTCAGACTTTTAATTAACCCGCCTATAGTTGAACATAACATGGGAAGGGTGTATGGAAAGCCAGACCTGTTCCTGACCTCTACTCAACAATGTCTCTCCTCCGGCCCATAAATACAGCGAATAAACTCGCAGCTCCATAGCTCCTAAGGTCCAGCTCTACAGGATCCCAACCTTCTCCTAGGCCCCGCCTGACAAGGAAGTACCAGTAGGTGTATAAATTCAGCATAAGGCACCACTGAAAGCAGCGACAGCCCAGGCGGCGGGGGCGGGTCATTTGCCACTCACCTGCTGCTAGCACTGCGGACAGCCCCGCAAAGCGGCCAGGGCCTTCCCGACGCCGGCCCGCACACCCCGGAGAAGCTCCCGGGGAAGCCCCCACGGGCCCGTCCGCAGGCACCCCCCAGGTAACGCAGCACCGGTACCATCGCCTACACCCACTCCCCTTGCTCGGCCCCTAGAGGTGGCAGCTTTAGCCCAATAGTGCCCGGGTCCCGCTACTCTCTAACCCCGCCCCTCAATCGGGGACCAATGAGACGTGCGTTTTCACCACACGTGGGAGCGGCGGGCGGCTGCCAATGGGCGCGCGCGGCGGAGGGCGAAGGGCAGGCCGGCGCGCCGTAGAAGCGTGGATGCCGGCTCGCTCCCTCCCTCCCTGCGACGCTGTGAGTAAAGGACTTAGGCCCCGCGCGGGGCGGGACTAGGATAGTGGTTATTGCTCGCCCCTTTCCCTTCTCCCAAACCTGGCTAACTGAAAAGCGAGCCGGGCAAATCTCGCGTCTTCGACTTTGACCGCCGAGCGGATCGGGCCTCGGGGAGAAAGCCTGGGAGTGATTACGGTGAACACTCCTCCGGGCGGCCCGGTCCCTTCCCGGTCCCTCGGTCCCGCCCCTGGGCTGCTGGAGGGTATTGCTGGGCGGACGCTCCCTGCCCGACCCTAGCCCTGGGGGCTCTTTGTCACGGCCACGCCCAGTAGCCTGCAATCTCCAGGACTTCTTGCCTGACTCTTGGCGGTGCCATTCATTCAGTTATTGATTTGCCTTGTTAATATCGAGCGCCTACTATACTGGACCGAGCACTGAGTACTGGATGGCCAGACAGTTTAATCTCGCCATCATTTACCGATCTGTGTCCTTTTCTCAGTTTTAAAAATGCTCTCTGGAACTCGGAACAGCGAATCACCTGTGCATGTCACTTCATCGCAATTTCCTTATCTGTAAAATTAAGGCGATGGGCTAAATAATCTCTAAAGGACCTTCTAACTGTAAAATTATGTGATTTTTTTTCCTACCATCCCAGTATAATACTTAATTATCTCTGCTTTGTGATAGTTTTTAAATTTTTAGGATCAGGAGAACTGATAAAATAGAACAGTATAACTTTATTGCTGGGAGGACTTAAGGCTGTTTTCCAGTCATTAGGTACCTCTGGGAAGTCACTTAACCTCTTTGCCTCAGACCCTTCTCTGTGAACATGGGTCTTTTAGCAGACTGTTTGAGAGAAGGCTCATCAGATCTTGAGCACAGTGAAGCACACAATTGAAAAGAGAAGATGGCTATTTTAAAAATTCAACATATCTTGAGATATTGGTAGTGTCTCATGCAGTTCAGGAAATAATGGAGATCCTGCATACCTTTGGCCCATTTCCCCAATGATAAACCTTGTAAAACTATAGTACACTATCACAACCAGGTAAACTTATTCAGATTTCCCTAGTTTTACATTTGTGTGTGTGTGTTTCCATAAATTACCATCATGTGTGTAGATTCATGTTTCTACCAACAGGTCAAGATACAGCACAGTTCCATCACTACAAGGAACCCTTCAGATGCCTTTGTATAAACTACACCTTTCCCTCATAGCCCTCCCTCAAATTTTTTCTTTTTCCCTTCTAACATTTTGTTATTTAAAGAATATTATGTAAGTGTAATTTTACAGCATGTTAACTTTAGGGGATTGACCTTTTGCATTTAGTGTGATCCCTTGATATTCATCCACATCATTGGGTATATCAAAAGTTCATTGCTTTTCACTACTGAGTATCAGTTCATAATATGAATGTACTACAGTATGATTAACCTTTCACTCATTGAAGGACATCTGAGTTGTTTCCAGATTTAGAGTGTCATAAATAAAGCTGTTATGAATTTTATTGTACAGCTTTTTTGTGTGAACCTGTTTTTATATCTCTAGGATAAGTGTTCAAGAGTCTGATTGTTGGGTCACATTGCAATCACATGTTTAATTTTGTAAGAAACTGCCAAACTGTTTTCCAAAGTGGCTGTACCATTTTATATTCCTACCAGCTATGTTTGATCCAATTCTCTTCATTGTCACCAGCATTATGTGTTCTCACTATTTTTTAACTTTTAGCCATTCTGATAGATGTGTATGGAGGTGGTTATTTCTTTATTTTGCACAGGGTATAGTTGATTACAGAATTATGTACTTGCAGGGGCCAATTCCCCCCCCCCCATAGGCCATTTGGGCCCATAGTAGTGTTTTGTTTTGTTTTGTTTTCAATTGTGAATTCAAACATGTGCTTCTTAGTTTAGCAAGGGTGAAAGTACTGGAACACACATGCCCTTTCATAAAATTTTCTCTGCTTGCTCTCCCTTACAATTTGAATAGTAGTTTATTTTGGTTAAGTAATTTGAGCTGTCTTGCATTCATATACCCTGTAACATTTGTGGGTAGAAACTTTTGTATTCCTGACACTACCTTTCTTGAGAGTTTATGTTCAACTTGTCTATGTAACAAGTTAGTCAATAAGTGTCATTTGATAGCCTCAGAACAGTATTGGGTATCTTTGCTTCCAACTCCTAATGAATTGCTCTGTTGATCTGTTTCATTTGATTCTAGATACCCCAGTAATAAGAACTAGAATCAACAATGGGTGATGTACAGCGCTACAAGGTTGTAACTAAGAGAAAAAAGTCTCTCATCCTGTTGCCCACTCCCGTTTACCACTCTCTAGAATTAGTAGTGTATTACTGGGAAGTGAACCTAGGACTCTTTTTTTAGGGGGGTGGGGGATGGTACTGGGGATTGAACTCAGGGGCACTGAGCCACATCCCCAGCCCTATTTTGTATTTTATTTGGAGACAGGGTCTCACTGAGTTACCTAGGGACTCATTAAATTGCAAAGGCTGTCTTTGAACTCATGATACTCATGATTCTCCTGTCTCAGCCTTTCCTGCTGCTGGGATTACAGGCATGTGCCTGGCTGAACCTACGATTCTCTACCACTGTGCAACATCCCCAGCCCTTTTTAAATAGCCCAGTCAGTAATTGCATTTAATATATTAAATCATAACTCAGTTTAAGAAGATCTTACTGCCTTCATGAAAACAAGGAAACTCTCAATCAAACCTACTCATGAAACACTTTGTATATATCCTTTTTATTTTTATATTTTGTGGTGCTGGGGATTGAACCCAGGGCCTTGTGCATGTGAGGCAAGCACTCTACCAACTGAGTTATATCCCCAGCCCATTTTGCATATATCCTATTGTGAATAATACATTAGAGGTGTGACTGTCTCTAAATCACAAACATAATTGCAGCTTTTAGAAACACTGCTACAAACTTATGGCTCTAAACCAAGTTCTGATAGCAATAAATTTGTTTTGCATAATTTGAATTCCTATGTTATTTATGGCACCAGTAATTCAGTACTTATTTTCTAACTTGGTTGTAATTGTTTTCTTTCCATTTTATCAGAGCCAGATACACTAACTTACCACTAGAGGTCCTCTTTCCCTATAGAAAGCATTCTCAGGGTAGCTGCTGCTTGACGCTGTAATTCCCCAAGTCTCAAGTAGCAAAGTTGCAATTAAGAATGTAAACAAACACAAAAAACTCTACTGTTTGTTTTAACCTTTATTGCCAAGTCTAATTTCAATTTTCATGTTTAAATTATTTAAAATATAAAACTAGTGTTTTTAGAGGTCATAGCTGATGTAAATTAGGCCTTCCCTTTAAACTGAATTAATGGGCCAAAATGAATCAAGTGAAAGTATTCAATTTTCAAAGACCACATCACCTACTTAATAACAGTTTCTTTGGTTTGACTTTTATCCATGGAAATTTGTCAACCATTAAAGACTTTCTTAACAAATATTTATTAAACTTTTACATTAAGCTGAGGAAAATAGAAATGAATGAGACCTTTGGTCTTCCTCCTCCTCTGCATGCTTCTTTTTTTCTTCCTAACTAAAATTCTTAGTCATTAAAATCCATCTCAAAAGACACCTCTGGTGTGAAGCTTCCCCTCACTCCCTTTTCTATGCTCATGTGGACTTGTTCACACCTCTCTTAAGATTCCATGTTGGATATTATTTGTTTACATGCCATTCATCTTCTTTGTTATACTGTACATTTTATGAGGACAGAAACCAGGACTTTCTCTCTTCTCTATAGCTTTTGTTATTGTTTTGTCTTATCATTATTATTTTTTTGCAGTAAGTATAGCAGACATTCAATAAACATTTATTAAGTGAATGAATGAATGAGTGGGCAGATGTGGCATTTGAGTAACTTCTTGAGATTGGGTAAGATTTCAACAGGATTGGATGGAAGGTAAATAAAGGGAATAACCTGTGTAGAAGCTGGGAAAGCCCAGATTGAAAATGAGGTTGGCAACCAATGTAGTTGTTAAAAAGGTAGGTGTAGGTGGAGAGTGCTTTAACAAAAAGCTGAAGAGCATTTAGAACATTGGTAGCAGGGGCAGAGGTTTGTAGTAATGAAGACAGAGTGATGGCGGAAACAAAATGAAGTGGGAGCTAAGGATGTAGCTCAGAGGTAGAGCACTTGTCTAGCATTCATAGACCCTGGGTTCAATGGATAGCAACATGACGTGGGGAAAGAGAGAAAAGAAATAAAGAAGGCAGTAGGTGATTCCAGGGTTCTGTCCTCAGTCTTCATCTCTCATTGTTCCATTACCTCTACATCCACAGTGACTTCCACAATTTCTTCCTCTTTAGTTCTAGATCATCTGATGATTAAGGAAAGGTCCCTGTATTGGTTGGTTTTAGAGAAACTGGGTTTAGGTTTCAGCACTGACACCAATTAGCCATGAAACATTGAGCAAGTCCCTTTAAACACATGCATTTATTAATGCCCCACCTTGTTCCAGAAAGGATTTAGTGTGTCAGCAAGTTACTTAATATCAGGGCTTCAGTTTCCTCATCTCTAAATGAGAGGTTGGTCTAGGCAATCTAAGTTCCTTCCAGCTCTAACACTTTGTAACACTGATTCCAGTAATTTGATGGTCATCTCTACTTAGGAGTCTTGCCAACATTTAATACTTAGAATATGAAAAAAAAAAAAAAAGAAACAAAACAAAACTGAGCTCATGAGAGGCTAAGGCAGGAGGATGGCAAGTTTGAGACCAGCCTCAGCAACTTAGCACGACACTGTCTCAAAATTAAAAAAAAAAAAAAGTTTTTAAAGGCCGGCCAGGGATGTAACTCAATGGTAAAGTGCCCTGGATTCATTCAATTCCCAGCACTATGTTACTTAGGCTGGCCTTAACTCCTGGGCTCAAGTAGTCTGCTTCCATTTTCCAAGTATCTCAGGCTATAGGCATGTGCTACCATTCCCAGCTGGACCCTCAGTCTTAATACTATTGATACTATTCTACAGTATAGCTCTAACAATGGCAGTATTCTAAAACTATTGATACTATTCTACAGTATAGCTCTAACAATGGCAGTATTCTAAAACCTCCGTGACTCCCAATTGCCTACAAAATATATTCCAAGTTCCCTGGCTAAGCATGTAATACCCTTTATGAACTGACTGTGCAAATTATCTGCCTCATTTTCTCATGACCCCTGTGTGCTAACTGATCTACAGTATGCCTTGAATGTTCCTGCCTCAGGTTATAACCTACCATAACTTTTCGTGACACCTTTATCTATTGAAATCCTCTCTGTTGTTGTTGTTGTTGTTGTTGTTCTTCTTCTTCTTCTTCTTCTTTAACTCTTTGAGGCATTTATCAGGTTCTGTTATTTATTTTAACTACTTGGTAACTTGTCTTAGGCCACCCCACTCTACATTAAATTGGTGGTTCCTTTAAGGCAGAGACCATGTTTCATCTATCTTTGTTTCCCCATACATACCTGGCACAATACTAGAAAAAAATCTGAATTGAGGTAAATAAGATTGAGATGTAGTCTTATAATCACTTTTCAACATGTTGTAATAGCTAGAAGTTACCTGAACAAATGATGTGCTTTTATAAATGAGATAAACTAAGATCAGAGAGGCAGAGTTACTTGTCCACCCTTTCCCTTATGCAGTTCTTTGTGCTGCCCTGGTAACCCCACTTGCAACTTTATCATAAGTAGATATATTTTCATTTATTTTCTCCTGCCTGGATGTAAGCATCTTAACCTGGTCACATTGCTCTCTAGATTGTAGTTGGTCATTTTGACACTGGAAATGTAGATTGGAAGTAGAGTTGATTTGAGCAAATTTGTAGCTATACTGCCTGAATGGACACTAGGTGGCAGCACTGCAGACAGACTCTAATTGAGGTTTCAAAGATGGAACTTAGGCTGGAAGGAACCTAAGACACTGTCCACGCCTTTCCCTCATTTTTGCACCAAAAAGGCAAAAACAAACAAGAACAAAAAACAGGACTGGCTTGCTTAGTAATTATTGAGTGGCAAGTGAATCGTCAGCTTAATTGGCATAAGAGCATTGATTCAGAAGTTGTGAAGCAAGTTACTATATGTATGGGACTGTGTTTGCCAGCTGATTATCTAGTATGTGTATTGTTTTGTGTCTAGATCAAATGATGCTGTTTGGAAAAATTTATCAGCAGTTGTGTGGCTTACAGAAACTCCCATGGTCATGTGATTCCAGACACTTCTGGGGCTGGCTGAATGCAGTGTTTAATAAGTAAGTAAGTTACTCTAACAAAAGTGAAGAAATGTGGGGATTACTCTGATGAACTCCCATGGTTATTTCTTGTATTTCCAATTTTTTTTTTAACAATGTGTGCAGTACAGTACTAATTTTGTTTACAAATAAAACAGAAGCGCAGGGTTGTGGCTTAGTGATAGAGTGCTTGCCTTGCACACATGAGG
The DNA here is from genome assembly GCF_052094955.1 of Ictidomys tridecemlineatus. NCBI lineage: Eukaryota > Metazoa > Chordata > Mammalia > Rodentia > Sciuridae > Ictidomys > Ictidomys tridecemlineatus. The sequence continues at coordinate 66,559,828 of NC_135481.1, read as the reverse complement.
CACTGGATTGGATCCTCATAAAAATAAATAAATACAACTAAAAAAAATTAAAAACAAAAACAAATTAAACAGAAAAAAACCAATATAATTACAAAATATATTATTGTGATTCTCTGGATTGCAGGATGTTAGTGATTTTTCTTATTTATCTTTTTGATGTATTTCAATTTTTCTAAAATGAACATTTATTACTTTTATAATCAGAAAAACTTAGTAAATATAATTTTTAAATATTTTATAGTTGCTTAAGGAATGTTGTTAACTTTTTAAATAAACTATAATGGGAAATCAAGCTTTTAAAAAATGAGTGGGTGACATGCTTAGGAATACCATTTTGAAACTGATATAAATAACCTCCTTATTGCTTAATATAGAATTGTGATTGTTAACTAAAGAAAAAAAGGCATGTGCAGAACCGCTTAAGGAGATTAATTTGAAAATTGATTCAAAGTTATTCCCTCTTTTATCATTAATAAAAGTGTTAACTAATTGTAGTCATTCATTCACTGCATAATTACTAAATATCTCTGGTGTTAAGCCCTGTGATATATATGCATCACTGAAGACCCCTGTCTGCCTGATAAACTCATACCAAAAAAAAAAAAAAAAAAAACAAACACACCTTGGGACTTGTTTGCTTCCTACCATGTGTGAGGCCCTGGGTTTGATCCCCAGCACCCCAAAATAACAACAAAATATGCCTTGACAGAATTTACCTGAAGATAAAAACAGAAGCAAAAAAGTTAGCTGTTAGAGCAACAATTGTTTTTACTTTCATGGAATTCATTAATAACTTCTCTTTCCTTTGTCATTGAGATGAAAATGTGTTGCTATTCTGTATTTATATTGGTGAATGCAATTAAGAAGCTAATGATTATGTGAAAGCGAACTGCTTCTGTTTTCTTGTTAACAGAGTGGATTACGATCGCATCAGGGATGTTGGCCCTGACAGGGCTGCGTCTGAATGGCTATTACGCTGTGGGGCCACAGTGCGCTACCATGGCCAGGAGAGGTGGCAGAAGGACTACAACAACCTCCCAACAGGCCCTCTGAACAAGTACAAGATTCAAGCAATCGATGCCACCAACTCTTGTATCATGAGCATTGGATTTGATTACATGGGTAACTGTCTTATTGATTTGTTTATAAGAAATGCAGGTGATTTGCAATGACCATTGTTATAGTCAAAAGTATGTACTTTTTGCCCATTTCAGTACAATCAGTTTGGCTTTTTCCTGTATTTGGTATTTATTTTCTCCCTAAGTTTGTTTCTACATTTCTTTTTTTAAAAATATTTTTTAGTTATACATGGACCCATATCTTTATTTTGTTTATTTATTTTTATGTGGTGCTGAGGATCGAACCCAGGATCTCACACGCGCAAGGCCACTAAGCCCCAACCCCAGCCCTGTTTCTAATTTCTTTCTTTTTTTTTTAAAGAGAGTGACAGAGAGAGAGAAGAGAATTTTAACATTTATTTATTTTTTCTTAGTTCTTGGCGGACACAACATCTTCATTTGTATGTGGTGCTGAGGATCGAACCCGGGCCACACGCATGCCGGGCGAGCGCGCTACCGCTTGAGCCACATCCCCAGCCCTCTAATTTCTTTATGATTTAAATTCAAAGCTTTGTCAAACTTCTGCCATTGCAAAACGCGCAATAATACAAGAGTAATTCTATCCACATGGCTTCTGCTTCCATGGACATTTCTTTCTGCTAGTGCTTGGGCATCTGACTATAAAATGGCCCTGTAATAAGCACAACCTGTGTAGTGAAAACCTTATATAGTTAATAAGAAGAACAGCTATCCCAGTTCTCATAGAACTTTCACTCCTCAAGTCAGGACAGTCGTGGGCAAACCAAAACCATCATTGATTGTAATGGTAAAGCAGATTAGTTTTTTTTTTCCTCTTTCCACATTTTTTTATTGGTGCATTATAGTTGTACATATTGATGGAATTTGTTGTTATATATTCATACATGCACACACTATAACACTGGGTCAAATCACTCCCCAGCACATACCCCTTCCCTCATATTCTCCCATTCCCTGGTTCCTTTTCTCCACAGATTTCCCTTTGATTTTCATGAGATCCTTCCCACTCCACCCCACACCTTTCTTCTCCTTTTTCCTTTCAGCTTCCACAGATGAAAATACATGCAATCCCTGACTTTCTGAGTTTGGCTAATTTGCCTTTACATGGTCTCAAGTTCCATCCGTGGCAGATTCTTAAATTGTATTTTTCCTCCCCAGAGGGCCTAGAGCATGTTGAAAAAATAACATTATGCAAGTGTCATTATATTGAGGATGACTGTTTGCAGAGGCTTAGTCAACTTGAAAAATTACAAAAAAGTCTACTGGAAATGGAAATAATTTCCTGTGGGAATATCACAGACAAAGGCATCATTGCTTTGTGTAATTTAAGGTAGGTGGTCAAAGCCAAAATGGAAACTTGATAATGATAAGGTGAATTAATCAGAATTTAAAGCCCTTGAGGGGTGGTGTTTTCTTTTGGTTCTGAAAAATATACTTGAATAAAATTACCTCACTTTTATCTATAATTCTTTAAAACAATTAAATTATCAACTTTAATACATTAAGGCTTCATGGCATTTAAGCAACATATTTTTTTAAATTAAATCTACATAAAGCACCTTGAATGGTGCTGGCCACAGTAATCCTTCTATAAGCATCAGCTATTGTGCTTCTTTTCCATCTTTTAAAGACATCTCCCCCAATTCTATATTTTTGGTATCCTAATATTTGGCATATACCAGTTAGCACACAATTCATTTTTTCTGTTGTTGTTTTGGTTTGGTTTTGGATACTAGGGATTGAATCCAGACACTTTACCACTGAGCTATGACCCTAGTCCATTTTGTTTATATTTTAAGACAGAATCTTGCTAGGTTGCTGAGACGGTCTTGAACTTGTGATCCTCCTACTTCAGCTTCTCAGGTTGTTGGGATTACAGGTGTGTGCCACCTCATCCAGCTAGCATTTAATTCTTTAAGTTGCTTTAAGTACCTTTCTGTCTCTGGAGCCTAGAACATGCCTCACACTATAATAAATTTCAAAAACACTGCATTTTGCCAAGCATAGTGGTGCATGTTTATAATCCCAACAGTGTGGGATCACAAATTAAAGGCCTGCTTTGTGAACTTAATAAGACTTTGTCTCAAAATAAAAAATAAAGTGGAATGCGGATATAGCTCAGTGGTGGAGCACCCCTTGGTTCAATCCCCAGTACCAAAAAAAGGGGGGGAAAGAATGCAGCCATTGACATGAGAAAGTTGTTTTATATACTCTTCTACCACCAGTTGCCTAGACCCATATCATGGCCTGGAGCATTTAATTCCAAATGCAAAAGTAGATAATACTAGCAAGGAATATTTAATTCTAAAATTGCAGAATTCTGCATCTCATCAGAATGATGAAGAATGTAAGTTTGTTTAATCAAATCCCTATTTTAGGGATACTGTCAAATTCTGAATTTAGGTAATGTAGTTCTGCTTTAATGTGTAATGATCTGAAAATGACCTCAGTATCACAGAAAGTTTGAGAAGTTTTAAACATAAGGACAAAAAGTGCTAGAATGTCCATCTCATGATTCCATAAATTGAGGCTTGAAAGCTTTATCTTCTAATAGGAATTTGAGTACTTTTAAGAACCTTACCAGTATTTTTCCATTTTTGCATTAAGGTTTTATTTCTCATGCACAGGATATCTATGCCATTTTACACATGTGATTTAGAAAGATTGTTACAAAGATTCATGTAATTAGTAACAATAATTTCTAAAGCCTGGCTTAGTTTCTAGCATAAATTTCATTTAAAGTAGTACTCTGAATACTGCTCTAAAAGTCATTTTGAAGGTGTAGGGTGATAGAAATACATTCTGTATGTAATTTTTCATTAAACTTAATAAATCAAATTCATCTTTAAAGCTATAAAAGTAAAAGCCAAATTGAAGTGACTTTTTTCTTTCTCTATTTGCAGAAACCTCAGGTATTTGTTGTTAACTGATCTTCCTGGAGTAAAAGAAAACAAGAAAGAAAATCTTGTCCAAGTCTTTAAGACGGCATTGCCTTCTCTGGAACTAAAATTGAACTTGAAGTAAAATAATAAGAATCAGTAAGTGTCTTACTTCATTATGAAGGATCACTTGAAATTGTTGATCCTAAACTGCAACAAATACTATATAAATCATCAACAGAAACTGTAGAGAATCTGTCATATATAGAAGATAAGTATTAGATGTGACTCACTAAAGTTTCTAAATTGGAAGTGAGAAAGTATGTACATTAAATCATTTTAAGAAAAGTGAAAACTAGGTGACAATTTAATTTTAAATATATTCTTCATGTAATATAAGTATCAATATACTAGATATCTCCTGGTATGTTGACTTAGAATTCTTTAAAGTGATTTAACTATACAATGAAGATATTTTTTATTGTATTAAAACAATTTATATTACAACTTTAAATTTATTGAAGCACATTGTTATAAATGCACAATTATGAAAAATTGGAAGCTAAATTACAGATTCATTGAATCAGTTATGCAGAGTAGTCACTGATTGTTGAGGCATGCATTTCATATTGCTTCTAGGATTTGCACACATTTCTCATGATCCTGAATTCCTGTGTACTTGATAGTATATGCACTTTCTTAAAATAAATATTACTGGTTAATCTAGCATACAAGTTTAGGGTAGTGTTTCATTAAAATTGGACATAGATACTTGACTGAATAGTTTTGTCAATTGGAACAGAACAGAGGGTGACAATTGTAAAGACCAGCAGGCCACGCTGAACTTTTTGTACTTCAATTAAAAAACTGCTCTAAACAGAAAATTGTAATGTACCAATCACAAGCTAGTTTTTCTTGACTTGAATATTTTGGATGCTACCACCTATGAGTTCAAGAGACATCAAAAAGAAGTATAAACACAAAAGTCAATTTATATCTAGAAAACAGTAATAAAGGAGGAAACAAGGTCATAAATAGATAAAACAAGTCTTTATTTTTACCTGCATGAAATAGTTCTTATTCTATTATTATTTATGTCAATTTGTTAATGGATTTCTGTATGTTTGGTTTGAACATTAAGCTATTGAATATAAACTTAACTAGAAATTATTTTAAAATAAACACTTTTTATGATGAGTCTTTCAGATTGAAAAATTAAATTTAATTGTATTTAATAAGGAAATATTCACTTTTCATGGATAAAATGTACTCTTATGGAAAGCATAAAATGATATAGCATTTACTAATAAATAGTGATTTCATACTGAATAAAAGGATTATAGATATGGTTGAATTGAGTATATGCATAAATTTAATAGACTTCATTAGAGAAAAATTTGCCCTTTTTCTTAGGTTTGTTTCATCACTGTGTGGTGAGTCAGCTGATTGACCACAATTTAGTCTGGAACTACTTTTCTAAATGTTTTTCTGTAAAACTATTGGATAAATATAATCATCTGCTTCCATAAAATACATTTTCTTGCATTAAGGGAAAAAAGAAAAATTATAATTATAATTTATAATCAGTTATAATCATCTGCTTCCATAAAATACATTTTCTTGGATTAAGGGAAAAAAGAAAAAAATTTATTGACAAAAGTTTGATGTCCTTATCATTTGAGTAAAGACTGTGTTACAGGAATTAAATAATACTGAGACAATTATTTAACCCACTATCTGTTCTATACAAAAAGCTACATATTAGGAAGCCTTAAGGCTGGCTAGGTCACCAGAATTATTGAATAGATGACAGAATTTAGTGGATTAATTAGCAGTAAGTGAATAGGTTCAAGTGCTGTCATGAAGAAAATTAGGAGCACATCAACCAGAAGTGGTGTTGAGTTCTAAGAAATAAACATGGAGCTTCATATTATTCCTGTGTACAGGACACAAAGATCAAAAGCTTTTTGATTAGGAGCAGTAGGCCAAATCAGAGCTAATGCTGAGTCTCACTGTACAAACTAAGAATCCTCAACAGAATTCCTTTCCCTCCCCCTACATACACTCTACTGGGGATTAAACTGAGGGGCACTCTCTGGGCTATATCCCCAGCCCTTTTTATTTTATTTTTGGGGAGGATCTCACTAAATTGCCCAGACAGTTATAATCATCTGCTTCCATAAAATACATTTTCTTGGGTTAAGGAGTAGGGCGATAGAAATATATAATGTATTTCTATCACAAACTTGCCTCAGCCTCCTGGGTAGCTGGGATTACAGACATGCACCACCACATCCTGCTGGACTACTTTCTTTTAACTTATATTTGTTAGGATTGTGTTATGTAACACACACACATGCACATGTGTGCTTGAGTATATACATATGTGTGTATATGTATTTTTTTGTGTATATATATATATATATCATATAAGAAGATATGTCAGGGAAAACATCAGTCAACACCTGTTATGGTTTGGATGTGAGGTGCCCCCAAAAGCTCATGTGTGAGACAATTTGACAAGATTTAGAGGAGAAATGATTGGGTTATGAGAGCCTTAACCCAAATGGTGAATTAATCCCCTAATAGGGATTAACTGAGTGGTAAGTGAAGGTGGGTATGGTGTGGCTGGAGGAGGTGGGTATTGGGGCCATGCCTTTAGGGTATATATTTTTTATCTGGCGAGTGGAATTTCTCTCTGCTGCCTGATCATCTTGTGAGCTGTTCAGCTTCACCTCAAGCCCTTAGGAATGGAGCCAGCTGCCTATGGACTGAGACATCTGAAACTGTGAGTTCCTGAATAAACTTTTCCTCTTCCACAATTTTTATGGGCAGGTTACAGCAGCAAAAAAAAAAAAGCTGACTAAAACAACATCCTATTATCTTTCATGACTCAAGTAAAAGTTCATAAGCAGTTTCTTCTACCAGATCACTATGCATTTCTACCCACAGAACTGTCTCCAAAGCTTGAGGCTAGGCTGGAGAGAATAAAGTACTTATTATTTTCAGGCTGACAGATTCAGTCCCTGTGAAGCCTGTAGGTCTTGTTCTACCCCTTGACCACCTTGGTCAGCTGCCAGGCTTCATGCCATTGTTTTCAAGAGGAATTAGGTGAACAAGTGTGGACAGATTATAATAAATCCATCTTGCTGCAAAAGTGACTAAGATGCATCCTTTACTAAAGGTAAAGACAAAAGTATTTTCAAGAAATGTATAAACATAATCATTAAATGTACAGGCAATCACAAAATCTTTATAATAAACCATAAGATTTTAAATACTTTGAATAACTTAAAAAAAATTAAAACAAAAATCAAGAGACAGAGCAAGCAGGAAATGGAATTTTAAACATTTTGATTTCAAGAACTACAACTCTGCTTACATATGATGTCAAACTATCTGCAAGACAGAAGTTAGGACTCGGGGCAACAGAGATCCAAGGAAATACATATGGGCATTTTGTAATTCATTTTTCATATGTGGCATACAGTATAACTAAAGCATAAATCTTTTTGACATCATCTAATTTTTCTAGAAGTATGGGCAGTGGATATAGTTTATATTCTGTCCATAAGCTCAGCTTCTTAGATAAACAAAAATATAAGTGAAACTCCAAGTTTTTTTTTTTTTTTCTATTCTGGACACCATCATCACGCATGGAAGACTGAATCTGGAATTTCCCTTCATATCTTGCCAAGTGGCTTCCCAGTTGTTTATATTTTCTCCTGGGGTGTTTTCAACACTGTGCTTGCTTTTAACTAAATGTGTAAGTTTTCTTTTCTTCAACTTATTGGTCACTTCTTCCTTTATCACCAATTTCCTAGCTTCTTAAATGTTTGGAAAATGATAGTTAAATCTCTTGGTATTACAGTAGTACTTCTTATTCTCCAACGCTGGAAGGATGTTATTGCTAGTAAGCTGAGGTAAGTACTGCAACTGAAAAGACAAAACCAGAAATAGATTCAAAACAATGCCATGCATTGTTTTCATTATTTAAAATACATCACAAAAGAGGTAATTAAGCAACTTTTCAGCACAAATACTTTTTCTGGCACAAATGTAGAACCTGAGAAAGAACAAAAGGTTTTAATTTGGTCTCTGCTTTTCCTTTTAAAGGTTTGTTTTACATTAAAAAGCAAATACATACATTAAAGAGAATTTAGAGAATATTAAAAAAATAAAATCTACAATGTTAACATTATTGTGAAACAACATAGGTTTATAGGAGTTGAGAGCTTGCTGGGACCTTAGGAATAATTTAAACCAATTCCCTGCCTTAGAGCAGAGAAAACTGATGTCCAGAGCATGAAGGAAATTTGCCTTTTATTCCCTTAAAAAGGCAAAACTACTTCCTTTGAACTTTCAGAAAATTAAATTTATTGTCAATGTCAAATGAAAGTAAGGAGAACACACTTTTTTTTCTTTTTTTTTTGGTATTATACTATAAGGCCTTAGGCATCTCAAAAGAAGGTACTTTTTAGTACTTTTAAACCAAACAATCAAATCCTTCAGGACTTAAATGCAATATACCAAACAGGTTCCACTATTCTTTCAAGGAGAAATACTTCCATCAGGTTTCTTTGCTCTTCAACACAAAGTAACAGTGAGATGCAGATAACCCTCCGGTCAGGAGGTGGGGAATCTATTTCTGGCCTGTTTTGCTATCTGGGTCATATATAATAAAGAATAAAACTAAAACATTCCTAATGCTTTGACTGTGTGTGGCCTATCTCAGGGCCCTGGAGATCATATAGTACCTATTCCTAATGAACTCTCCACCTCTTCCCTTCTCCAAACCTCACACACAATATGCATTCAAGATGAAAGCATATACTGATGCATTTAATGCAGTGGAAGCTGCAAATGGAAAAACTAAAGTAAGGTAGTTTATAGCTTAAGGAGTGCCTAGGTATATTCAGAAGTGACCAAGAGCAGCCAGTCATTCTTAGGTGTGGTTCTAACTATAGACCAGAGATTGTTACAGCTTTTGCCTTCTGACAAAATATAAGGTCATTTTACCAATCAAGATTTTCCACAGGCTTCCAGTGTGCAGTTTGGGTGCTATTCTCTGATTCAATGTGCTGTCCCGTTGATAGCACTGCAAACTTTCATTGCTGTAGTAACCCTAACCAGCTCTGATAATTAAAGGATCAGGAGAAAAAAATAGTTCCCTTTTTTGGATAAGCCTGGAATGTTTATTCTGAAGGAAAACATGATGACAAAGAACTTCCTGGATAGATTTGATTTCATTCCCAGTGCAAGAAGCACATTCAGCTGGACTTACACTGATGTACCTGATTGAGATCTGTGCTCATGTACATCAGAAACCCTTGCCCCTGTGTGGCAGCAGGAAACAGCAGGGCAAGAACCTCAGAAGATGGGTATCTTTGGGGTTGATAGATGGTGTGACCTGTTTCTTAGGGCTTGAATAAGGGTGCTGGAGCTGTAAGCCACAATTGCCACCCTCACGTCTAGATGCCAACTCTGAACCAGGTGGCAGGTATGGGATCATTTGAAACTATAACCTTGGTTGTTTCTGTAAAGCAGTGCACCATTTTTACCCCAGGCAGGTGCTTTCGGCTCTGTCTTAAAGTCTTCCTTGTTGGTTTGTCTTGTTCTTTTGTCAAATCCCCTACTTCTCTGATGCTGTCAAAATATGGGTGCTGCAACAGCTGTTCACATGTCAGTCTTTCAGCAGGGTCCATGTGGAGGCAACCCTGAAAGAACAAAAAATTCCTTCTAATTGTAGGAACTTACTAATTTCATTTTTCTTTTCTGAAAGGCTAAAGTTTTTAAGATTGATTTTATTTTAAAAATTATTTTAATTGACACATAATTTACATATTTATGAAGTACAATGTGATTATTTCACACATGTATATGCATGATAGGTTATGATCAAATCAGGATAATTAGCATTTTCATCTCCTTAGACATTTACCATATCTTTGTGTTGGGAACCTTTTAACTCCTGTCTTCTAGTTCTTTATAAAATATATAACAAATTGTTGTGAACTATAGTCACCCTACTGTGCTGTGGCACACTAGGTCTTATTCTTCTATAGCCCCCCTTCTCCTACCTTCCAAGCCTCTAGTGACCACTGTTCTATTCTCTACTTATGTGATATCAACCTTTTCACTTTCCATATATGAGTAACAACGTGGTATTTGTGAAAGACTAAACTTTGGTTATGAATAACAAGGGGAAAAAGTAAGGAAAACACAGGTCATGCATGGTTTTAGCTCCTTCCACAGTCATTCCTAAAGGGGATAATAAATAGGTCTCTAGAAGCAGAGTCGAAGAATTCTCTCTACCTTGTTCTATTCCTGAGTCAGCTGGTGTTCTGCCATGGGGAAGTAGGATATAATTTTGGAGTTAACTCCAGTGGCCAAATGGGACAATCCACTTAACCATCTTGATATATTTTAGGTGCTTTGTTTGTTTGTTCGAAAACAGTTCTCCACGCTGTACTTGAACTTGCAATCTTCTTGCCTCAGCCTTCCAAGTAGCTGGAATTACAGGTGTATACCACCATGCCCAGCTTTCCTTCAGGTAGTTTGTAAAAACTTTATTTAGAAATACTATTTATATGTAATACAAATAAAATTCATACAGTAAAATCAAAGTCTCTGCCACTCATCTATTACTCTACTATCTCCTCCCATTCCCCATTCCATCCTTTTATTTAATTTAGTGTGACTTTTCAGAAACAGTCTGTGCATTATAAGCATATATGACTATGAATGTAAGAAAAGTATAATTTTTTTTTGAGAATTTTTTAATCTTTATTTTTTAGTTTTCGATGGGCACAACATCTTTGGTTTTTTTTTGTATGTGGTGCTGAGGATCGAACCCGGGCCACATGCATGCCAGGTGAGCGCGCTACCACTTGAGCCACATCCCCAGCCCCAAGAAAAGTGTAATATATATGCCTTTATATTACATCATTCTTAACTATTTTCTTTGTCATAAGTAGGCCGTAGGGCTTACACTTGGATAGATAAATCCCACAACTACATACCCCAATTAATTACCTCACTTTTTTTTTTATAAATGCATCAACAAATGTATTAAATAGTTTTTGAAATATGTAAGACATTGATTATAACTTGCAAATAGTTAAAAGTGAGGTACCATACCTCATTTTACATAATGGCTATATTTCTAAAAATGTATATATAAGTCAAGTTTTAAAATCAAAATGTACTTCACATGTACTGGGGCATTCACTATTTAAAGGATCATATAGTTCTGCATTTTTTCTTTTAAAGAAAAAGATCCTTTTATAAGGATCCTTTTACAAGTACCATCTCTTTGAAGTTTCTATTTTGTGTAAATTTAGATTTTAAATACATGTTAGTTTTATTTAAAGTGAGAAATTCTTTCAGATGTTTTCACTATAATAGAATGTGACCCACTTTAAAAGTTGAAAATATTTAAGCTTTTTGAAAGAGAAGAATCCTAAAAGGAACACTTCATTTTGTGGATTGCCATAAGTAATTCAGATTCCCCAATGATGACATTTGTGTGCTTCCATGTCTGTGGAAAGCCATGATTTTACCTTTAGGAGCCCCAGGGCAGGATAAGAGATGTTTGGGAATTTTAACTCAAGTGGTTCCTGTTGAAAAGAAAAGGGGTTTTTAGTATACAGTATGTATTCAAATTAAGTTACCTCAAATTAAATTTCCTTCCAATAGAAATGTCTTTCTAGCACCTTCCTTGCCTCCTCCACCCTTTCCCACTCCACCTCCCATCAGAAATCACCTCCTTATGTCTGTTTCACAAGCTCATTCTCTCCCCACCTCCAAAATGTTTTTCCAAATTCACTTCCTCAAGAAGATGGCAAATCAGTAAATACTAATGAAAAAAAAAAAACAACAAAACAACAATAAACACTTGCAGAGCAATTGTTATTTTTTTTCTGCCTCAATTTATATAACCTGCTTTACCTGAGAATAACTTTTGGCATTTATAATGGCATTATTAAAAGGGTCTCTAATTATATAATAGCTATTGACATTTATATAAGGGAAATTCAAAATAGATTTTTCCCCCCTACCCAGGTGAACAGATGCTTCTTAGACTTCTGGAATAAACACTGTTGTCTCCTCCCACAAAAACCTGCTGCTGTTTCTCTGATCAGCTCACAATTTAAAGAGTCTCTTGAGCCAGGATTCACCAATCTCCCTTTGGCCATATAAGGCTATTTTGCTCTAGTCATGCTGGAGTCAATCAGGAATAACACTATAAATGGGAGGAATGCTGCCCCATGTCAGGCAGACAAATAGGCCAGTTAAAGAGACATACCACTGACAAAGGCTAATTGAGGAGGGAAGCTGAGAAAAGAAGAGGCAGCCAAGTTGAGCAAAATAAATGACCACAGTACATTTTGTATATAAAGATGGCAGAGTGTGAGCTGCAGGCTGGAGCAATTGACCAGGCACTAATGAAACAGTTCTGATGTGGTAGTCCAGCTTCAAAACAAAGAGCCAGCTCCCAGCAATTAATTCTTGATTGTGCACATGCTAATCACTGATGAGAGAAGAACCTCCCTTTTGGAGTTCCCTATATTCAAAAGGAGGAGGGAAATCCTAAAGCTGATCTGTCTGTCCTTGAGAGCCTTCCCTCACCCCTCATAGCCTAAATAGTTCTTTTGCTCTGTGTGTTGAATGTGAGCACCTCTGGGAACTGACATGACATTACTCACATCAGGCTCTGCTGGCTCAGCAACAGTGCCTGGGTTGAGGCCAGCTGGTTGGCTGTGAGATGTCAGGGCCCATCCTGCCTGCTGAACCAGTCTCCCAGCCCAGAAGCCAGTGGGACTCCCTAGTCAGGGTTAGTGACCAGCAGAGGGACTGGAGCACAGATGTTCAACCAGTGCAGCTCCTGCACTGCTTCTTCCTGTGTTTCTGTCAACAGGAAATCTCCTGCAAGACAACCTCTGGGACACCATGGGAAGTTTTTTTCTTTTTCATTTATGAAACCAGGACTTTTTCTGAAACTTCACTAGTAGACAATTGAACAGGAAATTGCTGAGGAATATTTGGTGCAGAACTGGAAATGTACAGGTCACAAGAGAGCCAGTTGGGTCACCTCCCATATGCCAGATTTTATTCCTGCTTATCCAGCATGACCCACTTTTCCTAGTGCAGGAAGGGGGTGTGCTAGGGAAGTGGAAGCCTTAGCTATGGGACAAGCCCAGGAGGCTGAGGGAAGAGGAGATGTAAGTGCAAGGGACAGGCAGAACTTCCATCTGGAAAATGTCAGCAATGTAAGAGAGTGTTAGTTTCAGTTTGAAAATACCTTCCTCAGACCACAGGAACTCTGGGTCTCACAAACCTCGATTATGCTCTGAAATGTTCTTTGTTTGGCAGCACTAGAGCTAGAACCTAGGGCCTCACTGATGTTGCATATTTTATTAAACATTTAATTTATGTCAAATTGAACATGCTGTTCTATAAACTTTGTTTTTCCTTTAACAACATGTTGTGCCCTTTTTCAGATGATATATATAAATCTAAATATTTTTTCAGGCTATGATATAGTTCTACTACATGGATGTACTATAATAATCCCCTGCTGATGAACACTACAAGAAATTGTTTCTGTTAAATGCTACATCTTTATGCCTTGTCTGATGGTTTTATTGAGATAAATTGTTGAAAGTAGGTTAAGGGGGGCTGGGGTTGTGGCTCAGCGGTAGAGTGCTTGTCTAGCACATGCGAGGCCCTGGGTTCAATCCTCAGCCCCACATAAAAATAAATAATAAAGATATTGTGTCCAACTAAAAAATAAATATTAAAAAAAGAACGTAGGTTAAGGGTATGAGCATTTTTAATTTTTCAGTTCTTTTAAAAATGTTTTTTTCCACATCAGCCACGGAAAACAGGAACCAGAGTGAAGCTTGCTTAGAAAGTTCACTATGTTTTTCCCCCATGATCTGGGAGTCAGTAACCGTAGAGTATGGAATCTGGACAATGTTGGGTAGTTACTTTTCCTGCATGGGCCACTGTCTGGTTTGTCTAAAAGTTGACTGGCTCTGAGCTACTGAGGATCAGTTGATGAAAATGATAAGGGACAAGTACAGCTGGGGCAGACAGTTCTGCATTCCTGTCTGACAGGCTGACTAAACTCTGTTATCTAAATTAGCACTGAAAGCTGAGATCTTGTTAACCCATTTGCTCCCATGTTCTTTTTCACTCTAATACAAAACTTCCAGTACAGGGTCAGCTATGGCAGATGAGGAAAGTGAATAACTACCAAGACCTAGCTAGCCTGGTCTGAAGAGCTCTCTCCAAAATGGATTACTCACCACATCTTCAGGGTCTGGAATTTTCACCCCACTGAAGTACTGATTCATGCTAAATACTTGCTGGTGTCTAGGGATGAGATCTCCTTTGGAAAAGAAAGAAGGAAGTGAGATTGGTTACCAAACCAATGGTCTCCCTCCACGGAAGTTGTGTTTGTCTGTACCTGCACCTACAAAGGGGGCAGTTCTCTTTTCCAAACAGAAGGAGAAGCATTCAAGCAAAACAGCCTACACTGAGCTTTACAGTGGGCAATGCACCTTTATTTGGCTCAGAGATGGTAAGCAACAGAAGTCTAAGTCAGCAAGGTTTTGTCTGGTTTGTCTAAAAGTTGACTGGCTGGAGGGCTTACAACCTGTTTGAGGAATCCAAACCAAGCAACTCAAGTAGACACACAAATAAAATAATGCCGTTTTAAAAAGTAACAAAAGGGCAACAACTGTAAGGCATTTGATAAATATTTTCAAAGGGAGGGAGGAAAGAAATCACAGAAAATTTTCTAGCCAGAAGGAACACATTTTCAAACTGGAACCATCTTAATTTACCAATTAGTGATCAATTGGAAATGCCATTTCATCTACTGTTGAGAAGCACTTACAATGTGAAGGATTGATACAAAAGGAGCATATCTATATTTGAGGGGACATGTGAAGCTCAGCCTGCCTACATGGCAGCTAAATGGGCTAAATCATCCTTATATAAAATTCTAGGGATAATACCCTTAAAGAAAAATTTGTTCAGAGAATATAAGGAGGGAATCCTTAAGGCACACCCAGCCCCCTTTCCAGAGCAGACTGAAAAACAAAAACCTTCCAATCAAGGGCCTGTGCATGTCTCCATTGGACTGAACTAGAGTTCCTACACAAGGGCATCAAATTGTCTAAGTTTACTGATTTTAGAACTTTACCTCTCATTCAAATCTAAAACCTTGCTCCATTTTGGAGGAGGTCAAAATATAGCTTCTAATGCCTCTGTCTCCATCCTCAGTGGTTTCCTTGTGAGCACAATCCCCTATGCCCTAATGACCTTCCATCAGAGCTGGAGGGATGACACAGAGAGGGTGTCCTAAATCACTGGGGGAATTATATCCACAGAAGACTAGATGCCCCTGAAAGGGTTACAAGGTGTCTACAATGTGCAGACATTGGTTGTTAAGTACAAATATAAGACACCATCTCACCATCAAGCAGCTTATAGTAGAAGGCAAGACATGATGATAGCAGGTGCTATAAGAGTTTATGAAGTAGGACAATTTTGCTTTAAATTGGGATACTTAGGAGAGTAGTATCTAAACTCTCTGCCTTCTGAAAAGGGCAGTCTTTGCCTATGAACCTTTTCATCTGTCCCTCACCTTCTCTTCTTTCTTCTCCTCTGCTCTTACCACTCCCCTCAAGGAGAAAGGAAAGGGCATTGAGGTGGGAAAGAAGGAAAAGAGAAGTGGCATTAGAAAGAGCCAGTCTTTCTGCCTTACATTTAGAAGTTTGGGAATCTTCCTACATAGAGTCTGAATAATCCAAACTAGTCAGACAGGCTGAAGTTAGGGATATCCAAATGAATTAACATATCATAATACAAATTGAGCATCCCCAGTCCAAAAACATGAAATCCAAAATGTTCCACAGTGTGAAACTTGTTGAATACCACCATGATGACAAAAGTTTAAAATTCCACATTTAATCTCATGTGATTGTAATCAAAACACAGCTGCACTAAAAATATTGTATAACCTTCAGGAGAAATAAATTGAAGAAGAACCCAGAAGATGGAAAGACCTCCCATGTTCATGGATAGGCAGAATCAATATTATTAAAATGGCCATACCACCAAAAGCAATATACAGATTCAATGCAATTCCCATCAAAATACCAATAGCATTCTTCACAGAATTAGAAAATATACTCCAAAAATTGATTTGGAAGAATAAAAGACCCAAAGCAATTCTAAGCCAAAATAGAATACCTAACTTCAAATTATACAACAGAGCTATAGTAACATCACAATACCTGACTTCAAATTATACTACAGAGATATAGTAACAAAACTGAATGGTACTGGCATAAAAACAGACACATAGACCAATAGTATAGGATGGAAAACACAATAGAGACACCATATAGACAAACCCACACAGATACAGTCATATGATATTTGACAAAAATGCCAAAAATATACATTAGAGAAAAGACATTTTAAGCAAATGGTACTGGGAAAACTGGTTATCCATATGTAGAAAAATGAAACTAGACCCTTATCTCTTACCCTCCACAAAAATCAACTCAAAGTGGTTCAAAGAGACCTAAGAATTAGACCAGAAACTATGCAACTCTTAGAAGAAAACATAGGGTCAACATTCTAGCATATAGACATGGGCAATGACTTTCTGAATAAGACCCCTAAAGTTCAGGAAATAAATGGTATGGCATCAAATTAAAACGTCTCTGCACAGCTAAGGAAATAATTGGGAATGTGAAGAGAAAATTTATGGAATGGGAAGAAATATTTGCTGGATACTCTTCTGACAGAAGATTAATATCTAGAATGTATAAAGAACTCAAAATGCTTTACACCAAAAAATCAAATAACCCAATTAATAATGGGCAAATTAATTAAATAAACATTTCTCAAAAGAAGAAATACAAATGGCCAATATGTAAAAAAAAATTGTTCAATATCATTAGCAATTAGGGAAATACAAATCAAAACTACACTGAGATTTCATCTCACACCAGTCAGAATGGCAGCCATCAAGAATACAAATAATAATAAATTCTGGAGAGGATGTGGAGAAAAAAGAATACTTTTACACTGTTGGTGGGACTGCAAATTAGTTCAACCACTATGGAAATCATTATGGAAGTTCCTTAAAAGGCTAGGAATGGAACCACCAAATGACCCAGCTATACCACTCCTTGGATTTATACTGCAGAATCAAAGTCATCATACTACAGTGATACATGCATACCCATGTTTATAGCAGCACAACTCACAATAGCCAAACTGTGGAACCAGCCTAGATGAATAATTTTTAAAATGTGGGATGTGTGTGTGTGTGTGTGTGTACACATATATATACACACATAATGGAGTTTTATTCAACCACAAAGAAAAATGGAATTATGGCATTTTCAGGAAAATAGATGGAACTAGAGATCATTATGTTACGCTAAATAAGTCAAAGTCAGAAGGTTAACAGTTGTATGTTTTCTCTCATATGGAGAAGTAGAGAGGAAAAAAGAAAAGAAAGGTGGGGGCAGATCTCAGGGAAATCAGTAGAAGAAAGGGACCAAGGAGTGGGATAGGGGAGGAGGGAGGAAGTGCTGGGGAGTGATATTGGCAAAATTATATTGTTATATTGTATATTGTGTGCATGTATGAATATGTAACAACAAATACCATCAGTATGTACAACAATAACCCACCAATAAAAAAACATGTAGGGAAAAAAGTAAAAAAAAAATTACCTTTAGGATACGTGTATAAGGTGTATATGAAATATAAATGAATTTCATGTTTAGACTTGGGCCCCATCCCTAAGATATCTCATTAGGTATTTTGTAAGTATTTTTAAAAAAATCCCAAATCTAAAAACTTCTGGTCCCCAACATTTTGGATAAGAGGTACACCATCTGTAAATGAAATAAACCATGAAAGCATTCTGTGAACTACTAAGCCCTAGCAGAAATGTTCCTATTGTTGCCATGATTATTTTTCAGAGGTTAACTTGGTCTAAACTATGCTCAAGAGAGAATCTCATGTCTTTTGGATAATTAGTAAATACTCAATATTATCATTATTAAAACAAACATGGACACATTTAATAGAGCCATTTCAATGAAGCTCCAAAGTTGTTGCCTTTTCCTAACCATAAAGAGGATCAGATAGGCCAGGAACTTGGCTCTGCCTGCACCGCCAACATGGGTAAAACTATGCAGTTTCTTAAATGGTGGAACAAAAACACTACTTACCCAAGGTTTTCCTAATCAGATAGAGTTGATCCACATCTGATTTCCCTGGCCACAGAGGCACTCCTGATAGCAGTTCAGCAAAGACACAACCAACTGCCCAAACATCCACAGGAGGTCCATACTGTGTGTCCCCCACTAACAGCTCTGGGGAGCGGTACCACCTGGTAGCCACATAGTCTGTGTAGTAGTCACTTGGTCCAGCTTGCCAGTGATAGAACATGGAAAACAAAGTGGTGGAAACCTGGAGTCAAAACTGGGAGGGAAAGAACTAAGAAAGCAAGTTTGCCCTCAAGCTTGTGGCTTTTTGAAATTGCTGTTCTCCATGCTGGTTGCACATTAAAATCACTTGGAATGTAGTATTTTTTAAAATTACTGATGCTTAGGCCACACCCCAGTCCAATTATATCAGAATCCTTGGGAAGGGCCTAGGCACATCAGTTTTTAAAGTTGCCCAGATGATTCTAATCTTCAGTTAAGGTTGAAAACTCCTCTTCTAAAATAGTATTTTTGGAAAGTATTATTTTAGTACAACCTGGTAGAAGCCAGAATAGCATACTTTTTAAAATATTTTTTGTATTTAAAATTTTTTTTCAGTTGTAGTTGGACATAATATCTTTATTTAATTTATTTATTTTTATGTGTTGCTGAGGATCAAACCCAGGTCCTCGCACGTGCTAGGTGCACACTCTACTGCTGAGCCACAACCCCAGCCCAGAATAGCATACTTTTTAATAACATTTTTCTTTGAAATAATTTTCATATAGCATACATATCTATCAAAATCACTGTATGTGTCTACATTTTCAAATTACAAATACATTATAGAATTCTGAAATTACACAATTCTAATTTATAGCAAGCTTATGCTTTAAATATATAAGAACTAGCTTTCTCTAGCGTCTAGATTCTTTAACATATCAAGACCATTTCCATCTTTAACATGTAACTAAAGAAAACTTCAATACTCACTCAAAAGCCGAGCAAATCCAAAGTCACAAAGCTTAATCACTGAATGTTTTGTAATAAGGATATTTTCAGGCTTCACATCTCTATGTATGCACTAGTTACAAAAACCATAACAAAATCAGATTACAAAGGAGTGACCATAATATATGACATAAATAAAACACCTCAACATTTAGCAAATAATGGATAAATCATTTGAATCTTTCATTAGCCTATTGGATAAGAGCAAAGCAACGACCTAAAATACATCTATTTCCATACCTATAGCTCGAATCATCCCCAAAAGGGTTCAAAAGAACCATCATGAATAATAAAAAGGAAAAATAAAAATAGGGCAGTCAGCAAATAAAAATATAAATATATGGCAACTAGTTAAATTTGAATTTCAGATAAAAACTCTTGGGTTTTTTTTTTTTTGGTCGTGTTAAGAATTGAACCAGGGACTCATGCATGCTAGGCAAGTACTCTACCACAGAGCCACATTCCCAGCCCCAACAAACATTTTTAGAATAGAAATATGTCCCATGCAGTATTTGGAACATACATATATTAAAAATGTAGGCTTGTTTATCTGAACTTTGAATTTAACTAGGAGTCCTGCCTTTCATCTGATGCCTGTAGGTGAAAGGGAAAATGGTAAAAGGCTCTGGGTAAGGCTTGTGTCAGTGTTGCAGGAGCTTCCAGTTGGTGCATAAGCAGAATTCACAATGGAGTTGCTGAGCTGAGAACACAGCTGGCCTGGTAAACAGGACAAGCCCTGGGCCTGCTGAGATAAGCAGGGAAGAGAAGGGTGGGAACCATGAGCTTGCCAGGAGATCTCCCTTTCAGCTCTGACATTTGTCCCAACAAGATAAACAAGAATAGGCAGCAGTCCTCACCCTCTGGGGAGAGTCGCTAGATGTCAGCTCTGCCCCACAACACATCTTGCTCACAGAGCTGTATCCACCCCTTGGATGTGCCTCCTGCTCCATAATTTAGACTGCAGTCACCTGTGGTTTTCAGACCGCAGCCTACATTCCTTAACAGAGTGGTATTAGAAGAACATTTGAGAGTCTTCATACAACTTTCTTATTAAATGATAATTTTCTTGACAAAAAACCAAACCAACAGCCTAAGTATTAATTGCATTTAAAAATTCAGTTGGGCCAAAATTACCACTCAGGATTGCTAATAACCTTCCCATCTCCCAAGTGTTTTTCTCTCTACAAGGGAATGCTTCTTTCTGCAACCTCAGAGACCCCTTTGGCACCCTGAAGCCCTGGGGTTATTCCTGACTTTCTAGAATCTGGAGATAGGAGAGGAGTTCTTCTTGGGCCTGGATGGTTCTCACTCCAAAGAATGGTAAGGGTAAAAGGGACAGGGCTATAGCTCGCAAGTGTGAGGCACTGGGTTGGATCCTTAGCACCACATAAAAATAAACAAATAAAATAAAGTCAATCTGTTCGTCTACAACTACAAAAAGATTTAAAAAACAAAATTTTACGAGTGAGAGATCAGCATCAGTGTTTTCCCATAAATATATATTAGTCTAGAAAATTTGAAAGGGGGCAATATTTTTATTATTCTATTATAATCTATCTAGTTTTCACAATTAGGCACTGAGGTCTCTTTTATCACTGGCTTCACATTTTACTATAAATGGGTACAACTGTGAATATCATGGTGACATATGGTCAGAAGTACTTGTAAGCAAGAATGTGCTCCCATTCTGTTCTGGGAATTCTTTACAAGTTTCTGCACCCTCCCCCATCAGCACATGGAGCCAAACAGAGCATTTGGGGCTCTCCAGGAAACTGTGGTATGCATTATATTTGTCTTTACTGCCTCAGATCATCTCCATGATGGCCTTCATGTCTCTCTCTGTCTCTCTCTCTCTCATCCTAAAATCTACTCTCAGGAAAGTACCAACCATTGTTCACAGTGACTAGCAATATAAAGTGTTAACTCTCACGGCTGTGCAATAATGATATTTTATTTTATTTTCAGTGCTGGAGGTCAAACCCAAGGACTTACACGGCCTAGGCAAGTGGCCTGCCACTGAGACACATCCCCAGCCCTGACAAGGATTATAGCCTTTGGTTAATGGAGACTCAGTAGGGAGAGGTGCTGGGTAACACTCATGTTTTCTCCACCTGGAAAGCAGCTTCAGAAAAAAATCATTTGGAACAGCCCAAGGAAGGGGATTTAGCCCTACTGGCTCAATTGATGCTGACACTTGGTGGGTTGACAGATTACAGCTGAGTTGCATTCATGGCCAACATGAAGTTCCAACACTGGAATTCATGTTTTTGTTGTTGTTCTTCTTCTTTTTTTGTGGTACTGGGAATTGACCCAAGGCCTCCACATGGTAGACAAATTCTCTACCACTGAGCTGTATGTCAGCCCTGGAACCTGGTTACCATGACAGGGAGTGGGAAGGATTGTCCTAGAGGGCACAACAGGCCTCCCAGAATCAGTGAAGTCACACCACAATAGTCCATTGTGCCTCTCACCAGCCCAGCTGTGGACAGGAGTACAAGAGGCTTCCACTGGGCTACTCCAGTTCTGACTTAGCACTCATATCTCACCAAAGCACTTGTGCACTGAGCTTGGGACTCCACCTACTACAATGGGCATATTGCCACCAAACAGGCAGAAAGCACCTTCTGATTTCAGAGCCTCTGCAGGGGGTACAAGTCCAATATAGACTTCAAGTGAGTAGGGATCTTTCCATCTTAGATTTGAGAAGTTTCTAAATAGATGACTATATTCTTAAAATAATTTGAAAATGCATGTCTTATAAAATTGAGCAAAAAAATTAAAAAGGAATCGCTAGATTAGTCTCTTTTTGCAACCAGGCTAATCAAAGTTTGAGTGAAAACTATACCCACAAAAGTATGATTAAAAATGTTGTACAAAGTTTCTCCTCGGCTTGAGAGAAGGCTTCTGTTTTCCAAGGGAGATCATGAGACTTACATTGTGTTTATGGCAAAAGTTTACAGCTTGCAGTGTCTGCCAAGTTATACTCTTCACAAGATGTTCTGGTACCCTAATAAAAATAAAGAAGCATCACAAACACATTCTTTAGTGTAGTTAGGGAGTTCAGTTCAAGAAAACGTAAACCAAGACAGGCTTCAGCAATGAAAAATCCCAGGTGACATAGTCACCTCACATGACAGGCCATCATTCCATGAATTTGAAATGTAAAGGGTGGGTAACCAGCACTTTACTGAATTCTAGGGACAGCATGTTAACAAAAATGCAAACATAGGTTTCTGGGAATCTGGGAAAACTGGGACTCTGCCTGGAAACTTCAGCTCCATTACTATATGGGGTGTGTGTGTGTGTGTGTGTGTGTGTGTGTGTGTGTGTATTATTTTTTTTTTTGGTAGCAAGTTAGTTAATATACAGCACAAAAGATGGCTGCTTATTTTTTTTATTCTTTTTTTTTTAAGATGCAACTTATTTTTTTCAAGTTGCCCCAAACTAATTGGTAAAATATTCATCTTCCATGCAGATGAATGGGCACTCAGTTTCTCCATATTCCTGAGTCATTTTTGTTTTGTTTTGCTTTTTAGGTAATAAAGATTTTTACAGATGAGAGCATGCAGCAAAAGTCAATCATAATTAAAAACCCAGGTAAGCATTTTGTTTCTTTCCCCATATTCTCTTGTAGGCAGCTGCATCCTGACATCTTCCTGCCCTTTCCTTTAACACAGCATCTAAACCCTGTACCACTGACCCCAGCCCTTCTTGCCTGACTCTAAGCTGATTTAATCAGTGCAACCAGAAGTCCTAGCAGGTGCTTTGTGTAAGTTAGGAAAAAGCACCTTTGTCTGGGAGTATTTTTTTTCCCCTGAGGCAAGGAGTGAAATAGACTACAGAGAAAATGTGTTTATTTTTCAGACTCTCACCTACGAGCTGGACTTACTGTTTTATGAATCAAAAATTAAATGACATTGTTGTGGTCCTCATCCAAGATTAATAAGTAAACCAGAGAGGGAACTCTTGAATAGTTGTTAAATGTGATCACAAAAAAAGTCACTTCTAGCCCCTGGGACAGGCCACAAGGCCACTGTTGTCACAGACCAGATGTTCAGGAAATCCTTTCAAGCAGATCAGAGGATGCTTGAACAGAATGGGACAACATAGCGGAAACGGAGAGGTCACCTTTAGGAAGAATAGCTGGCATTTCTGCATCAAGATTATATCTCTAGGGCTGGGGCTGTATTTCAGCGGCACAGCACTTGCCTAGCACATGTTAGGCACTGGGTCTGGATCCTCAGGACCATTAAAAAAAAAATCATATCTCTGGGCTGGAATATGGCCTCTCCAAATTATTTTGGTCTTAATGGTATACAGGCACAGATGCTAGAAAGAAGGCCTGGGGAAATGCCACTATACAGGATACATTTCAGGTTCCCTCAGCCTCCACTGTGACCAGAAAAAAAAATAGAATATATTTTAAATATATTTGAATTATTTTATATATTAAATATTAACATAAGGTTTCTGTGCCAGGCAACTTGTCTCTAAAATCATTTCCCAATAGAATTATCTGGAAGCTGGGCATGGTGGCACATGCCTATAATCCAAATGGCTCAGGAGGCTGAGGCAGGAGGATCACAAATTCAAAGCCAGCCTCAGCAACTTAGCAAGGCCCTAAGCAACTCAGTGAGACCCTGTCTCTAAATAAAACACAAAAAAGGGCTAGGGATGTGGCTCAGGGTTAAGCACTGCTGGTTTCAATCCCTGGTACCAAAAAAAAAAAAAAAAAAAAAGGAAGAAAGAAAGAAATATCTTTATATTATAAATAATAATAGCAGAAAAAATAATTGCACATCATTAATGCCCCTTTAATGCTGAGTACAGTATTACACAATTCTCAAATGCAGAAATCAAGTAAGCCCAGTTTATTAATCAGTTTCTTCTTTGTAACATGGGGCCTCAGATTCTAAGATCCCTTTAGCTGCAACACTCTGAAATGATAACAGGGTCAGGTTTTCCTGAGGGAGAAGGCACTTACAAATTCAGAAGAGAAAAGGGCTATAATCTGTGGCTTTGGGTGGGAATTGGAGGGGTGTGTGTGTGTGTGTGTGTGTGTGTGTGTGTGTAAAAAACGCCAGAGAGGGAACTGTTGAGTAGTTATGTTAAAGGTGACCACAAAACATCATTTCTAGTCCCTGAAAGAGACCACGTGGCCACTGTTAATCATAGACCAACCCCTCCCCACGCTAAAGCACATACACAGGAGAGTGAGTGCTGTGCTGGAAGGGGTGCTATCTTCTATAGGGTGGTTCAGAAAGCAAATATCTGAAGTAGGGGTTAAAGTCGTAAGAAGTGACCAGATATTTTAAAAATACAGCCACCAGGACTGTCCAAAAGATTGGATGTCAGAAAGGGAAGGAGCAGCACTTATTGACCTTCAAGAAAGGATTCTGAGAAGGTGATCATGAATTCAGAAGGAAGGCTCCACTGGACGTGTGAATGTGAGAAGCAGAAGCACATTGGTGGTATTTAGAACCTAGAACTGGATGAAGCCACTTGAGGAGTAAATACAGATAATGAAGGTAAGTTTTGAAACTCTTCAATGTTCAAAGGTTAAAAAAGGAGGGGGACCCAGCAAGGGAGGCTGGAGAGAGTGCAATGTCACTGCAGTCAGCTGCAGAAAGTGCTCCAAAGGACTTCTGAATTAAGATAACAAACTAAGCAAGCCCACCAGCTCTCTCCCCCTCCCCAAACCTGATTAGAATACACTGATGACATTTTTCTAAAGACAAAAGCCCACAAGTCATTCAACTACTTTCCAGAGTATAAGCGATAGCAACACATTTTGGAATCCAGAAAGCCGTTGAATGAATAAGTGACTTAACAGATTCTAGTAGCTGAAATATAAGCCATGAGAGGAGAAAGTGGAGAACTAATCATTTATCCCCAAATAATCTTCCATAGGTTAAGTACCAGCAGTCAAGATCTCTGTAGAGAACTAAGGAGGAGTGTAGAATCTACTTAGAAAACAATAAAATCCTCCAATCCCCTCTGCTACTCTATGCCAAGAGGGAACACTCTTTCCCATGCCCAGTGGGAAGCTGGAGATTTGTTTTCTGGAGGGAATGGACTAGCTTGGCATAGCTGGGATCATGGACACAGTTCTGAAAATGAGATCAAGGGCTGACTGCTAAGATTCCCCAGCTCTCTCCTGTCTTGGGACTGTGAGAAAGCTAGCAGTAACCTGCTCCCCAGTTATTCTCCAGGCAAAATACTGGAGAATCTTTTGCAGGGAAATTGTGGAGGGAAAATCTGAAGATTCTGACACTGGGATCATACCAGTAAATGGCCCAACTAGACAACTGACTCCACAGTGATGCTCAAAGCTTCCAATAGTTCCCTACTCTTAACCATGAGCATACAACCAGGGATTATATAACACCCAAGAAAACCTCTAATAAGAAAGGTACAAACAGAAGAAATCATCTTGAACAAACTATGGAAGATTAAGAGAGCATTTAAAAAATCATTAATTCTCAGAAGAATAAAAGAAGCTGTTGCATCTATAAAATAAGAATAGGGTACCATAAGAAAAGAAGAACCAGCACGAGTCCAATGCCCAAATAACAGAGGTCTAGAAAAAGAAAATAGAGCAAACAAAGGAAAGGAAATCAATAACAAAGCAATTAATTTTTTTTTCTCAGAAAGTGTCCATCAAGTACCAGAATAATGGATGAAAATCATGACTCACAATTTTCATAATCCAAAACAGTGAGAACAAAGAGGATTCTCCAAGATTCTGGGGGGAAAAAAGAATGGAAGAAACAGAACTTTGAAAAGGAATGGAAAAATAAAATTACTTCCTAATAGCCCAGAAGATTGAAGGCACTAAAACAATTCCTTCAAAATGTTGAAGGAATATTTTCAACCAAAACCCCAAAAACCCTATATGTGAAGGAAATATAAATCAAATGACAGAATAAAGACTTTTCAAACATTTCAAGGGCAAGGTCTTGGCTTTTTTTCTTTTTTTTCCTTGTACCTCTCATATGTTCTTTCTCTGGAAGCACACCACCAAAAAGAAGAAGTAAACTATAAAAGATTATGAGGAAGTGAGAAGTGAGAAAACTGGAAACCCAACACAAGAGGGAAGTAATGGGATCTCTGGCAGGATGGTGAAGGGAGATGACAAGGTAACTACAGGAAAAAAACCAGCCCAGAGTATAACAATGTGACTCAAGAGCCAGGCATGTCGAGGGTTGGCACCATTGTGCCCTCTGACTTAAGCCATCTTAAATATGAAAATACGTAATAAACAAGCTTAAGAGCTTCAAAAAGTCTGGGTGACTGGCCACACCTTCCAGGCTAAGGCAGAGTTCTTAAAAACTGTAGCCTATGCTGATGAGTCTAAGGAATTCACTTCATTCTGAAGTGTTGGTTTCCATTCTGGTGGTAAGTGGAGGCCATGGGGGGTTCTGGGGGCAGGACCTGCTCTGAGGGAAGAATAGTGATGAAGGGAAGGAGTCCCACTCTCTCATTCTTTACTAATTTTAAGACCCCCACTAGGTTGCTAGTTCAAACACCAATTTGAACTATATAATCACATATAAGCTCAAGCTTAACCTCTGAGGGAAGAAGGGCTTGAGCTTTTCTCCTAGGTCTGGTTCTCTTCCACCATGGGATCAGAGGATGAACCCTACACAAGTCATATCTCCAGTTCCTCTGCTCAGCAAATAGTGCTCAGAAGGTATTGGCAATCCAGGCTGGGTTTATTACTAAAGGCAATGTTCTTGCTTCCCTTGATCCTATTTCTAGATCTGGGAAGCTGGCAAATTCCATGAGACCAGGCTCAGTTGATGAGTTTAACAGACCCAACCTGGATTGCCAATACCTTCTGAGCACTACTTACAATGGGTAGTCAGGTGGTCTTCCTTGAGGTCTTCAGTTCAGTTGCCTTATTGAAAGCTACAGCTATCCCTTTGAAGCCCATTGGGCTATTGCCCAGCTCCACAATCCTTCTTCTAGGCAAGGTAGGATGGAATCCAACTCCTACCAATGGGAAGATATTAAAGAGGGGCAAGCTCCCAAGTCCTCCACCAGTGTGACCTCACTTCACTCTGCCTGTACTAGGAATTTTATTTTACCCCCAGGAACATAAATGGGTCCTAACTGATCAACTCCAAGGAGGCATGAGGGTAGGAGGCAGTATCATTAGAAATATCTAGAGTCTAGATTTCTGTGTGATTGTACCATCTTTTTAACCAATTAAGAGACAGAAGTGCTTGATCAAAAAAATTAAGATAACTCAGAGAGTAATGAATCCAACCATGAAGAAATGCAGAGAGAGTTCCAAGAATAACAGTAAAGAGAAGTCCCAGGAAGAAAGCTGGACAGTAGGCCTTGAGTATACCAAGCCTGAGAGAAGGAGAAGAGGACTTAAAGACAGGGTACTGCAAAGAAAACAAAGATGGATCTAATGGGTTACCTGATGCGATTATCCTATGCAAAGTTGTATTGAGAGACCATTGAAAGAGTGGGAGAGGGCTGGGGTTGTGGCTCAGTGGCAGAGCTCTTGCCTAGCACATGTGAGGCACTGGGTTTGATCCTCAGAATCACATAAAAATAAATAAATAAAATAAAAATATGTGTCCATCTACAATGAAAAATATTTTTAAAAAAGAGTGGGAAGAAAAAAGGTTAAGCAAAAAAGGTTAAACAAATTTAAAAAGGCAAATATTAATTTGAGAAAAAAGTACAAAATGAAGTCATAATGTAGCATAATGTTCAGTTAAAAGTAATATTTACATAGGTACAATAATAGGCATGATAATAGGGATAATGAATATTAAACTAATAAAATGTTAATGTAACTACTTGGAGGGATTAGAGTGGAGAAGCAGGAGTATAATGCCTTAAGAGACTAAATCTTCATCTATCAAAACAGGACTCCTACAGATAATGTTTAAAAAAGGATATCTTAAGAAATAATACACCAGGGCTGGGGTTGTGGCTCAGTGGTAGAGTGCTCATCTCTAATGCACGGGACCCTGGGTTCAAATCTCAGCAACACATAAAAAAATAAATAAAAATAAACTGCTTAAAAAAAGAAATAGTATGCCACTCTTTTTATATTAAGCTATATTGCTGAATTTCATTTGCTAATACTTTTGTTAAGGACTTTCCACCTACATTCATGAGAAATACTCATCTGTCATTTTCTTGTTTTGAAATGTCCTTATCTGGTTTTGGTGGAGAGCAGCCTCATAAAATTACTTGGGAAATATTCTTTCATCCTCTATTTCTTAAGAGTTTGGATAGGATGATTATGATTTCTTCCTTATATGTTGGATATAATTCACAATGAAATATTTTAATAACAGAGCTCAATTTAGCATGACGATAAGGAAAAATATACATCAACCCACTTCATAGGCCATAAGGTGAATTCATTCACTTTGGCAAAACCAATGACCTGGAAGTTCCATTTTGAGAACTTATAAAGGAAAAGCACAGAAAAGGGGAGAATCTGTAGGAAAATTTCATAGCAGAATCATTTATCATTAAACACTAAAGACAGCCTCAATCTTCAATATTGGAGGAATGGTTAGACATAATGTTATGTTAATATCTGAAGTCAATAATACAGCTAAAGATTATATTTCAACATATACAGAAATGCATATGAAAGCATATTAATGAAAGACAGAACTCGTCACAGGACACAGAGAATGTGGAGCTGGCAGGTGGCTGCCTTTGCCATGGTGTCGAGGCTTGCAGACACTTCATTCTGTCAGCACGTGGAGGCAGTATCCATTTCACAGTGGCAGGTGAGCATTAAACAAATTAAGTAGCCTGATATATAAAACCTGCAGCCAACTTTTTCACTCATGCTCAAGTCCTGGGTACCACCTAATGCTCTCCTTGTAGGCAATTCCATAAAGAAAGCCAATTTCTAATCCTTGTGGTGAGCAAAGAACTGGGATGCAAGAAGACAGGTAACTTGACTGGTTCTGTCATTAAGCTGGGATAACAGTCACACCCGTCTCCACATTAGGAGGGCCTATCACTACATACAACATCTTCAATCAGTCAAATACGACAAACCCAGCAATTATTCTCTTTTTACAGTTGCTTCGCATACCTCTGCCCAGATGAATTATGTGTTGATTTCTGCAATACTATTATTTTTATATACACATATAAAATATATTTGTTTTTTTTGTCCCTGGTTCCTACCTAGCTCATTACTCCCTCCCCAAGGTGGATCATTAAAACCTCTTCTCTTCCTCCACCTTTCTGTCAGGGAGCTGGCCATAAAGAAATTCTCTGGCCTAACCTTGTCTGATAAGTCAAAGAACCTTCTCATATCAAATGAGTCCTGTTCTCTAACTTGGAGGAAGGAATGCTGCACAAAGAGGCCAAGAAGAATCTAAATAGACAGGTCTGGCTGGGCTCTCCACCCAGTCTATTAGTATTTGTGCCTATGCAATGACGTCTCCATAAACACTCAAAAGGACAAAGTCTGGAGAGCTTCTGTATAGCTGAACACACGGAAGTTTCCGGGAGGGTGGCACACCCAGAAAGGACATGGAACTCCACACCTTCTCTCACACTTTGCCCTAAACATCTCTGTGTACTTGTAATATCCTTTATAATAAACCAGTAAATGTTAAGTAAGTCCTTCCCTGAGTTGTGTATGCTGCTTCAGCAAATTAATCAAGTCCAAGGGCAGAATGGTGCCCTGATTTATGGATAGTCATCAGAAGCACAGGTAAAACAACCTGGGGCTTGAGATTGACATCTACAGTGTGTGTGTGTGTGTGTGTGTGTGTGTGTGTATGTGTGTGTGTGTGGTGGGTGGGGCAATCTTGGAGACTGAGCCCTTAACCTGTGGGATCTGCTGCTGTCTCAGAACTGACTTGAATTAAAGAACATCCAGCTGCTACCTGCTGCAGAATTGGTTTTTTGGTTGCTGGTGGGGAGAAGTCCCTTCATCTTTGGAGGTCACAGAAGTCTATGTTGATCGTGGTGTGATAGCAGAGGAAAACAGGTGCTCTGTTTTTCCTGACGATACAGTTTCACAAAATAACAGTGTTGTGACCCTTATGTCCTGATAACAGGATTGAAATGAACAGAGAGAAACAACTGCTGTATGAAAGTGAAGAGATCAAACTGATTTTAAACAAACAAACAAACAAAAACCCCACCTTTTCAGCAATCTAAGATGGGAGAGATGCTAAAGAAAGAACATGTATCTTGGGGCTGGGGTTGTAGCTCAGTGGTAGAGCGCTTGCCTACCATGTGTGAGGCCTCGGGTTTAATTCTCAGCACCACATATACACAAACAAGTAAATACATAAAAATAAAGGTTCACTGACAACTAAAAAATATCTTAAAAAAAAGAACATATATTTCTTCCCACACGTTCTCAATTACAGAAGACCTCCTTTGCACTGCTGTTCTTCTCACACTTGTGATGTTGCTAATCAATCAATCAATCAATCAATCAACCTTCATCAAGACTTCATTTCAACAGAAGGCTACAACAAAGATGGGTGAAGGGTGAGGAACTGGTCAAGCCCTTATGAGAACTGTATGTTATTAGGAATTTACCCTAAAGAAATATTCATAGAAGTGGTTATCCTATCTGTATCTGTACACAAGCAGTTTCCTACCATGTATGTTTTAGCAATAGTTATGATTTTTTTTTTTTGGTGCTAGGATCTCACACATGCTAAGCACAAGTATGTTCTTTTATGTTTTGTTTTGTTTTTGGTACCAAGGATTGAAATCAGGCCCACATCATTAACCACTGAGTCATATCCCCAACCTTTTTTATTTTTTATTTTTTTTTATTTTGAAACAGGGTCTTGCTAAATTGCTTAGGGCCTCACTAAGTTGCTGAGGCTGGATTTGAACTTGTGATCCTCCTGGCTCAGCCTCCTGAGCCACTGGGATTACAGGTATGCACCATCATTACCGGCACAAACATGTTCTTAATGGCTTCACTATGTTACTTTGTAAAGCTATATCAATTTTCTATCATCCTACACTTCAATTGTTTCCAACTTTTTCATTTAAAACACTACTTTAACAATAGATACTTTGGTAGCTAAATCTTTTGCACATATACATTATTGTCTTATGGTAAATTATTAAAAGTAGAACTTCTGGGTTATGTTGCCATTGTGACAATTTCCTCCAGCAGTGTACTTATAATTTCCTTTAACAATATTAGGATTTAGAGTTTTAAAGTCAAAGCAACTATTTTCAAATGCAAATCAAAACACTGTGATGATGATTATTCTTTGAAATCATTTCATAAGTATCAAATTTATTGGTTTGCTAATACAGTCAGGTCATTCCACAAGTATTGCATGTATAGAGTGCCAAGTACTCAGCTAGAAGTTACTGGAGATATACAGGTGAGAAAGGCCCAACCAACTCTTGCCCTTGAGGATTTTATAAATTTTGGGCAAATGGGCTCTATTATATAAATAACCCCAGGTGCTAAGAACACTGAAGGACTGTTGACTCTCCACAGTGTTCTGACACACATCATAAAGGAGTTGTGCTTGGGTTGCACCTGAAGCACAGCAGGAGTTTGCTAGGTGGCATAGAGAAGGCAGGGAACCCAGGCTGAGAAAATACCATGTCCTAAATCCAAGAGTGCAAATGGTTTAGTGAGGCAAGATTAGGTTTTATGGAGCAAACTAGTGAGAAATGGGATTAGTATTGAGACTTCATTACACCAGTAAGAACTGAGGAACTATTCAAGGATTTTATATAGGGATGGATTGTCACTTTGTATTTTAGAAATTTATATTTTGAAAATATAGGAAGTGATCACAGGACATTCTTGAGGTGATGTAGTAAGCTAAGAAGGACCCAGACTGGCAGCAGGCAGAGACAACAGCATCAGCTCCTTCTCTCTGTTGATATTATCTGACAGATCAAATGAGAAACTAAAGGATAATCTGTTTCCTGACCTCTAAAGTACTAGATCATCAATTCATAGCATTATGGAGCTGGAAGTCCCCTTAAATTTCACCCTAAACTCTCATTTTTTACAGATGAGGACAATGTAAGCAACTTGACCAAGATGAATTTTGACTGTGAATGCACTTACAAAGTTTTATTTTATGATGTGAGATTTCTTACCTTGAAAATTAAAAGATTCTTATAAATTTCAAAATCTTTGCTTGACATCATTTAGCATTTACTTCATAATAATAACAACTGAAAATTTGAGATTGCATTTAAAATAAATTGGAGAATTGATAAATATTCAGTATAATGGAAAGTGACTTAGTTTTGAAACAAAAAATAATCCTCAAGCTTCCAAATAAATGGGTATGTCTGGTTAAAAATAAATCTTATTTTTCAAACTTGCTCATTTAATAGTGTTCCTCAAATAAATCTTGTATTTGATAAACCATGGCACTTTCTCATTTGGAAACAAAGTGGCTTTGACTAATCACAGTGTCTATTGTTCCTTCCCTTTTTAAACCCACCTTCATATTAAAGCATCTTCTATTTCCTGAAACATATGTAACCTATTTTAGTTAGATGGCTTTAAAAATACCTGCTTTCAAAACTCTAAGCACCTGTTCTTTTATTCTGCTCAAACTATATGCCAAAAATACCCCCCAATTGCTTTCGATCCCTCAGTGTTCCAAGCCACTCAGCCTAACATGACTAACCAAACTCCCTGTAGTATCTCCCTATTCCCAAATAGCCATGAAAACTATACTATAAATTTTATTGCAGTATCACTTACAAGCTGTCAAAAGAGCAAATATCAACACAAAATGTTTTATCCTTTGAACACACAATTATTCTGTATCAATGACTTTCTGAAGGGAGCTGTCTGTCCTCTTGGCTGTCTCTGGTTGGGTAAATTAACATTCCTGAACATGAAAAGCCTGTATCATGGTCACTAACAAACCATGAGACACTTTAATCCCATTTGCTTGGAGGTCATGGAAGATCTTTACAACCAGCAACCTCAGGGCAGAGCGTCCTTGGCCGAGGCTAGAAAGAGCTGTTGGAAGAGCCTCAGCCTCCTGTCCCTGAAGTATGTATGTGCCCAGGGATTGAGGGATCATTCTGTGACTCTGACCTACAAGGTACTCTTCATATTCTCCCCAACCAAAGCTGAGCTCCCAGGGACAGAGCAAAAGAAGAGGATGGAATATCCTTTTCCCTTACTGACCACTCTAAACTCTTCCCATTTCCACTGCAAGGCTACCTCCACCATGAGGCCTTCTTTGATTAACTCACTTTTTTTTTTTTTTAATGGTACTGGAAATTGAACCCAGGGCCTCACACAGGCAGGGAAAACTCTACCTCTGAGGTATATTCCCAGCCCTTTTTATTTTTATTTTTATTTTTTTTATTTTGAGACAAGGTCTCAGTAAGTTGCTGAGACTGGTCTTGAACTTGCAATCATCCTGCCTCAGCATCCCAAGTCCCTGCAATTGCATGGGTGTGCCACTGTGCCCGGCTTAACCTAGTCTTAACAGGAGTCATTTCTGCTTTTCCTTCACAGATTCTGGTGTGTTTGTGCTTTGTTTTGTTGGTAAGGGATAGATCACTCACCCTCTTTGGTATCTGTCCAACTCATGGAGAACTGTGTGGTCACAATACTCAAACACCAGGTGAAGCCTCCGCTTCCTCCTGAAGACCTCCAGGAGGTTGACTAGGTTGGGATGCTTGAGTTGCTGTAAACACAAAAAGCAAGGTGGCAAATATGAGCTGTGAAAGGCAGTTTTCTCTAATTTTGATCCAACACCAACATCAACAACAAGGCTGTTTGCCTTTAGGAGTTTCATTTCTTGGATTGAAGAAGGCTATAATCAATATTATCTTACCTCTCTTTATGGGCTATTTTTATAGTAGCAGTGGATTACACAAAGGGGAATGAAGGGAAGGGAGGGAGGATGGGAATAGGAAAGAGAGTAGAATGAACCTGACAGAACTTTCCTATGTTCCTATATGAAGACACCACTAATGAGTCTCTACATCATGCACAACCACAAGAATGGGATCTAATTAGAGTAAGTTATACTTCATGTATGTATAGTATGTCAAAATACACTCTACTGTCAAGTATATCTAAAAAGAACAAATAAAAAAATTTTATAAAAAAATTATTATAACCCAGAAGGTTTGTGAAAGCAAACAGGTAAAAGAGGCTGAAAAACAAGAGAACAAAAAGGTACAGGAGATCTTTTTTTCTTGGGGAGGGGTAGTATATTTTTATTAATATCTATGATCAGCTTGCATATAAGTAATAACACTTCATTTGTCTAGTTTCAACAATCTTTATGATTCTTCTATACCCAGAAGCCTATTAGACAGCTCACATAAATATCATATAGTATAAACGTTTCTAAACCATTATCAACATATCTGAAACCTAATTTATTATCTTCCCTCCTTAGGAGGGTCACCACTACTCTAAAGTCTTTATTTATATGTAAATACTTTCAAGAAAGAGTATTTCAATAACCTGCCTGGGAATTGCAATCCTTCCCCAGCAGTTCTGACCACCCCCCCACCTTGCTTTGTATTTTGCCAAGTTCATCCTCCATATCACTTGTCTATTCTGTTCATAGTGTATTGTCCTTCCCCCTTCCCTCAATGCTACAGTGTAAACTCCACTAGGACAGTAGGGGACTTTTTAAGTTAACACAAACTCAGCCTTCCAACCTTGTATAAAATGTCCTTCCAAAGGAGATCTTCCATGGTCTCCCCAGTGCCCAATAAATCTCAAAGCCACCCTGAAGGGTGCCTTTCTCACAATTACTAAGGAATCACTAAGTAGTAATTAATACATAACGCTTACTTAGTAATCATTGTTCAGCTGATTGTCTAATGTTGCCTGGTGTCGAGACACCTGTAGATACAACAGATAAATGCAGCAGACTATAAGAACCACAGCATCAGGACCTGCGTTCTCTTTATTCAGATCATGCCACCGTACCTCCGGCCCTGAGCCTGTGCACAACAGCCATTCCATGATGACTGGTGAATGTGAGAGTGAATCAAGATTCCTACGCTGATGAAACACTTTAAAACAGAAAGATGAAAGCCATCCAACGTGACTGCCTGCAAGTGTGTATCCAGAAAAGCAGGGCAGGTATGGATATTGGCTTTGGCAAAAGATAAACTTCCTACTTAATTTTCTGGCACCTTTGTACAGAGTCC
Organism: Ictidomys tridecemlineatus; assembly: GCF_052094955.1. NCBI lineage: Eukaryota > Metazoa > Chordata > Mammalia > Rodentia > Sciuridae > Ictidomys > Ictidomys tridecemlineatus. The sequence goes on along the minus strand of NC_135481.1, from coordinate 66,524,434 downwards.
TATCAGAAATGTCGCATCTCAGCACTGACCTCATTTTTCTGAAGAAGTAAGAGACTTGAACTAAGGAAGACAAAGCATTTCACAGGAAAACACACCAACCTTTTGGCAGGGATTCCACTCTTGATTCACTGACTTAGTTAATCATCCTGAGTATCCATTTTATTTATTGAATTATTTAAACGTTGGGATTTTGCTACTCCTTTTTCAAATATTCTTGGATTGTATCAACAAATAATTTTCTATAAGAATTTCACAATCAAGTATTTCTTTATCATATTAACTCTCCCAATATTAAAAAGTATGGTAAAATACATGTAACTTAAAATTTACTACCTTCACCATTTTTTAATTGCACAGTTCAGTGATACTAAGCACACATTCATATTGTTGTGCAAACATCACCACCGTCCACCTCCAGAACTTTCCATTTGCAAAACTGAAACTGCATATCCATTCAACAAAAACTTCCCACTCCCTTTTCCCCAGGTCACTTGTAGCCAACATTCTACCTTCTGTCTCTATGATTTTGACTACCCTTAGTATCTCATATAGGTGGAATGACACTATATTTGTCTTTTTATGATGGCTTATTTCATTTAACATGATGTCCCCAAGGCTCAACCATGTTATAGCACATGTCAGCCCTTCCTTTTTAAGGCTGAATACTATTCCATGGAAATCATTTTCTTTTCCATTCATCTATTGATTGATGGATATTTGGGTTGCTTCTACCTTTCAACTATTATAAATAATGCTGCTTTGAATATGGGCATACAACTGAGTCTCTGAGACTCTGCTTTCAATTCTTTTTGTCATAAACAGGGCTGGGTGACTGTTTTGTTTTGCAATTCAAAGTATAGTGAGAGGTCTTAATTATAAGCAAGCAGGGACTCCATAAGAGATAAAAGGTGGATGGAGAAAAACTAAAGTTCTTGAACTTCATGCTGTAAGATGTTTATATAGGCCATGAGAAAGTTACTAAAAAGTTATTTTCTGTATAAAATCTCTCTGTACTTTCAAGATGAGAAATTTATGTTTTATCAAGTATATACTAGATACATTAAAGTCAATGACTTAGTCTATTTGTACTGGAACAAAATATCTTAGATTTGGGTAATTTATGAAGAATAGGAATTTGTTTCTTATAGTTCTGGAAACTGAGAAGTCCAAGATGCCTTGCAAAGGTGGCTTCTAAGATGGCATCTCATTCCTATGTCTTCACAGAGTAGAAGACAGAACAGCAAGAGAGCAATCCCTTTAATTCTGAGCCCATTTATTTTATTTTTAATTTTTTATGGTGATGAGAATTAAAACTATGGCCTTGCACATACTAAACACACACTCTAACACTGAGCTACATATGCCCCCAGTCTCTGAGCCCTTTTTTAAGGTTGTGAATCTCAATAATAGGGCAATCAGGCCTTAATCACCTCCCAAAAGCCATAGCTCTTAATACTGATGCACTGGAGTTAAGCTACAACATGAATTTTAGAGAGAACCATTAGCTTCATTTGGATGTTAGAAGAGAAGGTATCCCAAACTATAAAATTTATTTTATCGTATCTGGAAACTTTTAGCCTGAACAAACATTTTCTGGACATAATAGGAAAAAACTGACTTCTATCTTAAATGCACAAATGTCATTAGTTTAGATGTCTCAGACCAAAAGCAAATAACCAAATTAAAAGGGACTAAACAGCTGCTTTAGGATAGAATTAGCAGAAAGCAGATTTTTTTTTTCAGACTGAAAAATATCATACTTAGGCTCCACTCTCATTTTCACACTGTTTGCTCCTTTGATGATATTGAGGGCAAGACTGCAAATCTGAGAGTCTTTGAATTTTTGTTTTGTTTTGTTTCATATCTAGTTCTCACTTTCATCTCTGGCCAAGTTTTTAAGCAAAAGTAGAAATTCATCAGTCTTACCCAAACACAACCTGACCTTCTCTGAGTACTGGAACTAGTGCCTTCATTCTCCACATACAGATCTGCAGTGATCACTACAGGGCACAGCTGCCCAGGATAAGACCCAGAGGTCCTCTCCATTTGGCCTCTGTTTACCTCTCCAGCTTAATGCCTTAGAATTTCCTCCCAGACCCACAGAATTTCTCTCACTTCCTGCAAGGCTCACGTATCTTTTCATTTCAGGAGTCATTTCCTCTCTCAGAAACACCCCGCACTTCCAGATGTCACTTTTTCTAACCAGCATCCCCGAACACAGCTGGTATTCACTAGAAGAGCTATCTATGACCTCAGGACCCATCAAGAGGTATCACTGTGGCATTATCCCAGTAGTAGCCATTTCTCTGGATGGGACCAGGAACTATTGATTATATTCATCTTGCTATGCTACTACTATGTACCTTTTGACAACTCAGATTCTAAAAATGTACAACATTCTGTTCAAATACCATGTAGTTTCTTTTCAAAATTTGGCTAGTATAAATGAGGTGGGTATTTCTATTTTTGTTTTTATAGTACTGGGGATAGAAGCCAGGAATGCTCTACCACTAAGTTATGTCCCAACCCTTTTATTTTTTAGTTTGAAAGAGAGTCTTGTTAAGTTGCACAGGCTGGCCTTGAGCTTGCCATCCTCCTGCCTCAGGTTCCCTAGACGCTAGATTACAGGTTTGTGCCACCATTCCCAGCTATATAAATGAGGTTTTGAGGAGCAATTTACTAGCAGGTTGACTTTAACTTTGAATAAGATAGTTAACCTCTATAATCCTTAGTTTCACATGTGTAAAAGTAGGTATTCAAGGGTTGTAGTGACAATTACACATAAGCCATGAATAACTATCTCAGGAACATGTTAGCCTCTTTATGAAGTTTAACTATTGGTATTGATTCCTTTGGTTTAAATCCATTTTTATTTAGGACATTTTTCTCTACTCATCTTATTCAACAGTTTCTTATATATTTTTCAAAAATAATTATTTTCTATTAGTATATTTTAATTACACAGAATAATGAGTTTCATTGTGTCATATTCATACATGCATCATATATAATATATATAATGATAAATAATATATATTATATATGATAAATAATCATATAATAACATTACATATTATTATATGATTACTGTAATGTATTATGTAAAAATTATACTATTATATAATACACAGTAATGTATAAAATATATTGATATATACCCTGTTTATTTTTTATTTTGAGACAGGGTCTCATTAAGTTGCTTAGGGTCTCACTAAGTTGCTGAGGCTAGCTTTGAACTTGCAATCCTCTTTCCTCAGCCTCCTGAGTGTTTGGGATTACAGGTGTGCACCACCTGGTGCATACAACAGATTTTGATCAATGAACACAAGGTACTATGCCATCCCTGAGGAGATAGAGACAAATAAAGCAAGTACTGCCCTTTCCCTTATGGGAGCTTAGAACATAGGAGGGGAGATAGACATTGGGCTAGTAATTACAGAAATAATAAATGTTACAAAAATCAAGCTAAGGGTCTGATTTTAGGATGAAGGGTGGTTCAGGGAAGATCTCTTTGAGAAACTGGCCATTAAGTTAATGGTTCATTAATGGGGAATGAACTAAAATTAGCTGAACACCATTTAGAGCCCCCAATACAATTTAAAGCTCAAACAGGTACAGTCAAATTGCTTTCCAAAAGGATTATACATATTTACCCACTGCCAGGAGTATCTTTTTACCATACATATCCAGCTCTCAGGAGCATATAGACAATTTAAAGTTTGTAAAGTATACCGCCAAAAGGCATCTCCTGAGAACTGGCAAGGCCTTCAGCAACACAGTGGGGCATCATATGATTCTTAAACAACTTGGCTCTCCCATCTTCCTCCAGGAAGATAGCATTCATATCATTGCAAATAACCAATAACTTTGCTCCACTTTCTTTTAGAATAATTTTAATTTAGAAAGATGAATTGCTTCAAGAAATTCAAAATATTAAATTAAAAATGTTTTAAAAAAATTATTAGCTCTCTCTAGGTTGTCAGAATTCCAGGTCCTAAAACTTCTCCAGATCAACAAATTTCTGATCTGCCCTCATGAAGCCAGTCACTGTCCTGGCTGTGTTCACAGATTGAACAAATATCTATATTCATCTACTCAGCATCAGGCACTATTCTGGGCAGGGGAGACACACACTGGCAAACAACTCAGAGGACTCGGGCATTAGACAAAGAAATGCCATGAATAAGCCCTCCATTTACAAGAGATCAGGCAGCGTCAGAAAAACTGGCCTTGAGGAAGTGACCTTGAGGAAAGTCTTGGGAGGGTGAGTAAAGTCCAACCAGACCAAGGAGGGCAGTGGCTCCAGACAAGAGCTGGCTTTGAGCCAGCAGAGAACTTAGGTCATTTAAGGAACTGAAATAGTGTGCCTTACAGGTGAAGCTCATGGACTGAGGCCAGCCAGTTCAGAAGGCAAGTCCTGTAGGGCCTAGTGGGCCACGCTAAAATTTTACACTTTATCGTAAATGCAGTGAGAAGCCACTAGAAGGATATGTATCAAGATATGATACAATATCACTTGGAGTTTGTTTTGTTTTGTTTTGTGTTTTGGTACCAAGGATTGAACCCAGGGATGTTTAAACACTGAGCCACATTCCTAATCCTTTATTTTTTATTTTGAAACAGGGTTTTGTTAAGATGCTTAGGGCCTCACCTAAGTTGCTGAGACTAGCTTTGAACTTGTGATCCTCCAGCCTCAGCCACCCATGTTGCTGGGATTATAGGCATGCACCACAGTGCCCAGCTCCAGTTGAGTTTTTAAGAGCATTTTATGATAGCAGGATACAGAATGGCGTGGAGGAAGAAAAAATAGACAAGCAAAGGTCAGTGCAGAGCCTATTGATAGATTAGCAATGACAGTGGTGTGGACCAGAGCAGAGACTGGAGAGAGGGTGAAAAAAGTGCTGGTCTAAGATGAATTTTGTTATTAGAAAAGTCAGGATGTGGTGATGAATTACAGGTGAGGGATGAGGGAGAGAGAGATGTCAGGAATGACACATAGGGGGCTGGGGTTGTGGCTCAGTGGTAGAGTGCTTGTCTAGCATGTGTGAGGCACTGGGTTCGATTCTGGGTCCACCAACAACTAATAAAATATTAAAAGATGAACACATAGGTTCGTACAGTGAGGGGGCGCAGATACCATCATGGAAAGGAGGAGCAGGTTTGATGGGGAGAAAACTACTGTTTCTGGCCCTTCGATTGAGCAAGGAGGCTAAATACCAAGTGGTATTTGGCTGGAGATTGAGCTCAAGACATGAGTCAGGGAATCAGCATGTGCTTAACTGAAGCTGTTGATGGAGCAGGGATGAGATGGAAAAAGGTTCCAAGAACCTGAGCACCCAACTGTGGGGTGGTTGAGGAGGATGCAGAGAAGGAGAAAGGGAAGAAGGTTCCCAAAGAGAAGAGAGAAGACAGCAGAGCATGATGCGACAGCATCCCTTGGAAAAAGTGGTCAATGGTAATGGACATAGCCAAAAGGTCAAGTGAGGAGAGGACTGAAAGGCACTCAGTCAGCTTCTCTGCCTGGGGTCCTTCTCTGACCTTGTTGGAAGTGGTGTCTAAGCAGTGGGGACCTCAAGGGCCAGTCTGTGTAGATTCAGCAACTCAAACCACACCTTCCTCCTCCTCTCTCTCTCTGGACTCTGCCATCAGGGGAGGAATTCAGAAGGACACCTCTGGTCCAAAAACCATTTGCACTCCACACCCTGGAGCTTTCAATCACAGCTCCAACAATGTGAATGTTTGCATTCATGAGGATTTAGATGTTTCTACTTCAAAACTGGATGAACATCTTCAGGGACACACAAAGGAATTAGATGAGAACCAAGTGACATGATGGATAATCTGTTCACAGGCTCACCTGACTTCTGCAGCATACAGACACGTAATCGTAACAGGACAGACTAAATGACTGTATACTACAAGGATGTCAGGGCTCCTTTAATTATAACTTTCCTATTTATGAGTGTGTGGAACCAAAGCCTCCGGCCTCATCTTATTTCTCAGCCTTCTGTTTTGTGCTGGCCCAGTCTTGAAGGTCTCAGTGAGTCCTACCAGGCCATTAGCACAGTGTGTCACTTATGCTCAATCTAGAAGCACGGCCTGCTTTCCTGTACAAAGTTTCCCTCCTCGATGCTGCTGTTTTATCTTGGCCCCCGCCTTTTATTTTCTCTGTGTGTTTTGAATACTGATGTTTCACATTATGCTGCTATGTGAGGCATTTTCTCTCACATGATTAAAAAAAATGCTTTGTTTGTATGTTTACTTGTTTGGGTTGAATTCAACCTGAGCTCTACTTGGTTTCCCCTGCAGAGCTGAGAATGCCACATATCCTTCTCGGACCCCTTCTTCTCCTCTGCTGTCATCCCTATGTCTTCACTGGACATCTATCTGTCATGATAAGCGTAGGACCTACATCCTCTAAAGTCAACCATTCGATCTCTCTAGTTGCATCATTTTGAAGACTTCGTACTAGTTGTCCACTTCATGATCAAGAAATATGACTTTAAAATCCTCTTTACAAGAGTACTCGAGAGATCTAGCAACTCCAGGCCTACTGTCTTCATGGCATTAGTAAGCCAGGCTGAGAGCAGCTGTCTCCATTAGAGAAGGCCCATGTGCTCTAGTTCCCCACAGTCCCCAGGGCTCCTGACACTTACACCAAATGAGACATGACTCACATCATCATGTCTTAGAGTTAAAAGTGAAACATTCAGAGTACCCGTGTTTCTACTGAAAGAGGAAAAATGTGCAAGCAATACACATCTGCATTTCTTCAAGATAAATAAGAACAAGTATATCTGTTTGTGGAAGTCACACATTTTGACACTGATCACTGCATCTATGGTCTTTCCTGTCCCCCGGGTGTCAAGGAGGCTCTGGTCTGGGTTCTTTGTGAGGGGAGGGGGAATGTTTATCCTGTGTCTGTGCTTTGGGGAAAAGCAACAGACCATTTTCTCAATGGCAATTTCCTGTTTTGCTTTCAAAAACATTCTTATTCTCCCACAACTGTGGTAAATAACAAAAAGACAGAAATTGAAGTTTAGAAAGTGGGAGTTGCTCCAGTAAAATATTTTTTCACAAGGCTTTAAAACTTTTGAACTTGACTCTAAGTCTTAGTTACATAGGGACTTTTGCAGTAATCCCTCAGGCACAAACCTCCACCCAGAGTGGAGAATGGTGGTGTTCTTCCCTCCTTTACAATAATTATAATAAAATAGCCCCATGTATTTCTCATGGACTTCTAGAGCAGCACGGTAAAACACTTGGAAGGGCCTGAGACCTCTTAGCCTCTTGCATCGGTTTCTCTTCCTTTCGTGCTCTCCTGTCCCCTACTTCTGCTCTCTAGTCTCACTTCCCAGAACACACTACTAACAGACAGTCCCTTGGCTCAGATTTTAGTTTCTGGAGTGTACACAGGCTGAGACAGTTGTTCTCAGAAGTGGACCCCCACTAGCAAGTCTACAGAATGGAATTCTGGAACTGGATCAATCACCAGTAGACAGGAAAAAGAAGGATCCTGAGATCTGGGATAGTGACATATGGAGAGATGAATCTGAAAACCTTAAACCTTCAAATTTTCCTGAACCCTCTGGGGTGAGAGAAGCAGCTTCTGCCCATTGCCACCACTGCTTCTTACATAGAGACCTGAAAAGTCCTCATTTGAGGAGGAGGATGCTGGTCCTCCTGAGATTTGATTCCACTTCCTCCCAGGGCCCATAGACCTTTAATGAGGTAGTAAACCAGAGCCTCAGGAAATAACTCGACTCAAAATTACAAGACCTGGCTCATATGAATCAGCAGGAATCTTTCAGGTATTGGATCACAGACACAAAGGCTGGAGAGGGGGAAATTCACTGATAAAGAAGCACTGGCCTGTAACTTGGGACTTCATTCTGTCTTTTTATGATGACAGTCTTAAATGTGTTGCTGGCCTAGCTCTTGAAGGTTAGGCTTTCAGGAGGTAAAGTGGACATGTTGAAACTGCATTGGCAGAGTTTTGAGGAAGGAGCCTAGGAACTTAAGAAGTGGAAATGTGATAGTGGATGACCATGGAGGGCTCTAGCACCCAACACTTGATTATGTTTCCTTGGAAGGCCCAAAGGCTACTCTCTCCATGAAAGCATAGGGAATAGGAAGAAGCACCATCGACTGTGAGAAGTTCCTTGGTGATTTTCCTCTGTGGGATGGGTAGACAGGCTGGAGATACTACCATGAAACTAGGCTCACTGGTTCCAATGGGAATAATATGATTCCAGGGTGGCAGAGATCAGGTTCTGAGAGTGGCAAGGTACACATGTGATCATAATGGGAAGGAAGGCCAGACGACCTTACTTCACAGAAATCTGTGCTGATGCACAAATAGGACCTTACTGTGAAGTTCTTATTGGTGATATAGAAGGGCAGGGGGCTAGTGTGTTACTTGTCATGCATTTCCAAAAGAAATCCGGAGATGGCAAGTAGAAGGTTGATGTCAACTTTTAGAATGGGGCAGTTCTTCACCCAGTTTTGAGATCTAAGTTAGTTTATAACCAGCATCACCTTAAGGAAAGATCTTGCAATACCACAAGTATTCTTCAAATGCTTTCTAAAGTGATCTGTGACCACTTACCAACGTCAGCTGCAGGAAGGGATATGGCTACAAGATCTGAGCTGACACTGATAACTGGGGACCCCAAAATGCTGTTGTGGCCGCCTGATAGAGTACTGTCTGAGACTGGACCTTATAGGTCTATAGATCCACCCTTGAGATTATTTCCTCCACTTTCAAGTTCAAAATTGAGACACATTCACTTAGCAGTTGGCAAACCCTCACATTGGTCCCATGAATAAGAGTCAATATGACAGAAAGGTTCAAATAGAAGCCTCTGAAAATTCTTCCCCTCCTTCAATACAATTGCTTCCCTCTAGTCAAAACAGAAGCAAAACCATGTTCCAGGAGAAATTAATATCACCATTAGGACACAGAGGTGGTAGTCCCTATCACATCTTCACACAATTCACCTGGCAGACTACTATAAACTCAAGCAATTCATAGTTTCAGTTTCAGCAAGAAGTGGTGTCTTTCAGTTGGGCCAGATGTGGTATCTTTTCTGGAATACATACACATAATTTCTGACATTCAACATGTAAATGTTGATCTAGTGAATGTGTTCTTTCCAAATCCAGTCATCAAATAGGATGGAAAAAAGTCCATTTTCTCATGGAATAGACTGGTTCACATTTACTCTCTTGCTCAAGGTTAACTTTCTTGCTGTCTGTATGGTCCACAGGAATGCTGATTTCTTGATATTCCACAGAATATCATCCTGCTCAATTATACTGATGACACCATGGTAACTGGAGCTTCTGGTAATTGATTTCTGGTGAGCAGAAATGGCAAGTCCTCTGATTATCCAATGAAGACACATATGTGCTAGAGAGTGGGAACAAATCTTCCAGGGAATGGTATAGGGTTGATGTTCTAGGAACTTAATGGCCTGGGGCATACTGAGACAACCTCTTTTTTAAAAAAAATTTATTAACTTATTTATTTCTTCTAACTTGTTATACATGACAGAAGAATGTATTTCAATTCATACTATACATATGGAGCACAATTTTTCATTTCTCTGCTTGTACACAAAAGGAGTCACATGAGACAACCTCTTTAAATTGGCAATTGTTGCACCTTGGATCCCCTACCATTAAAAAAGAGGGATTGCTCTTGGTGGATCTTTTTGGATTTTGGAGGCAGTATAAATAGCCCTTAGGAATACTGATGTAATTTGTCAAGTGATTTAGAAGGCTGTAACATTTCTTTAGAACCCAGAATAAAAGAGAACTCTGCAGAAGGTCAAAGATTCCCTACCACTCAGAACCCATAACTCAGTGTGTTAGGTCATACTGGAGGTGTCCAGCTCCTGGCATGCCATGGTGCCTTAGTAGAATGAGCACCTGATCATGAGGCAACAACACTGGCAGTCTCTTTACAAAATAGATCCAGCCGTGGCTGCTGCTGAATGGTAAAAACTCAAGAAGAGCTGGTCATGGTGGTGCAGGCTGATAATCTCAGAGACTTGGGAGGCTGAGGCAGGAGGATGGCAAGTTAAAGGCCAGCTTCAGCAAGTTGGTGAGAGCCTGTCTCAAATAAAAAATAACTGGGGTGGTACATATGGTACATAATGGAATATTAGCCATAAAGAAAAATAAAATTATGGCATTTGCCAGTAAATGGATGGAACTGGAGGCTGTTATGCTGTTATGGTTTGGATGTGAGTGAGACAATGCAAGAAGGTTCAGAGGAGAAATTATTTGGTTGTAAGAGTCATTAATCCCCGGTAGGGATTAACTGAGTCGGAACTGAAGTGGTAGGGTGTGGCTGGAGGAGGTGGAAATTGGAGCGTGGTTTGGGGTATATATTTGTATCTGAAGAGTGGACTCTCTCTGCGTTCTGATCACCATGTAAGCCACTTCCCTCTGCCACATTCTTCTGCCATGTTGTTCCTTTCTCACCTTGAGCCCTGAAAAATGGAGCTGGCTATCTATGGATTGAGACCTTTGAAACTGTGAGCCCTCTATAGTTGTGCTGGTCGGGTCCTTTAGTCACAGCAGTGGCCAAAAAAGCTGACTGAAACACATGCTAAGTGAAATCCAGAACAACCCAAGGCTGAATGTTCTCCCTGTTATGTGGATGCTGACTCACAATAGGCAGTAGGGAGGGAGGAGTGTAAGTTCACTGCAATGAACAGGGAAGTATGGGAGGAAGGGAGAAAGGATGGGAATGGGACAGACAGTAGAACGAATCAGACATCCACATCATGTGCAACCACAAGAATGGGAGTTATATTCCATGTATGTGTGATATGTCAAAATACATTCTACTGTCATGTACAACTAAAAAGAACAAATAATAAATAAATTGAAGATAGGAAGGGCAGCAGAATAGAATAGACAATATGATTGATATAAGTACATTCCATGTATGTATTATATATCAAAATGCATTGTACTGTCATGTATGACTAAAAATAATAAATAAAAAAATAAATAAATTGATTAATAATTCAATAATTAAAAAAAAAAGAAAAGAAGAAGAACTGGGGATATAGCTCAGAGGTAAAGTGCCCCTGATCAACTCCCAGTACCCAGAGGGGGGCGGCAGGAATAAGAAGAAGCAGAAGAAGAGGAAGGGGGAGGGAGAGAAACCAACTCCCCTCCCCCAAAATCAATAACCTCAAACTAAGTCCCTGACATATTCTCTTCTTTAATGAAACCGGCCACAATGTGGATGAGATAGTAGTTTTTCTTTAATGGAATTGATACTAACTCTAGAGATGGGTTGTGCCTTTCCTGCTTGTACCATAATCCCAGGGTTTAGCAAGAGCTTTCTTTACTGGCATAGGGGTTCACACAAGAGGACAAGGGACACATTTCACAGCAAAGGAGGCATGATAATTAGCACATATCATGCTATGGTTCTACTTCATAGCTCACCAACTATGAGTAGCCAACCCAACCAAACGATGGAATTTGTATTCATTACCCTTCAGGGATATGCACATTGAGCCAGAAGTCACCACATGGTAATGTGTCACCAACAGCCAGTAGGTCTTAGAACCAGGAGTGAAAGTAGGATTGGAGTCTCTCATCACCACTACCAATGATCCACTTGTGGAAATTATCCCTAATATTCTTACAAATATGGCAGGTTTTTTTGTGTACTTGATTGGCCACTGGAAAACCACAAATACGCAATTAATATCAATCAGATAAATCAATCTTAGGACTTCATAGTACATACAAATGATGAAATACTATGTGGCTGTTGAAAAGGGAATAAGGCATATATTTATGCATTGACTTGTAAAAATGTCCAAGATAAACTACTAAGTATAAAAAGGAAATTACAGAAGAGTATATATTATATATAAATTATGATAGTATTTTTACCTGGTTTGTAAGGTAATATATGTCCCTAGACAAACAAAGAACTCTTCTAGAGTGATACACAAGAAAAAGATTGTTGGAAGGAGGATGAGAATGGGGAGTAAAGGGCAAGGGAGACTTTTTTTTCACTTTACATTCTTCTGTACTTTCATGTTTCTGTTTAATTTTTTTTTACATAAGCATATACTGCTTTATCATACATATGGGTTAAAATTATTTCCTTAAGTCCCTTTGCTATGTTAAAAACCTAGTTAAAAATATTTTAAAGTTTATTCAGAGCCCTAGTTAGTAGATCCCTGTTGTGTGTGGGGGGGTCTATTTTTTTTTAAAGAAATTTTATTTATTTTTTAGGTGCAGATGGACACAACACAATGCCTTTATTTTTATGTGGTGCTGAGTATCGAACCCGGGTCCCACCCATGCTAGGTAAGCGCTCTACAGCTGAGCCACAATCCCAGCCCAGGGGACTATTTTTAATAAGAAAAAACCTCTATTTAGATTATTACTTCCATCTCCAGCCTAAAGGAAAATATTTCTCATTTTCCTTGGTGTTGCTGAGGAGTCCTTCTATAATACTCTTGATAAAAGAAACTTCTTAACTCACAGTTCCTCCAAATGCCAAGAATCCCCAGGGAGTCACTGTGGCTAGTGTCTTTCTTGGGTGGATGGCTAGAGAAGGAAAAAGGTGAGATAATGTGGACTGGAGGATTGAAAAGCTGGATCCACTAGGTGGAGAGCTCAGGCCAGGGGGCTGTCTTAGGTTGGCTGGTGATCACCGGGAGGGAACAGAATGTGCCAGGCTGCTCCTCTGGCCAGAGACCTCTAATGGATTCCTCTCCAGCACAGGCTAGCAATGCACACAGTGGGATGCTTGACCTGTTTTATTGACTAATAGAGTAGGTGAAGTGTACTAGGAAAGAGGTAACAGGACAAATGTGATCACAATGACAGATAACACTGATGCAGCCAAAAATTAATGCAGTAACGTACTGATAGACATAAAGAAAATAATTTGTTTGGTTTTTATATGTGGCTGACAGCATTAGTTGGTTGAGAAACTCCTACCTTTCTTTCATTGTCCCAACAGAAAAGAGCGATGAAGTTCAAAGATTTTTCAACCTGGCAATTTTATCCAACAGTGTTTTTACTCAAGGGCTTTTAATGTTAATAAGTAACAAAGAAGGTTAAAAATTAGCAAGAAAATATGCCCGTTGAAAGCAAATCTGTGGCCTAAAACATTAATCCTGCCAAATATAACGGTGAATTAAACATTTTAAAAAGTTAAAGTGAAAGACACATGCCTGGCCCATTTGGAAAATTTTCCATTCTAGCTGGGTGCATGGTTAATGCTGTAATACCAGGTACTCTGGAGGCTGAGGCAGGAGGAGTGCTGGCCTCAAACTTTTGATCCTTCTGCCTCAACTTCATGGGGAGTGGTGATTACAAGCATGCACCATCATGCTCAACTGGTTTGAATGTTTTATAATAACTATATGTAATATTGGCTATCTATCTAGAAATTTTATTTGTGAAAAATAAAAATAATTTAAGTGGTCAAAAAGCAATAATCATATATGTTTATTTGTTTTATATATATATTTGTTTTAAATCAAACTGAATTATAAAATCATTTATTCTGAAGTTTTGGTGATATGTTTAGCACAGCAAGGTCACTATAGCTAGAAATAATTTATTATATATTTCTTTAAAAAAATTTTTTAGACATTGATGGACTTTTATTTTATTCATTTATTTGTATGTGGTGCTGAGGATCAAACTCAGTGTCTCACACATGCTGGACAAGTGCTCTACCACCAAACACAACCCCAGTCCAATATATATTTCAAAATAGCTAAAAGAGGATTTTAAGTGTTCTCACCACAACAAAATGATAAAAGTTTGAGATCACAGATATGATACTTACCTTGACCTGATCATTCAATAATATAAACATAAATATAGACAATTGTTGTTAATAAAAACTTTACAAAACCCACTTATTCTGACTTCTTCTGCCCTGTGTTATTTCATTTTCTAGAGTCTAAGGTGTGTAGCAGGACCCGTGTAGAAGATCAGGACGCGGACATCTACCTGCAAACTGGGGGTTTTGAAGGTAATAAGCCAGCTTGCTGATCTTTGCTTCTTTTGTTCTTGGAGTATTTACAAGGCAGCTTTATCACTTAGGAGTTCACTATATAGCAGGAATACAATCTTCCTAGATAAACACAACTGTGAGCTAAGCCTAAAATATCTTCCTATAAACAAACCAAAGTCTGTTACTATTTGCAGTTTGTACATTATCTTGTAAAAACAAAATTAAACAGGTCTCCACTTGTTGAACAAATAGAGAGAGATGATGATAAGGGACTGTTTGGTTTCTATCCTTGTGGGCAAGGAAATGTTCTGCTTTGTCTTCCATGCTGTTGACAACCAGTTTACATAAACTCCTGACATCCGTCTATACCATCTATCAGTAATGAACATTAACGGCCAGATCGCTGCTAATCTGTAATGACAATATCTGCATAGAACAAGAACTGCATGATTCAAAGGCCCCAAACTGGCAGCCTGCAGGCCAAACAATATCTGCATATGTGTTTTATTGGGACTAAATGGTGTTTAAAACTTTTTAAAAAATTAATTGTTAGTATTTAAAATCAGGAGATATCCCTAAAAGGTCTCTGGGGAAATGGCTGATCACAAGGGTGGGGCAGGATGAACTTGAAATATTTTGTTGTGCTGCACAATAAAGAAGTGCTCAAAGAATGATGGACATCTGTCAGGATACTGGAGCAGGATCAAAGTAGCCCCACATGGCCAAACACATGATATTATTCAAAAAGAATAATAATGATAAATGTTGAATAAAAAAGAATTCATGAACCACAGTGATACTAAAAAGCATGTGTTGTGGGGGGTAAAGGAAAGTTCTTTACAACAACTAAGAAGTAGAAAGAATTATAGAAAAATAAGTGTTATAATAACTGATTATAATTGATTCAGGCAAAGATCATCAATAGATTTTTTTTGTTGTTATTATATATAGAGAGAATTTTTTAATATTATTTTTTAGTTCTCGGCGGACACAACATCTTTGTTTGTATGTGGTGCTGAGGATCGAACCCGGGACGCATGCATGACAGGCGGGCGCGCTACCACTTGAGCCACATCCCCAGCCCATCAATAGATATTAAAACCACTAGGTGAAAGTTTTATATAGAAAGATAGACATTAACTAACAATATATATTAGTTTTTTAATTCTTTTTTTATATTTATTATTTTAGTTGGACACAAAATCTTTATTTATTTATTTTTATGTGGTGCTGAGGATCGAACCCAGGGCCTTGTACATGCTAGGTGAGCACTCTACTGCTGAGCCACAACCCCAGCCCTATATTAGTTTTTATACATTTTTATGTTATACATATAATTTTATAGGTATTATTGGAACAATAAGATAATGGAGCATAAACTATATTAGATGAGATTATTTGAGTTGATTGAGTATGGAAACCACAAAATGGTTATATAGAAGAATGTCTTTATCCTAAGAGATTTATGCTAAATATTTAGGGAGATGATTCAGGAAAAAAAAAAGAGTGTGTGTGTGTGCGCGTGTGTGTCTGTGTGTGTGTGTGTGTGTGTGTGTGTGTGTGAGAGAGAGAGAGAGAGAGAGAGAGAGAGAGAGAGAGAGAGAGAGAGAGAGAGAGAGAGCATGCCAGAGAAAGCCAGAGCCAGAGCAAGAAAAGGAAATGTAACGAAATTCTAATGGCTGATGAGTGAATCTAATTAGGGCCACGCAGGTATTCATTGTAATATTCTTTCCACTTTTATCTATTTTGAGTTTTATTTTTTTCCAAAATAACAATTTTGTAGAGAATAGCCCAGGAATTTTACATAAAATTTGAATTTTCTGGCCTTTAAAAAAGACTGCAAATCCAGCACCCTGTGTTCATAGCTCAGAGAGCTGAGCGGTGGCTAGTCACTTCAGAGGAGATGTTCCCCAGTCTTCTCCTGTCCGTCTTGTTCTACATTTCACACACTATGGTATGACTGTGCTCCCCACAGATACTGGAATGTGTAATCTCCTATAGTCTATAACAGAAAATGCCCAACATGGCTAAAACTATTTATATAGACACATGCTACTAATCCATTTCAACTAACCAAGTGAATGATTTGAAGAAAAGGGGCCCCTTTTAGGACTAATTTTTTTTCCTTTATTTTGCCAGGACTAAATTCTTAAAGATGCCACAAGATTTCCCATTAAAGTTTTTACTGCCTTCGGAAATATTCCTTCCCAAATAACATTGGGAAAGCAGATGCCTTTAAAAATTATGAAAGCTCTTATTAGATTCTAGTGCTAGGGAACAATTTGCATGGCCCTCTGGTAGCATTGAGTAGAATGGGGCCCTGGTACATTCAGTGAAGCACTTAATGCTTTGTGTTGAATCTCAGGGAACTTTGTCGGTCCTGCTCCTCACAGTGCACGCCTGTCACGAGGATGGTACTTTGCCCAGCAGTATTTGGGATCCAATGTTTGCAGATAGTGAGTCTTTTAGGGAGGCTGTGTGAAGTGCTTTCCCTCCATCACCTAACCTTGGGGACAGCCCTATCTTAAAGTCCAGCCTTCCTCCTTTCCACCTGTGCTCTTCTCTCTCCCAGTTACTGTCCTTTTCGACCTTCCCTCTTGTGCTCCTGCATCCTTGAAGCTGCCTGACCGCTATTAGAAGTTTGACCCAAGAGCACTCTGCTCGCCTCAGCTGAGTCAGCAAAGCAGTACCCAACAGAGACATAAATCATGGAGATAAGCTGGGCCAGGTTCCAGGAGGCGTTGGAGCTTGCCCAAGGTCAAATGACTGCTTTGGGTGGAATCAGGCAAATTCTCAACAAGGTTCTGGTCCCTGTGCAGCCACACAGCCCTATGAGGCTATTGGAAGTGGGGCGATAGGCAAAAAGGAGCAGTTCTGAACATTCTGCATGCTATTACTGTTCATGATTAATTAGATTCAAATGACAGCGTGTTTCTGGCCCACAGCACACACAGTCTCAGTTGCCCACACCACAAGTATCTTTTTTCATTCCCCCACTCAAGGGTTTTGTTTGTTTGTTTTGTTTTGTGGTATTGGGGATTTAACCCAGGGCAAGCTACCTCTGAGCTACATCCCCAGCCCTGTTTTTTTATTTTATTTTGAGATATGCAAATTGCTCCCTAGCACTAGAATCTAATTAGAGCTTCCATAATTTTTAAAGTTCCTGTCTTAGCCTCCCAGGTTGCTGGGATTACAGAAATCTTTTACATATTTTTTTCCTAATCGCTGGACCTAAGAACATGTAATGCCACAAATACATTGGGTATCTGTCTAGGTACATTATGTACCTATATACCTACTTCATACAAAAACAAGGTTCGATATGTTTTGCCACCCAAATCTAATGACCAATTTTCCTCCTCTTAGAAGTGATACTATTCTCATTTGGAATGTGTGTACTCTATTGTAATCTTTATAGAAAAGTTTTAAACATTTTCCCCCATGTTTATTCTCATCCTTGTTGGTGGCAAACCATAACTTTCTGCCTCCTAAAATAATCTATAGGGCTTTGCAATGAGAGATTGAGAATCTGCACTCAGACTTCCACGAAAGTCATGAATCTCACAGGGAAGGCCCTTCAGGAGCAAGGACAAAGTCACTGGAGAATTCAGAGTGCAGTGCCCAGTGTAATGTCATGGTTCTAATGTGTGAAAGCAGCAGGGCGTGGACTTGGGACAGCTGCATTCCAGCTTCCTAACCAGGATGATTTGGCAAATCATTAACCATCCTAAATGCATTTGTAAAACGGGATAACAATATCTACCTTCTACGGTTGTTACTAGTGTAACTCCTGCACCCTAGGTAATATTACTTGGCAGTTTGTCCAAGTCTACTAGGTCACCAGCCCCTACCTGCAAATGAAAAATGCGATTCCTCCTCTTTGTTTGTCTTTGAGAGAGCTGTCACAGTGTCCTAGAAGCTGCTTCCAGCCTTTGACTGACATCGATCTACTGACATCTAATGCCCCTTCTTCCACCTGCCACAGGTAGAAAGTCACCCAGGCATCCATAGTGGCCCTGTCCTATCCTTGACCTCTTACTCCCCTAGGATAATCGATTCTCTTCACCACTGCTAGATGGAATAATTTCCTTCTTCTTCCAATAGTTCTACCATTTTCACTCCACAGAGAGAAGGTTCAGGTATCACAGAGGCTTGGGGTCTTAGTAAAACAATCATTCTCAGAGGGCTGGTTTGTGTTTGTTTTGAACCACACAGACCTTTCCTTGCTGGACACACAGTCCCCAGAGGCTGGGCTGAGTTTGAGTATATTCACCTGCTTCATGATAAAACAGTGCCCAGTTCCCACCACAGGCCCTGTGATGACTTCAACCCATCGTGCCTGACTTTTTTATTTAAGGTGATTTTCCTTCAGAGACCTTGTCCCTCCCTGTATTCTGGCTTCTCTCATGACCACACCATCTCTCATCCAATATATTTAAACCCCAAGTTGTGGAAAGGGGTTGAAGTCCTTCCTGTAGGGCTCATGTGTCAGATGCACTTCAGAGGATGTCATATACCCTGGTGAAAGAAGTTCTACACTCATAACCTGGAACCAGCTATAAGGTCATAAAGATGAAGGACAGCATATATAAAGAATCAAGTATTTTCAAATAAAATGAGGCAGCGTAATCTCCTAGGTGGTTTTTGAACTGGTCTTTTATTATGCTGTTTTTCTTTTTGGTTATGGTCCTGGTTAGTAACTCAAGGTCACAGCTCCAGAGATTCTCTTGCCCCTACACTCCTACAACATCAACTTTTCTATTAGATTGATACTGCTAGCTATCATCTCCTACCACATCCTCCATTATTCTGCTCCAGACACAGTGACACATCAGACACATCAGAACATGCCTAGAACATGCACTTGATCCTATCTTGGGGCCTGTGAACTTACCAGTGCCCTCTGTCTGGAATGCTCTCCCCCAACAGCTGCGTGAGTCATCCTGCATTTCCTCCTGGTCTCTGGTCTAATGCCATTCATAAAGGCTTTTCCTAACCACTATGTAAAAAGGCAAGCTTCCCAGTTTGCCTGCTAGCTTCTTGTTCTGCTTTAATTCTTTCACTACTTGACATATAATTATTTGGTTTTTTTGTTTGTTTGTTTGTTTTACTATTGGTGTCTCCTTACTAAGATGTGAGTTCCTGAGGACAGGGACCAAGAACAGTACCTGGTACCAGGCAGGAGCTCTAGAAACACCTGCCAAATGAACATATGTCAGTTCTCTTATGCACAGGTGCCACACTCAAAATGCTGACTGAATGAATTTAATTCTTTCCTTCTCTTTACAACAGAAAGTAAGTTTGAAAAGGGGTAGAATAGTTGCTGTGAGCTCAGATGTTACAGTAAAATTTAATTATTGCCATTAGAATAGTACTTACTTTGCCCCTAAAGTAGACTGTGAACTGACTGAGATTAACTCGAAAGGCAATTATTTGTTTTTTTTAAAAGACTTATTATATCACCTGGAAAATTATGATTCAAAATTGAAAACACTAAAAAGAGTTGACTGCCGTAGGACCTCTTGGTGAACAGTGAATTACATTTAGTTTAGGAAATAGTTGAAAAACGAACATTGAATTTGTGTCATGAAAAAGGGTCACACCTTTTTTCCCCCAAATGATATAATAATATTATTTGAAAAGTATTTCCAATTTTCAGAAAAAAAAACTCTTCCAAAAATTCTTAGCAAAATCGATTTCTCAATAACAATATCATCCTGAAAAGCATTTACCAATGGGCAGCTACACCTTCACAAGTGCCTTCCACACTAAGAGTGTGAAGCATTGTGGACATGCTGCCTTAAAAACTGCCATAGTAGCTTTTTCAAAGCAAAGAAAACAAGATCATGAAGAAAGAGCCTATAGAATGGGAGAAAATATTTGCCACCTTCACCTCAGAGAGAGCATTAATTTCCATCATATCTAAAGAACTAAAAAAACACTAAACAAATAAACAAACAAACAAAAAACCCACCAAATAACCCAGTCAATAAATGGGCAAAGGAACTGAACAGGCACTTCACAGAAGAAATATGTGTGATCAACAAATATATGAAAAAATGATGCAGTCACATCAATGTTCATAGCAGCTTAATTCACAATTGTTAATTAAGCTATTAAACCAACCTAGGTGCCCTTCAACAGATGAATGGATAAAGAAAAGATGGTGCATATACACAATGGAATATTACTCAGTCACAAAGAAGAATGGCTTTACAACATTTGCAAATGGATGAACCTGGAGACTATTGTGCTAAGTGAAGTAAGCCAGTCCCCAAAAGCCAAAGGTCAAATGTTTTCTCTGATATGTGGAACCTAACCCACAAAGTGGGGGTGGTTGAAGAGAAGGAAGGGGAGATAGGAAAAGGAAAGACAGTGGAATGAATCTTGACAATTTTCCCATATACATATATGAAAATAACACAGTGAATCCCACCATCATGTACATCCACAAGAATAAGATATATACCATGCTTGTATAATTATATCAAAATGGATTTTACTATCATGTATAACTAAAAAGAACCAATAATTTTTTAAAAAATTGCCAAAATGCAGCTATGCTCAACTGATCCCTTCTACCAGGGCTAGACCCATGGTCCAGCAAACTCTTTACACCCCTTCCTACTTGTTCCCAGCTTTCTTCTCTCCCCTTGTCCCTCTGGCCTGTTAATACCTACCAGGCATCTTGGCCAAGACTTTGGGGTTTCTACCTGTGTTCCTTCAAAATACTGAGCTTTCTATTTAT
Organism: Ictidomys tridecemlineatus; assembly: GCF_052094955.1. Classification (NCBI taxonomy): domain Eukaryota; kingdom Metazoa; phylum Chordata; class Mammalia; order Rodentia; family Sciuridae; genus Ictidomys; species Ictidomys tridecemlineatus. The sequence continues at coordinate 66,503,666 of NC_135481.1, read as the reverse complement.
GCACCTTTTCTGACAATATACTGCCTGCCCTGAATGCCTTAGCTCTCATTCCATGCCAACATAAAACATTTCAAAGTCTGCTTCAAGCATGCCTCCCAACAATCTATTTTCATGATCCAACAACATGTAGAGAGTTCTTGCCAGGCCTGGGAACCCACCGTGAGTGGCACAGCCTCGACTGATTAGGAACCCAGTACATCAGGAGTGAGAGGAAATCCACCTCACCTCCCTTCCAAGAATTTTGCATCTGAAAGGGAGGGTGTACAACCTTAAATAACCATTGTTTTAAGCATCTGTCCTTCCCTGGATCACTCTTCCCTTGTCACACAGTTGCACAGCTCAGAACACTGAGGTCATCACTGTGTAAAACAAAGGTAAAGGCCACTCTGTTCAGCATGTCACATTCTAGACTGTGATTTGGATTGCATCTACATGAAATTTAGAAAAGAACCTCTTTCCATTAGAGGAGAACTACTTTTGGTTGTAATGAATACCACTCTCCCTTATCATGTTCTCCTAGTGTGAACTAGGAGATAAACACTGAAAAATGGATCGCTTTGCTTCTTTTAGAGAACAGGACACTATGATGCTTTAACAGTGTATATGTGTAAGGTGTAATGAAATCCTGTAGCATGTTCAGGATCTGGGGCTCAATCCCCAGCACTGCAAGAATAAATAAATTCAAGAATGGTAGCAAAAGTGAGTTGTTTTAAATTCCTACACTATCCAGTGTACTAGCTGTTGAAAACCCAGGTCTAGAGGTGATGTGGGAGAGAATCTATTGGAAGGAAACATAAAATAGTCCACAGCATTTCTAAAAGTGAATACCACCTTACCACTTATCAGCAGTTATGCTTCCCGGTTCCTTACATAATTAGTTACTTGTGCACAGACATTCCATTGTGTCACTAAGGACACAAAGCCATGAAGTCAGGAGAGGTACCCACAGCCCAACATTACAGGACTCAATATTTTTCTAATCCCTGAAAATTCACTTTAAAGAAAAAAATGAGCCAGACGCGGTGGTGCACTCCTGTAATCCCAGTAGCTCTGGAGGCTGAGACAGGAGGATCGCCAGGATTCAAAGCCAGCCTCAGCAACATTCAAGGGGCTAAATTCAACTCAGGGAGACCCTGTCTCTAAATAAGATGCAGAATAGGGCTGGGGATGTGGCTCAGGGGTCGAGTGCCCCTGAGCTCAATCCCCTTAACCCCCACCCCCACCCCCCCCAAAAGTGAATCAATTACCTTGAGCATGCGGATTTCTCGAAGGGCGATTTTCTTTATGACAGGGTCATCTTCTGATTCCAGAAACCTCTTGATGGCCACGATCTGACCCGTGTCCCTGTTTCTGCATTTGAAAACAACTCCGTAGGATCCTTCTCCAATTTTCCCAATTTTTTCATACTTCTCCATTACAGAGGAATGGATCTTCTTAAAATGGTCTCACATTGGGCTGGGGATGTGGCTCAAGCGGTAGCGCGCTCGCCTGGCATGCGTGCTGCCCGGGTTCAATCCCCAGCACCACATACCAACAAAGATGTTGTGTCTGCCGAGAACTAAAAAATAAATATTAAAAATTCTCTCTCTCTCTCTCTCCTCTCTCACTCTCTCTTTAAAAAAAAAAAAAAAAAAAAAAATGGTCTCACATAGCTTTCTCAACGTCGTTTATGAAATATGGGCACGAAGGGACTGCACTCGAGCCCCAGTCAGGTAGGGGTCGTGGCAGAGGACCTGGAACAGAGCAAGGGCCCTGGTCCAGGAACCCAGGGCGGACTCAAATCTTTAAAGCTCGCCCCCGCCCCGCCCCCAGCAGCGGCCACGCGGTGAGGGACGTGAGCCTGGAGGCAGCGGCCTCAGGTAACCCAATTTTAACCGCCTGTGATATACTCTGCAACTCAAAATGTAACCCACCATCCTAAAACGAGCCGAGCTGTAAGATAATCTATCTTTTTAATGTTATAGTTCATCCGATCCAAGACACATGAGCTGGCTGGAGGAGCGGGAAAGCTCAGGGCTTCCCCGGTTCTAATTTCGGGTCTCATTTCTCTGCGGCAAGAGGACACCTCCCGGTTCCCCGCGGGGGAGGCGGCGAGGTCCAGCGGCCGGAGACCTCTGGGCCTGCAAGGTGTCCGCACGCCCACGCCCCGGGCCTCTGCGCGGGCCCAGCAGCTCGGGCCCGGGACTCGTGGAGCTCAGCCGCCTCTCGCGCTCCACTGCAGCCGCGCGGTGGCAGGAGGACGCCACCCGCGCGGGAGCCTTGCCACTCGCCCCGCGCAGCCTCCGCGGCGCCACGTGGCAGCCAGGGCTCCCCGCACCCCGGCCCCGGGGTGAGCCTGGTTCCTGGCCCCGGACTCACTGCGCCACGGATGCCCCGGCCCTGCTCCCGCCACTCGGTCTCCGGACTCGCTCAGCTCGCGGCGGGCCGGACCCGCGATCCCTATGGGAACCGGCTAGTCTGGGCGGGGCCGCCGCACCCCGACTCCTCTCCTACCCGCCCTGTTCCTCTCGGGAAGAGCTGTCCCGACAGTGGGCCTGGGTCCCTGCATGTCCCGCCCGCAGAGATCCGCAAAACGGCGAACTCCTGCAGGTGGTGGAAAACAGGACACTGTCACCTGGGAACACCCTGCACCGGGAGCCCCCGCCTGTGAAGTCTGCACTTGCCTGGGAGAGTCGGCTCCGTGGCTCACACTCTTTGGTGTCCCTGCTAACTTGTCAACGCTTTGAGGACGGCGACTATGTTCTGATCAGTGCATCAATGAATGAATGAGAGGGAGAAAGGGAAAGGAGATGAAGATACGAGGGCTGAAACTGGCTGAAGTCAGCACACGCCTCCACTGGCAGCAAAGGTTCCACTGCAGTCGGGCTTTCCCATGCGGAAGGTGGAAGTTTACAGTTTGGGGTTTACCTGATTTAGGTTTCTTTTCTCCATCTTTCTCCCAGTTGGGCGCCTACTGCTCAGATCTGAGCACAATGGTGGGCAGTTGATGGATATGAGGAAATCATGAAGTAGGTAAAATGCCAATGGGCCCACCATCTCAACAGTTACCATTCACCCCATTCCGTGCGCCCACCAGGAGGTCGATGCTTGCCCCAGAAGCAAGACCTCCGGGGAGAAAATTAAAACACTTGTCTATGAAACAGGGGGCCAGCCCCATACCAAGCAGCATGCTACCAAATGCCAGTCTTAGTGAGGTTCAGGAAGGAGCTGGAGCTGGGAAGAGAGGGTTTTGTGGCTGGCTGGAAAATGAAGGAGCATAAAGATTGGGTCCAGGGATGGCCTAAAAGTGGTCTGTAGACCTCCCAGAAATTCAAATGGCAGCTACTATCAATTTTTTTTTTGTCTCTTTAGCTTTGCCTTTTCCAGAATGTCATATAAATGAACTAATACAGCCCACAGCCTTTTGAGAATAAACTTCTTTCAATTAATAGAATGCATTTGAGATTCATCCATCGGGTTGCATTTATCAGCAATGCTTTCATTTTTACTGCTGAGTAGTATTCCACTGTATAGATGTATGAATATTTGTTTATCTGTTCCTGGTTTTCAGTGATTGTATGTCAAGCTTCTGTAAACATTCATGCATGACTTTTTGTATGATTATATAGTTTTATTTCTCTTAGGAAAATACTTAGGAGGGGACTGCTGGGTCATATCATAAGTATATGAGTTTTTGTAAGTCACTGCCAAAATGTTTTCTTGAGTGGCGGTATCATTTTACATTCTTGTCAGCAGTGTTCCAATTACTCTACACCTTTACCAGCATTTGGACTGCCAGTTCTTTTGATTTTAGCCATTCTAATAGGTGGGTAGTGATATTTAGTGGTTTCAGTTTGCATTTCTTTAATGATTAAGCCTTATTTACCATTTAGATGTTTTATCGCTTATGGATTCTAGGAGGTTTTTATAAATTCCTTGGGATTTCTGTGTAGACCACCATGTCATCTGAAAATAGGGATAATTTTAGTTCTTCCTAATCAGTATTTCTTTTATTCCCTTTTAAAATAACCATGGTGAGAGCACATATCTTGTCTTAATTGCTCATCTTAGGAGGAAAGCATTCAGTCTTGCAACATTAAGTAGAAATATTAGCTGAAGATATTTATTTTTGTGGGTATTATGGTAGACAGCTTTTAAGAGGGCCCTTAATGATCCCTGCCTCCTGATATCTGTGCCCTTTTATACTCCCCTTCCCTAGATTTGATATAGGAAAAGAACATGCCAAAAGTGATGAAATATCTCTTCTGAGATTAGGTTACAAAAAGACTGTGACTACCCCCTTGGGTACTCTTTTGTGGTCTCTTGTTCACTTGCTCTAAAGGAAGCCAGGTGCCATGTTGTGAGCTATTCTATGGAAAGGAACCAAGAGAGGCCCACAGTTAGGGAAGAATTGAGGCCTCCTGTCCAACAATTCCATGAGAAAGTGAATACTACCAACAACTATGTGAGTGAGCTTGGAAGTGGATCTCCCCACTGCTACCTCTCTCCAGTAAGTCTTAAGATCTTGAGACTGGAGTTCCAGACAACAAGTTAAGTTCAACCTTGTGAGAAACCTTGAGCCAGAGGCACTTAGCTAAGTCATACCCGGATTCCTAACCTACAAAAGCTGAGATGAAAGTTTGCTGTTGAGTTTGGGGGTAATTTGTTATGCAGCCATGTATAACTAACACAGAAGCCTTTTATCAGGTTGAGAAAGTTATTTTAATTCCTAGTTTGCTTTGATGTGTTTTTATGTTAGTTTTTTAAAATCATGAAGGAATATTTGTCAAATTCTTTTCTTTGTGGTGGCACATGCCTGCAGTCCTAGCAATGTGCAAGGCTGATGCAGGAGGATCACAAGCTTCAGTAACTTAGTGAAACCTGTCTCAAAAAATAAAAAGGACTAAGAATATAGCCTAGGTTAAAGCCACTCTGGGTCCCTAGGTTCCATCCCAGTACCAAAACAACAACAACAACAACAACTTAATCTATATGTCATATTATTTTTCTTATTAGGTTTGTTGCTACAGTAAATTACACTGATATTTAAAATGTGGAGCCAGGCATGGTGGTACACAGCTGCAATTCCAGTGGTTCAGGAGGCTGAGGCAGGAAACACTTTTGAAATCATTTTAGGAGATCAGCATTACCCTGATACCAAGAATAGACAAAAAAACTATAGCTCAGTATCTCTCAGAAACATGAATGTGAACATTCTCAATAAAATACTCCAATTCCATTCAACAGTATGTTAGAATGATAGAACATGATAAATAAGTTGGGTTTATCCCAACAATGAGAGGCTGGGTCCATATATCTATATATATTTTCTTTTTTTGGCACTGGGGATTGAACCCACGGGTGCTTTACCATTGAGCTACCTTCCCTGTCCTTTTTATTTTTTGAGACAGGGTCTTTGGCTAAGTTGCTGAGGCTAGACTTGAATTGTCTTAACCTTGCTTCTGTCTTAACCTCCTGAGTCTCTGGGATTATAGGCATGAGCCACTGTGCCCCAAGTTATTTTCCTTTGAAGTACCACTCCAAAGGCATCACAGAAATCTTGATATGTTGTATTTTTATTTTTATTCTGTTCAAAATATTTTCTAATTTCCCTTGTGACTTTCTGCTTGACCCATGGGTTATTTTGAAATGTGTTGTTTAAATTCCAGCTATTTGGGGATTTTCCAGATATCTCTCGGTTATTGAGTCCCAGTTTAATTCCAATGTTTTCTGAGAACTTATTTTGTAGGATTTAAATTCTTTGAAATGTGTTGAAGTTGGTTTTATGGCCCAGGATGTGGTCTACGTTGGTAAATGTTTCTTTCTGACAATTAAATGTTTTGAAATGAAATGAGAAAATCAGTGTGAATTTCTCCAGAGCTACCTTGTCTGAAGTTCATACCAGGTTAAATAAAGTTAGTTTGGAAAATTAACTTTATGGACTCCACAAGGTTCAGTACCCAAGGAACCTGGGACAGTGCCAAGCCCAGCAGTAGGAAGAGCAGGGAGCGGGGTGTGCCAGCTGTTTATGCCCAAGCAGGCAGTGAACCAGAAAGGTGGCGTGACTTGCAGCTGTGAGCTGTTTTGTTCCGGGGAGCTGGAGCAGAATATCAGAGAACAACTTTGAAAGGGAGACAAACAGTTGATGTCACCATTTAGCAAGAGACACCATTTAGAGACAAGACATGGCCTCTAGACTGCCAAATCGACAGTCCTTTCAGTTGGCAGGGCTGTAATTGGTTTTGATATCAAAGAAGTTTAACTCCCGGGAAGTATAACTCTTGGGAAGCTGAGAAATGGTCTGGGTATGTGGGTTTTTTTCCTCAAGCAAGTGCAAAGAACAGTGAAACCATATTATTTTCCACTTACAGCAGAGCTGTGTAATTAGAATACTTTGGCATCCCTAGAGTAGCACAAACAGTACTGTGGTATTTTAATTATTTAAGGAAATAATAAACATTCAGCTGAGTAACACATAGTAACAGAAGGAACCTAGAATTCGGAGTCAGAAGACAGGATTTACTTCTACCCTCTTATTGGTGTTTGATCCTATGCATGAGAATCAATGTCACCAATACAATAACTACAACAACTGGTTTAGGAGTGCCAATCTGGAGGCAGCCACTGTGCTAAGCATATTTTACACCCGAGCCTCACCATAACCCTAGGGGATAGACATTTGATAAGCAATATCCTCCTGAGGTTTCAGATGAGAAAACTGAGTTACAGGGGACAAGTAAGTTGTAAGGACACACAGCTAGTGGCTTGTGAGGGAGATCTAGAATGCAGACTGTATGCAGACAGTTTGACTCCAGAAACTGGAGGAGTTACCTAATGTCTAAAGGTGACTGTTGGGATTTTTTCAGGACATTGCAAGTTGACTCAAAGTACTTAGGATGTATACAACCTTAACATCCCCTTCTTTTTAAACTCTGCCTGGAAGAGGACTCTTGTCATTATGCTTCCTTCTCATGGTAGTTTAGCAACTTGGTCTATGTGCAGCTCCAAACTCAGGAGACTAATTGGCCTCAGGTTAGGCAGAATACTGGCACCTTGGCCACAGCTTATCCAGGGGTAACGCTCAATTATGTTTCCTATAAGGAAAACTCGAGTCATGAACATTGTAAAATGATACTATACAGCAGCTTGAGGAAATATTTGAATTTATTTTTCCTGCTTTAAGTGGATTTGGAAAGGTCATTATTTGCAGGGTACATACAGATAATAGTTAGGGGCACTTATGTTTCAGGCTCTATATCTACATTCTCTCTAATATTTATAACAATCCTACAGGGATTTATTAGCAGGTAGCAATTCTTAACTGCTGCATTTTATAACAGAAGAGCTGAAGTTCTGAGAGGTTGCTATCAGGGTCCCCCTCCATCAAGGGCCAAAGACAGGTTTCAAAACCAGCCCCACCCATATCCCAAACCCGTATTCTGGCAGAAGAGAATAACTAAGAACACCTTGAGAAAGGTCTGTCCTCACGTGTTAAGGAGAGCTGGAGGTAAGCAGACTGATTGCTCCAATCCCCGTAGGGAGCAACCTAAAGAAAAGCTACATGCCAGCCCAGGTCTTCCCATGAGTCACTGCTGGAACATTATAAGTCCAGGGATGGAATAGCTTTCTGCCTTATCTAGAGATAGTAAAGACTAGCAAATCAATGTAAATAGTGAGAAATCAACTTAGATGAAAAAAGGCCTATTATGCCTGACTTTATATGGGGGTCTAGTCAACAAATAAAATGTTTAAACCCTTAATGAACATGACCATAATTCTTTTTTTGTGTGTTTTTTCCCCTTTACTTACTTATTGTACTTTACACACAGTAGCCAGTCTCTTTAAAGCACTTATTTTTTGTTGTTGTTTTGTTTTTGCAGTCCTGGGGATTGAGCCCAGAGGCGCCCTACCACTGAGCTATAATCTTCAAACCCACTTTTTATCTTGAGGCAGGGTCTCACTAAATTTAATTGCCCATGCTGGCTTCAAATTTAGGATCCTCCTACCTCAGCCTCCTGACTAGCTAGGATTATAGCTTCTTAGTGTATTTTCTATTTTCTTGCCTAGACTGATATATTTGATTCAATATTTTTAGAAAATGTATTCACACCTCTTTCCTCATTCTTAGAAAATTGGCAGATACATTTGCAATTTACCTGTACTTTGGAGATACTCCAAAGAACAAATTTTCTTAAAGTGATACCCATGGCTGAGTTATTTCATTACTGATTTACAACATCCATAATGTTTATTATATTATAGTTTGATACAACAAACATTTACTAAACATATAGTTCCTAATAGTATGTGTCAGGAATTCTTAGGGCCCATGCTTTAAAGAAATGCGTTGTTGCTCCTTATTCTAAAGAAGGAAAAAAACTCACTTAGATAATCATAACTTTAATAAATGATACACAAGAACTTGTGGGATCTGGAGATTTCTGAGCTGGATTTTAAGGAACTTAAGTGGACATTGTTATCCATTGTGGGTTTCAGAAACCACACACTGAGGAATAATTATATACTTAACTGCTTGACACAGAGAGTCAGTGCTTTTTATAGAGCATTTACAAATCAAGGATACCCTGGCAGGTGTTCAATGACCCTCATAGGGCTCTGGATTCTCTTCTGCCACAAGAATCATCATCACAAGATAATCATAGGGAAGCAGCTAATCCAGGAAGACTCAGATTTGAGAAACATGACCAGGATGAAGTCATATAATCCAAATTAAATGTCACATTTAGATGTGCTAAATTTCATACTTACCGAAATTACTGAGGAAAGAATGTGTGGCTCACTATTATAAAGATTTAAATGAACCATTTTGCTCACCTGTGGTGAGTGGTTTTGTTTCTCAAAGCTTCACCATGTTGTGGTTTGTAACTATAGAGTGTGAGAAATATTCTGGTGATCTATTTTCAGAATATAGAATTTATCCTTAAGTGTAAAATTGGGATGTAAGAAAGGCAGCCAAAGGGGAATACAGCAAATGGAAAGTTACATAATAGCACCACAGCCTATGGATTTCTTTAAATAATCAACTAACCATTCTGAGCTCCTCAACCTATATCTAATCATAACTATAGCTCTTCCTTTTGCCCACTCCCATTTTTTTTATTTTTTTATTGGTTGTTCACAACATTACAAAGCTCTTGACATACCATATTTCATACATTAGATTGAAGTGGGTTATGAACTCCCAATTTTACCCCAAATGCAGATTACAGAATCACATCGGTTACACATCCACAATTTTACATAATGCCCTATTAGTAACTGTTGTATTCTGCTACCTTTCCTATTCCCTACTATCCCCCCTCCCCTCCCCTCCCATCTTTTCTCTCTACCCCATCTACTGTAATTCATTTCTCTCCTTGTTTATTTTCCCATTTTCCTCACAACATCTTATATGTAATTTTGTATAACAATGAGGGTCTCCCTCCATTTCCATGCAATTTCCCTTTTCTTTCCCTTTCCCTCCCATCTCATGTCTCTGTTTAATGTTAATCTTTTCTTCCTGCTCTTCCTCCCTGCTCTGTTCATAGTTGCTCTCATTATATCAAAGAAGACATTTGGTATTTGTTTTTTAGGGATTGGCTAGCTTCACTAAGCATAATCTGCTCTAGTGCCATCCATTTCCCTGCAAATTCCATGATTTTGTCATTTTTTAGTGCTGCGTAATATTCCATGGTGTATAAATGCCACATTTTTTTTTATCCATTTGCCCACTCCCATTTTAAAATTATCCAATTGCATGGATTGTAACCCCAAGCTCCTCCTATCAGTGTAAGGGGCAGTGCTGTATTAGGGTTAACAACTGGTAGACTGCCTGCCCAAGTGTGCTTGCTTGCCAGACCCTTCTGCAGAAGTAATTTTGCTTGCTGAGCTACTTCTGGGTATGCTTTTGATTCATCATGACCCCCTGGTATTTCTAACAGTGGGACATCTATCTGCTGGTTTTACGAGCTCAGCATCCATTTCTCCTTCTGTTGAGAGTTCAACATCTATTTCTTCTGCTTTGGACATCCGTCTTGGTGGGACTGTCCTTCAAGATAACCTCACCTTCCCTGGCCAAGGAATAACCAAAACTATGACAAGCAGATTCTCCTTCCCAAGAATCTGAATCTTGCACAAAAGCATAGTGAAGAAGTCTTTTGGAGTGGCTTCTTCCTGAGGTCTCAAAGGGGCCATCTTACTGTCTGGATCTACTCTCAGCCAGTTCTTTAGCTTTTTCTTTAAGGGGACTGTCTGGATTCAAGCAGACAGACCTGGGGTTGAACTCAACTTTTCCAGTTAACCAAATGTGTGTGGTAGCTATGATGTGTACTTATCAGTTTTCTCTTTGAGAGAGAACATGCTGCAAATATATTGCTTAATCTTGAGAATGTTCCTCAGCATCAGCCCGGCTCTGCCTTGGCTGCTCCCAGCTGATGACTTCAGTTCATCACTGCAGTCCCCTAATAGGCCATCTTTGCTCTCAAGCTCACCACTGACTGACCACAAGGTTCTCATAGTTGCACTGAAGTCTGAGTCTATCAAATTCTTCCTCCTCATTTCACATGTCAAATCTTTGCTGAGTCTCCCTACTTTACTTCTGCTCCCCATCCCTTTTATTCTTCAACACGGTGTTTTCCCAAAATTAATCACATGCACTCTTGAGTCCATCTTGATATGTGCTTCTGGGGAACCCAATCACCAAAGTGACAACCACTAGCCTCTACAGGAAACAGGAACCCCACTATTGTCATTATAGGATTAAAGTGAAAGTTAAGTATTTCCCCTAGTACAGGTTTAGATACAGGGTCTTTTAAATAAGCATATTTATTGAAGTACATATAGAAAAATGCATACATCATGTATAAAGCTTCTATCACAAAATGAGAAGGAATGGAACAATTCAAGCACCTTGAAACATCCCTTTATGTTCTTTTTAATCATGATTCCCTCATTTGCTCTTGAAGATAAATGCCACCCTGATTTCTAACACCATAGTTTTTGAACTTCATATAAATGAAATCATATAGCATACTTTTAATGCTAGACTTTTACACAGAATATACATTTTGGGGAACTGAAAACCATGTCATTCTGAATATTTCAAACTTTTTGATTGTTCTGCTGCCTTTTGAGTTGTGACTACCATCACAGGTTATCTATCCTTTCTAGCATTGATGAATGCTTGAGTTGTACTTAATTTTTGGCAAGTCTGAATAATGCTCTATATACAGTCTTGTATACAATATTTGGTGAACATGTCTTTTGGGTATAGAGATCTGTGACTGTAATTTTTGGGTCTCAGGTGTGTTCAGCTTTAGTTTTTAAAATGATATCAACTTATACTTGTACCACAGTGTCCTAGAGTTCAGTTGCTCCATATCCTTAACACTACATATTGTCCTTTTTCATCTTAGCCATTTTGGATTGAGTCGCACAGTAGTTTCATTTCATAATGGCATTGCTTTAACTTGCATTTCCATATTCAACTTCTTTAGTTGAATAACTTTTCAAGTGTTTATTGAAATGTGCTCTTCCTTGATTTAAACATCTTCGCTCAGGTATATTTTACATACCATTAAATTCAGTCATATTAAGTCTATGAATTTTTTTTTTTTTAGTGAATTTACAATTGTACCACTTTCATCACAATTTAACTTTCGAATGCTTCCATTATCTCAAAAAGAAATTTCAGGCCTATTCAGGTCACTCCCCATTTTTAACCCCTGCTCTGTACAACCATTAATCTTCTTTCTGTCTCTATATAGATGCACCTTTTCTGGACGTTTCATATAAATGGAGTCATTACAACACGTGCTGGTTTCTTTCACCTAATTTTGAGTTTCATGCACATTATAGTATATACATTGTTCCTTTTTACTGCTGAATAGTATTCTGAAATATGGGTGTGCCACATTTACCAGCAGGTGGATATTTGGGCTGCTCCACTTTTTGCCTTTTACGAATAATACTGCTATGGATATCTGTATCCAAGTCTTTGTGTGGTCATGTTTTTTCTTGGGCTGACTGGTAAATAAGAAATTGTCACTGTTTTCCTAAGTGGATACGCCATGTCACATTCCTGCTAGCAATATACAAGCACCCATGTGTCCAATCTCACCATACTTTTTGTCTTCTTCATTTTAGTCATTTTGGTGGGTAACACTAATTTGCAGCATTGTTTTGTTTGCAGTGGCATTGTTTTAATTTGCATTTCTCTGGCAACCAATTAAGCTGAACACACCTTCACATCATTGAGTACCTCAACATTATCTTTTGTGGAATTATGTTCAGAATCTCTTGTACACTTTTTTTTTTTTTCAAATTGGGTTTTTGTCTACTGATTTGTATAAGTTCGTTACATCTGCTGGGCAGATCTTTTGTGAATATATACAATATAAATCTCTTCCATTCTGTGGCTTTTCGTTTTTGTAAAGTTGTCTTGGATGAACTTTAAAAAAATCAGCTTTTTTTTTAAACAGCTAAAGCTTAATGTTCTGTTTAAGAAATCTATGTGCACTGAGTTCATGAAGTTACTACTTTCTTTTCAAAATGCTAGTTTTATAAATGAGATTACAGTCCATCTGCTATGTTTTTGTATAATGCAAGATTCACCCTATTTTCCAGTTTCCAATATAACTTATTGAACAGGCCATCTTTTCCTTCATTTTACTGCAGCCCATCTTAGTCATATATGAGGTGACCAAGCATTGCTCTGATTCTGAACTTTTGTTTTTTATTTATGTCCTTGTGCCAATATCATAGTATCAAACCACCATGGCAGCTAATAATTCTTGGAATCTGGTAGCCTGAAACTCCCAGGGTTGTTTTTCTTCTTCAAGATTGCCTTGTTTCTGGCTCTTTGTATGTATGCAAGTTTAGAATTATCTTTCCAAGTCCCACAAACTATTTGCTTAGGTCACATGAAACCTACTGACCTCTATATAATACTGAATTTTCTAATACATTAACTTGGCATAATTTGATATTTATTTCAGCCTACTTTAAATTTTCTTCCATTATTTTTGCATTTTCCACAGAAAGACCGTGTATTTTTTTATTTCATTCTATTGTTTCTATTATGTATTTGTTTTAAGTTAAAATTTTAACATTAAAAATCAAATGTATACATGCACATAAACAAATAGTCCTGTCAAAGTGTACACTCTTCTCAATCTCTTCCTTCTCAAAAACTTTCCTTCTTTTAGCAGATTATCTTCATGTCACTAAGTTTCTTCTTGATTTTTTAAAAGTAATTTCTTCTTGTCTAGCTGAAAAATTTTTTTTCTTTGCCCAACATCTCCTCCACACCATCCCGAGTCCCTGGTAACCACCATTCTCTCTACTGAGTTCAACTCCACAGTTCAAGTCTACTGAGTTAGACTTCACACAGAAGTGAGATCACGTGGTATTTGTTTTCCTGTGTCTGGCTTATTTTGTTTAGTGTAATGTTCTTCAGGTTTAGTCATGTTGTAAATGACAATTTCCTTCCTTTTTAAAGGTTGAATAATATTGCAACATGTATATTACCATTTAAAAAAATCTACTTATCTGTTTCCACATATTCGGGATAATGTAAATTGTGCAGCGAACATGGATGGGAGTGCAGATATCTCTTTGACATACTAATTTTATTTCATCTGGACATATACCTTTATAATAGAATTGCTGAATTATACCATTTTAAATTCTTCCAGAAACTTTCATACTGTTTTCTATAATGGTTGTACCAACTTATATTGCTACCAACAGTGTGTAAGAGTTTCCTTTTCTGTAAATCCTCACCATAACTTATTTTTGTCTTTTTGATAAAAAGTATCAGGTATGAGGTGATAATCTCACTGTGGTTTTAATTTGTATTTCAATGATTAGTGATGATGTTGAACATTTTTCATATATACTCCTTAATTTATGATAGGGTATGGCCCGACAAGCCCATTGTATGTTGGAAATATTCTAAGTTGAAAATGCATTTAATGTACCCAATTTATTGAATATCATAGCTTAGACCACCCTAACTTAAACATGTCCAGAATGTTTACATTAGCCTACAATTGGGTAAAACCATATAACACAAAGCCTATTTTATAATAATGTGTTAAATAGTTCATTCAATTTATTGAATACTGTACTGAAAATGACAGAATGGTGGTATAAATGCATTTTTACATCACTGTAAGGTCAAAAATTGTAAGTTGAATCATAATAAACTGTACAGGATTACCTGTACCCGTTGGGCATTTATATACCTTCTTTGAGAAATGTTCACTCAGGTCCTTTGCCTTGAATTGTGCCATTTTGATTGTTTTTGTTGTTGTTACTGAGTTTCTTGTATATTTTTTATATTAACCTTTTATCAGATGTATAGTTTTCAAGTATTTGTCTTGTTACTCTTATTTGTTTCGTTTTGCAGAGAATTTTCAGTTTGAAATAATCCCTTAATTTTAAAAGTATTATCTACTGATTTCCCATTGTGGAAAATAAGGTTCCTGATAACTTTTCTACTTCATTTGCACAACATCATGTTCTCTTCCAATATAATTATGTTGCCATTTGATTAGATTGACATTCACTGTTAACATTATGCCATTTAACCAGCAATCATAGTTTAGTTTTTCTTTTCTGCACATTTTGCTTTCCTAGAGTTAAGAATTGCCAATTATTGAATTTAAATCTTAAATAAAAATTTGCTTCAAATAAAAATCATCACTGACTAAATCCTGGGGTCTTGCACAAATATTCACCTGCATCTGATTTCAGCCAGAGAGGTAGTAGACAGTCCATGGGAGCTCAAACTCACACTCAGCTTTTGGCCTCAGCACTCTCTCTTGACATTTAAGGAGCTTACATGGCCTATGTGCAAACTGCCCCTGTTCAAGGAGGTAATGGCCTTGACATTATAGGTCAGTGAGGAGTAAGTCTGTAGATAAATGCCTGAGCCACTTTTCTTTCAGGAGATAATTCTGGGAGCTATCATATAGCTTCTTAGAGGACATGGTAGAATCAAGTTCCCACTATTTACACAGTAGTGAAGAATGCACACCCTTACATCAACTTTTCTCCCTCTTCCATTAAAGTATCACAAGTACCAGGGGCTGGGGTTGTGGTTCAGTGGTAGAACACTTGCCTGGTATGTGTGAGGCACTGGGTTTAATTCTTGGCACCACATGTAAATAAATGAATAAAATAAAGGTCCAACAACAACAACAACAACAACAACAACAACAACAACAAAAGAAGTATCATAGTCCCCACTCATATTTTCTGGAATCTCTAAAATAAACTATCTTATCCATGTTCTTGTCTCAGGCTTTGTTTTAGGAGGAACTTCTCACTCTGCTGGTTGTCTAACTTAAGACACTAAGAGCCCTCAGGTATTTTATTAATCTTTCTGAAAAAGTATCTCCAGAGCTTTCTGATATGCTTCAATATAGTCTCCTTGGAAATCCATCACCATCATTTGGGAATTTCCTTCATCTCAATTCTCTATTGAATCCTGTTTTCTGCAATTTACATCTTCATATTGCTTGGTTTATGCCCTTGTTTTTATGAAGCACAAACTCTAGTAGCCTCTTGAGAAAGCGTATATCTTTTGAGAACTCATATTACTAAAACTGTCTTCATTTTTTTCCTTATTTACAGGAAGACAGAATTTTTTAGAAGTTTAAAGGCATTGCTTCTGTTGAAATTTGAAGCTAATGTGATTCTTATTCCTTGGTAGGTGACCTGCGCATTTTCTCTGGAAATGTAAGGAGCTCTTCTCTTGACCAATTGAAATTTCATCACAACGTATTTTGGTATAGGTATTTTTCATTCACTGTGCTCTTTCATTCTAGAATCTGATGTTCTTTAGTAATGGAAAATTTTCTTAAAATATGCTACTGATTTCTTCTGTTTATTCTTTCTTTTTGGAACTCTGAGAGACTGAACATTGGATTTCCTGGGCTGTTAACTTACTTAAATCTTATTTTTCAGCATTTCTTTCTGTGGAGTGTACTAGGGATTGAATCCAGAGATGCTTTACCACTGAGCCCCTGGGTTCAGCCCCAGCCTTTTTTTTTTTTTTTTTTTAATTTTATTTGGAGACAGGGACTTGCTGAGTTGCTTAGGGCTTTGCTAAGTTGCTGAGGCTGGCTTTGAATGCATTATCCTCCTGCCTCAGCCTCCAGAGCCACTGGAATTACAGGTGTGCAGCACCATGTCTGGCCAGGATTTCTCATTTATTATTTTTATTTTCTGAGAAAATTTCCTCAACTTTATATTCTAAAGCTTCTAATTGAATTATTCATATTATTTCCCAAGAGATCTTTTTGTTTTCTGAAGAATTCTGCCCTGGATTGATGGTTGCAACATCTTTCTGAAGATATTTTGTCTTTTGACATTTCTCCCATCCTGAGTCTCCTGGTGGTTGTTTCTCTCTTTCATGGAGAAGCTTTCCTCAGATTTCTTTTAATTCTTGGTTGGTCATTCATTTTTAATAGCACAGACTGACTATAAGTTCTGGAGGCATGGTGGGCACACCAACCATGATATTCACTGTGTTGTTACCCCACTGAGCAGTTTATCAAGGATGTCTCTGATGCCAGGATCTTATTGAGGCCTTTTCGCTTGCACTGGTCAGATTCACAAAAAATATTCTTCCACAAATACTAGGCTGGCTGCCAGAATTCAGTGAGAAAAGGAGGATGCTGGATCTTTGTATCCATTCATGTCAATCTTTTAGAGAATGGTCCCCCTGTCATCCACTGTATCCAGTATCCATCAGTCTAGAAGACCCAATAAACATATCCCAAATACATAGCCATTCTTACTGATATCACAGCATATGTGCATTTTTAAAGAACAAATACTTTATATTTCACTTGTAAAACATTTTATTGTTTACATATAGCCTAGTGAAATGAACAGAGTCAGAAGACTCATAGTCTGGCTCAACAACTAACTTGTATGAACTTGATAAAGTTATTTAACCTTGCTAAATCTTATTTCCTCACTTGAAAAACAGTAATGATACTATTTATTTTACAGAACAGCTGAAGATTGAATGAGATAGTTATATTGTTTTCCTCTCAAGTAACTGGTCAGAATTCTACCGTTCGCTACTACTTAATCCTTGTTCATCATCTCAATGCTAATTATTCTTAAAAAATGCATTAAGACAACAGGTATCAATGTAATACTTTAATTTTGAATACTAACATTACCAAAGAAAAACAAACTAAATTATAGCCCTATTCTTTATTTTTAGAATACTGTTTTTTATAATAGTTATTCATACTATCCCATCAGAAATCCAATTTCATTAATTTTTTTTTTCTTAAACCTACTCAAAAAGTAAACAAATTACTTTTTTACATATGTGACAACCCCAAGATTACATGTGTAATTGCTTTACAGCTCTCCTTCTGGAATAGTATAAGTAAAATATATAACATGGGTAGTTAAATACTTTTCTCCCCCTACATTAGGGATGATAATATGTATGAAGATTAATTTCTTATGATTTATCCCTAATGAAAAAAAGTCACAGGTATATTATACTGTTTGTCAAGAATACATACATATAGTAGCCACACCTGACATACACACCCTTCTAAGAATATTTCAACCATCATCATTATTTTCTTAATGACCCCTTATATAAGTATTTGTTGTTGAGAACACAAAACTCCCTTTTAAGGCAATTCTGCATGAAATTGTATTAAGAAATACTTTTGTTAAATGACATTGCATATGTGTTGAACCCCCAAACACATTGCCTTTAGCCCTTAAAGTACTACTCTAAAAGGTAAACAAAATTTTTTTACATTATAAAAAAAATTTAAGCTGCTCTGCAACCTTTTTTTGCTAAAAGTTAGATACATTACACCAACCACTCCAGCAAGAGATTAATAAATAAGGATTAAATATTCTATTTTACAAAAACATACAGAATGGCCAATGTATAAGTGAAAGGTTTGTTTGATAATTTCTTTATCAAAGTATGTTCATTAATAAAGAATAAAACATGGTATAAAATGATAAAATGGTCACTAAATTGAATATAATCACATGAGTTATCTAAAAATACCATGGCACCCTTGTTACAAACATTATTATTATTATTTTTTTAAAAAAGACTGTGTTTCCTGGAACTAGAGGACTATTTGTCTCATAGCTTTTATTAAGCAAACTTGATGTAACCACCACATAGTGGCAAGAGATAGACTAGCTGTTTCCAGCTACAGAAAATATTGAATTCTACCCTAACGTACAGAACATTTGCGATAATAACCCATAACAGGTAAAGTAAATCATAGTGCAGTCTGTATTGAATTTCCTTAAAATATTTTTGCTTTCAATGGAGTATGTTCATTTCCCTGTCATTTGAGATCAGTTTTTGGTGCTTAGTAACTATTTTCATGTCCAGCCAAGATGTAGAGATTGCTGTGTGCCGTAGGATTTTCTGTTGGCCTACTTTCCAAAACGACAACCCTGAAATTAAACCAAAACAAAAGGCTTGTTTAAAAGTAAAAACAGGTTGCATGCTTCAAATACTAACCTCAAACCAGGAAAGAATGTCAATGTTCATGTTCTTATAAAATTACATAGAGATCACTGATGCATAATTCATATTTACATGTTATAGCTAAAAAACATACCTGAAAAGAACTGATGAGTATAAAATATCAAAATATTTTGATATTTGATCATTGTCTTATTGCAACTAAAAACAAATTTAAAAACACCAACAATAGGAATAACAATGCTTTAGGAATTTATATTAACAATGCTTTAGGACAAAAGAACGTAGAAGAGCTGAGAAAATAAAACGGGATCCTAGGAGAACTTCATCCAAACTGTTCTTTAAGGTATTTGAAAACAAATAGTTTTAAACTAAGTATGAAATGAGACACCTCGCCCCACCCCCATGTCCAAAAGCAGGGAAAGAGTCAATCAATCACCAAGAGGAAGAAAAATAAATCAATCAACTGTGGATTGAGAATAATATAAAAAAATAATAGCTGGACACGGGTGGTGCATGCTTGTAATCCCAGTGGCTCTGCAGGCTGAGGTAGGAGGATTTTGAATTCAAAGTCAGCCTTAGCAAATTAGCAAGGCCCGAAGCAATTTCACAAGACACTGTCTCTATTTTAAAAAAGGAGGGGGGGGGGCAGGGACAGATGTGGCTTAGTGGTAGAGAGTTTGCCTAGTATGCAGAAAGCCCTGGGTTCAATTCCCAGTACCACAAAAAAGGATGGGCTATGGTGCAGGGGATGTGGCTCAGTGGTTAAGCACCCTCCGGACCCAGAAAAAAAAATTTTTACATAGGTTCTCCCCCACCCAGCACAGACACAGATATCTATATTTAAATAATAAAATAAATTTTTAACTACTATTAAAATTAGAGGACAAAATAAACACTTTGGGATGTTAAAATCAAGGAGATGCCCAAATAAGTACATAATATGACAAGTAGGGCAGTGATCTATAAACAGCAGAGTTTTAGAGACAATAAGACCAAGAAGGTAATAGGGTAAAAACTCTGGGTAGAGGACTCGGAGCAAAACACATTACTGAGAGGAATAGTTTCTGACACAAAACTTCTGTCAAGCAGAATTCTTTCATGCTAGATCTCATTAAAGCATTATTTCCACATATAGTGGATGACCCACAACTCATTTGTCAGCCTTTCCTGCAAGAAGTAAAGAGCCTCCCATTCTTGTTCTAGAGCCATTTACTAGGTGGTTCTCAAACTCATTCCCACGCTGCCCCCCATTTTTGCTGGCCTACTCCTAGGTTGCTGTGCTGTGTGCTTACCTTTTCTGCTAAGGCAGTCCTCATCATTTTTCCAAAAGGTCCTTTCTCTCTTTACAAAACTCTTCCAATCTTTTATAGCATAACTTTATCCCTTCACCCCGAGCTTCCTTAAGCATCTAATATTTAAGCAATGACAGTGTGAATCTGAAGACCAGCGGTCTTCCAACCATTCCAAAGACCTAATGCATAATACCATAGCCAACTGTGCTGGAATAACAACTTTTGGTAGCAAAATTGAAAGAAACGAATATTTTATTTGATACAGAGGATGATAATATTCTTTGGAGAACAAAAGCTACCATTTTTTTTTGCCAATTCTCATATTATTTTTTTAATAAGATAACATAGTTTGGGTAGGCTGGGGTTGTGGCTCAGAGGTAGAGTGCTCGCCTAGCATGTGTGAGGGTTCAATCCTCAGCACCACAAAAAATTATTTTATTAAAGATTTTGTGTCACTTATAATTAAAAAATTTTTTAAAAAAAGGTAACACAGTTTGGGGACTTTTATTTGGTTTACAAAAAGACTACATAATCCTTTGCAATTTAAATTGACCCCCAAAACTGAGTTGAACATTTTCTGATATAAAAGCAAATATCAGGAGGTACATATTTATAACAGTTGATAGTAGACAATACACCGGAGAAATTATAAAAATGAAGAGTTCTGAAATATCTGTCATGATTCTAGAGACATAAACACCTATATTTACACATTTTGTCTTGGTTGAATATAACTCTGGAATCATGATCTTCACACTGAAATAAGATTGCTAAATTGAATTACTAAATATTATTCACTCTCAATAAATTATGGAAAAATTTCTTTCAATTGAAGAGCCCTCTAAGAATTTTGACTGAAACACAATTCAGACTGACAGTATAATTGAGAGTATAATCTTTGCACTCTTTGGTAAATTAATATAAACAATTACCTGTCTGATCCTAATAAGCGGAAAACTCTGGTTTCATCTGAAATCTCCTGGGTAACCTAGAAAGAAAACACCTATCCGTTACAACCTGGGCCCCCATATTGCTTAAATAATAATTTAAAACTCATTCAGATAGAGTAATTATTAAACAGGATGAATAATTTTTGAAAGGCTCAATTCCTCAAATGAAAAAAGTTTCAGGAAGTTTCTTTTTTGACTATTAGTAGAAATGAATCAACATTTATGGAATGTCAGGCATTTTCCTTAGAACTTTGTGTGATATGCACTATAATTCTCATATTATTGAAGAAAAACCTAAGACTCGGAGAGGTTCAGTAACTTGCTCAAGGTCATATAACCAGTAGAAGATTTGCCCTTTCTTTTATTTCTGAGTTGGAGATGTCTGCATGGGCATCCTATGGCCCACCTGATTTCAGCATAGTTTGGTGGATGCTTTCAAGCACCAGTGTCTCACATTGGTGTATACCACAGGGTTCTTCTCTCCTTTCTCCAATGCTGCAGAAGGCGCTTGGCTATGCATCAGTATTATCTCTAAGTATGGAAAGTTTTGGGGCAACCCTTAACCAGGAAGGAACAGCAGTTGGTGCATAAATGCTCCAACGGCCCCCCACTTCTAAGTAAGTCAGTTCTGAGGTACATTCTATAGTATTCATTAGTGGTCCTTCCAGGATTAAGGCCTGGTTGTCCATGATGGGAACTAGGTTGTTAATATGCTTTTGTTGACTTTTTACACTTACATATTTTACATTCCTCATTCGACTTTTTACACTTATGCATTTTACATTCTTCATTCCATCAGCAGTTTTCTGGACTCTATTCCAAAATAAATTACCTCCACTTGAGACTTTTATCTTAGCTCTGCATTTAGAGAAATCTAAACTAAGACAATATGAATGTAAAGTTAAGTATAAAGACAGTCTGTTAACAAGGCATGCACAATCTAGCTGGGAAGGCAGAATTAATAAATGTGAGTCAGAAACAAGTTTGATGCTATACTAGATGGAGATGATTTCCAAGGTATTAAATATTCTAATCATTGTGGACTATAATGGATGAATATCAATACTATTTTGTGAAAGAAGATTTCAGCTAGATCCATGTTAAAGGGTGAGAATACAAACAGAAAGAAAGAAATGTATTAAAAATAGGTAAATAGGGGGATGGAGGTATAATTAAATTGTAGAGTACTTGGTTATTAGCAGGAGGGAGGCCTTGGGTTTGATGCCCAGAAACACACACACACACACACACACACACACACACACACACACACACACACAGAGAAAACAGAATTTTGAATTTGATATGGTGAGAAACAGGTTCTCTTTTGTGATTTCTAATCATAAGAATGACATAATGAAAATAGCATTTAAGAATAATTAACCTTATGACAATAAGTGAGACTGTAGATTTCATCAAGTGCAGGGACCAGGTGACATTTAGTGACATGGGTCAATAACAGATGAGCTGATATATTCAGACAGTTGACTTTTGTCATTTTTCTCATGGAAGCATTCTAATTCTGCCTATATGTAAGAGGCAGAACTATTTATTTACTTATGAATAAGAATATGAATAAAACTGAATCAAACAGAAGACTCTGAGCTTTCAGGTAAATCCACAAATTTGTGAGGCCATGGTGTAGACAGGCACAAATGGGAAGAGTCTTCTATAGTAGGATTCATCTTTCAAGGTAAGATCCCAAATCCTACCTCCTGTATGAAATGTCTCCAGATTATCTCAGCTAGAAGTGACATTTGGAAACCCTTCAAATCCAGGCTCTGCCATTTAACTAGCTGAGTAAATTTGAATAAGTTACTTTACCATTAGGTACTTGTAAAAATGGGAATATAAATAGTATCTATCCATTGGATTATTCTGAGCCTTCTATGAATTAACATTTGTAATGTGCATGGAATATCATAGGTGTTATTCATTATTTACAATAATAGTGTCTTCAATGTAGTTGGTACTTCATACTAAATGAGTAAGATCTTAAAGATTTTCCTCTGTCCTTTGATCCAATTCATATTCTTTATACTTTTAAATATAATATTTGAAAAGGAGCTATATATTTATAGATTATGGGAAGTATAATTACAGATTAGATGAATAAAATTACATAAACATATTTTGCAATTCATAGGGGCCTCTGAGAATTTTAAAATACAAAAATTAACATATTTGAGGGCAGATTACAAATTTTGCTCCACCAGTTCATAGCATTAAGGCATTAAACTCTGTTATGTAGGTTCAGAAAGAAAACACATAAAATGAACATTTCAACATTTAAAATCTTTAGTTGGAGTTGGCAGAGGTAAACTGAGAAAATGTACCTCATCTGACTTGAAGCTTTTACCCTGCATCCCATGTTTCCAGAAAGCCAGCACACTGTCTTGAAGGCATACTAAAAGAGATAAGGGAGAAATGAAATTAAAATAAAGCACACAGCATTTCACCATATATTTCCCTTAACTGTTTTTAATAAATGATAATGTAAGGCTATTCAAATACTTAGGGCAAAATTCCACTGTCTAGACCATTATTTCTCAACATTTTTGTGGCTAAGACATGTCTAAACTCAAATAATTTATTGGAGGAAGGTTATATAAGTTTTCAAGAATATACGTAATAGGCATTCCTTTAAACTTCTGATAAGCTTCTATAGGCATATTAATTTCTCTTTCATATATTGTATCTTTGAATAAAGTGAATAATAAAAACAAAGAATGGGCTTTGGATAAAAATGGTTATCCAAACAGTCATTAAGCATCTTTTCTATTCACATTTTCTCTATTACAAAATAAATTTTTAAAAATAAACCTTTGTGGGTTAGGGTTGTGGCTCAGTGGCAGAGAGCTTGCCTAGTATGTGTGAGGCACTGGGTTCGATTCTCAGCACCACATATTAATAAATAAAATAAAGGTCCATCTACAACTAAAAATATATTTTAAAAAATAAATCTGTCCTATAGTTCAAAATTTAATCACATTAAATATTTATGATCTAAGTTGATTCTTCTATAAAATTCTTAGTATTTAATCAAGTATTATAATGTAGGTATTAGAGATAATTAAGTAGAATTAGAAAAACATAAATATAAATAAAGATGATAAGGAAAGTGACTGAAAATTACTTGTATTGGTTATTAGACTACTAAGTACAAACTACATATGAAAAAACTGAGATGCCAGTATGTCTTAATTAAAATAAAAAGGAGCTAAGGATCTATTTGTTAGAGTCTCTCTTAAAAATGTTAAATTTTAGAAACTGGTATTTAATACCCAGTACATAAAGGAGTAAGAGAAGAAATAATTTTCTAAAATTCCTTCTGTTCTAGCATCTATTTAGCCAATAATTTATCTGGATTCAAGAAAGTTTAGGTTTTCTGCTTCAAAAATTTAAATTTTCCAATCACAGGTGAAATATTTTCTGTCAGATGTTAGTAGAGGCATAAACATATTTTGTTTTCTTTTGGTGCCGGGGAATGAACACAGGGCTTTCTCTGCTCAGTCACTGACTATAATATCAGTCCCTTACATTGTGACAAGAGCTAAACTCTGTATATTGTGTCACACCAAACTCCAGTTTAGAATGAAAATCTCATATTAAGGGAATTTAAAAACAAACAAGTAAGCAAGCAAGCAAGCAAGCAAACAAACAAACAAAATCTGGTAAATAGCCAAAAACATATTTTTAAAAGTGCATGCTTATAATTATAAAATGCATAAATTTTGTATGGCCTAAATAAAAAATGACAATTTTAATACTTTCTGTGATTTACAGCAGAATCCTATCATCAATTACTCAAAATGTAGTCATAATATTTTTCTCACAAGTTCTACCACTCCTAAGGTAAATACTTAACTGCTGTAAAAATCAAGGAGAATGCAAGTAATGATAAATTATAATGATTTTTAAAAATCATAAAACCAATGAATAAGTCAGGTAACATGGCGCACACCTATAATCCCAGCAATTTGGGAGGCTGATGTAGGAGGATTGCAAGTTTGAAGCCAGCCTCAGCAACTTAGCTAGACTCTCAGCAACTTAGTAAGACCCTTTCTTAAAAAAAAAAAAAAAAAAAAAAAAGAACTGGAAATGTAGCTCAGTGGGAGGGTGCCTCTGAGTTCAATATCCAGTACCAAACAAGAACAACAAAGTATACAAAACAAAAAAAAAATGACAAAAAATAATATGACAAAAAACAAATGACAAATAATAATACAGTAAAAGCACTCTTGGACAAGGAAGCAAATTAAAATGTGGGAAACTTGCTATTTATATATAAACAGACCTAAAAGCAATAGCCATCTACATACTTCAACCATGGCATATCTAACACTGCTATCATATTACATAAATAAAACTTCTTGCTTTGGAGATAATTGGGAGAAGTATAATTCACTTGGTGCAGCAATAGGAATAATGAACAAAAAATTTAAAAATAGTTTCAACTTTAAAATATTCAGGATACAACAATATGGTCTAGACCTTTACTATACAATAAGACAGCTACTGGTCATATGAAGCTACTTACATTAAAATTTAATTTTAGAAGTTTAAAGTAATATAGCACTAGCCAAGTTTCATGTACTTACTAGCCACATGTATTTTCATCATCACAGAAATTTCTACAAGACAGTGGTACTTAGACAACTCTAAGTACAGAATAAACAGAAACAAAACAAAAACTCAATTATTCCAAACACAATAATAGAAAAGGGAAACTTACCTACAGATTCAATGCGAAAATCAAAACTTAGCTCAGAGGCTAGTTTCTTACTTGATTTTAGTTTTCCTTGTAGATTTACAATTTTTACATATTCTTAAAAAATAAAAAAGTCAATTAGAAATGTAAATTTCCTAAAATAAATGTAATAATACATGGATTTTATCTGGGTATCAAATAATATTCTTATCAATGCCAATAATTTATCTGGATTCAAGTATGCCCTGTGAAATGTGTTTTAAAAGATATAACAGTGTGTGTATCCTTTGGTAGATGGCAATTCTGCTACTATAATTTCTTTTTTTATGCTAGTATATATACCAAACACTGACATTCTCACCATTTTTTTTTGGATGGGAGGGGGGGTGTACCGGTGATTGAACTCAGGGGCACTCGATCACTTAGCCACATCCCCAGCCCTATTTTGTATTTTATTTAGAGGCAGGGTCTCACTGAGTTGCTTAGCACTTTGCTTTTGCTGAGGCTGGCTTTGAACTCAGGATCTTCCTGTCTCAGCCTCCCAGTCATATTCTCACTTTTTAAAAGTGTTTTCTTCTTTAAAAGTTGCTGCTTTGGTATCAAAATATTTAGCAATGGAGTTGTTTTTTTCCCCTTTTAAATTACATAACATATGGTAAGAAAGACATGCAGTAATTCATAACTTTACTGTATGAGTCCTGTTCTACCAACATAGTCAGGGCAAGAAACAGTACTCTGAAGGTAGTAAACTAATTCTCTTTCCCTTTTTAGCTATTTGTTTTTTAATTTCATTGTCTTAGCTCTGACTCAGAAGATAATCTTTTCTCTGTACTACTTTTTCATCTGTCTACTATCTTGATTAGAAATTATAGGCCTACCTCTACTTCTTTCTATCCAAACTGACTTATAAATGGTATAGCTGACAATAAATTTTTCAAGTCTTCCTCTACCACTTTAATAAACAGAAAGCTCAAGAAAATTACTTTCTAGTTACCTTAGTTCATTGGAAATCAAGGCTTAGTTAGTCAATTTTTTAAAAAAAAAATTATGAAAATATGTCACCAAAACGAATACCAAGCAAAATTTATCTTCCTTTGATGACTCACAAAGTTATTTAGAAATTTAACACTAAAGGTTCAGAAACACTAAATTCTGGTTATTTCATTATTTAGCTAATACCAAACTTTCTATTTGATTGGATAAAAAAGTATTGATCAAATATACTTACAAGTAAATGAATAACACTCAAATTTTATCAGTATTCATAGAATCAAGTTCCTAACAAAGGGATGACGGAGAATGAAACACTATAGATTTTAGTTGACTTTTCTATGATATTTAGATGATCTTTATGGTTCTAGAAAGTAAGTCCACTAGGGAATCTTTCGGAGCACAGGGATTATAACAGGAAAACAGGAAAAATCAGTTACAGAATAATCTGTAAAATAACTTTGACTACTTATAGGTAAGTCTACCCATTAAAAACAAATTGAAATGAACCAACTGTAGAAAACACTGCCAAATTTCAAATATAATTCTAGTAGTGGGATTCCACCTTGTAGGATTCACTGCGTGAAAATAAGGTGGGTTTTAAGAATTAATGTTTCATTTGCAAAATCAAAATAACACTTGCAGCTAAAGTTTTTTCTATCTTTACTGTATAATACAACATATTTCTATCAATAACATTGCTCCCTGCATCAAAGAATCACAGTTAGCAAGTAGAGATGTCAAATGGAGTCTTGGCTCCAAGACTTTATAGTACTGTATGACTTTATAGTACTATAACCTTCTATTTTGCATTAAGAGACATGAGATAGAATAGTTGATACAGAATTTTATCCCAAGTATGGCAAACAGTTCTAGTCTAATTTCTCCATGCAGATCCAATATAAAATAAAATAAAATAAAATGACAGGATAGCACCGATAAGCTTATAAAAATTTTGAATTACATTTTCATAGAATCATTTCCAATAAAAGACCTGTTTTATCAAGTAGCATATGCAAGATAAACTTTAAAATAGTACTTACTGTCTAAACACACTAGTACAGTATCTCTTTCCAACTGTGTCACATGGATGGAATCTAACTGTTGACTGCCTAAGGGAGAGAAGAGGTTACAGTTATATAATAGGCTTTAACAAACAAGAGATCAGGAAATAAACACAAGTCTGAATTTTGCTATGATTTAATTTAATCTTTGAAATTCAACACATAAATTACATTTTTGTCATGATATCTTTCAAAAACAGTTTAGGCAACAAAATATAAGACCTAACATGGATAACTGAACTGAGAAAAAACTCAGTATTACTTTTAAAAAAGTTTTTTTTTAGTTGGAGATAAACACAATACCTTTATTTTATTTATTTTTATGTTGTGCTGAGGATTTAACCCAATGTCTCATGCATGCTAGGCAAGTGCTCGATCACTAAGCTACAACCCCAGCCCCTCAGTATTACTTTTTTTTTTCCAATATTTTTAGTTGATGGACACGTATCTTTATTTATTTATTTTTTATTTTTATGTGGTGCTGAGGATCGAATCCAGTGCCTCACATGTGCAAAGCAAGTGCTCTACCACTGAGCCATAACCCAGGCCCAGTATTACTTTTAATTAATATCTCAGCTGGTTCTAGAAAGATAAGTCATAAAAATAAAATGAAGTAAGGAGTTAATATGGGGAGGAAAGTAAAATGCATGACATACATGGACTCTGTGTTTTACAGAGCCAAAGGAAAATAGAAACAAGATCAGTAGGGAAATTGAGCATCCTTGAAATAAAATTAAGCCAGTGACTCAAAAGAACACAAGGATTAATTACTATAATCAGAGAGAAATTTTCCTGGTATTGAAATGTTAATAAGTGGGATTCCTTTAGAAAGAGGACACTGAGTAGCTATAATGAACAATATCATCAATAATATGTGAGCAGAATACAACTCTTTCTTCACTTTGCTGATACTCAAGGGCTGTGTGTCTTTTAAAATTTGCTAATATATGTTGCAAAATATTTTTGGTAAACTATTTTAAGCACTCAACTGCTTGAATGGTCTAGCTGAATCTAAGGAAAGATTTTAGGCCTGGGGATGTGGTTAAGTGGTAGAACATTTGCCTGGCATGTGTGAGGCCCTGAGTTCCCATTCCCAACACTACCAAAAAAAAAAACAAATTAGTCATTCTTAATTATACCTCTCTGGATAGGCTAAGAATCTTCTCCTTTGAAAACTGCACAAACATAAACACAAAGTTTTACATATTTTGGCATGTTTACGGACCTTTCAAAGGTGACACATTCTGAAGAATCCAGAACTACACAATTGATAAACTGTTTCTCAGACAACACACCCAAAATCATTTTACTCAGTTAATCTATGTTCATGCAATCATTCTACAAATATTTACTGAGTACTGACCATATATATGCTAAGCATCATCCTTGGAGATAAGGATACTGAAATAACAATTACAATAATGAAACTAAGACTGGAAGGGTCTTGGAGTAAGATTTTTTCCAAGAGGATTTCATTTTAATGTTACAACTATGCCAGTTGAAGGCACTGTTAGCATCTTGATTTAACAATGAACAAAGCTGGGAGTTGGATCAACAATCACCTGTGAGGGCTGGGGTAGAGCATTTGCCTAGCATGCATGAGACACTGGGTTCAATTCTCAGTACCACAAATAAATAAATAAATAAAATAAAGGTTCACCAACATGTTAAAAAATATTTAACAATCAAACAAAAAACCCCAATCACCTGTGAAAATACAGAAGCCTATGAAGGACAAAGTGCTGGATTACAAAGGCTGCCTCATCTCTGCTTGAAGGTGTTCTGAATGATATCTGTGGGCAGAATCCTAGCCTTCCTAAGATCTTGGACAATGTAAAAAGTGGGTAGAATAGGACACTTCAGGCATTTAAAAGACAAACAGCAAAACCTTCAAAAAAGTCCTGAACTCAAACCACAAAATTTAAAATAGAACTCAATGAATTTGTCTAACCGTGGGTGAATCTCCTAATATATCACACAGGAGAAAGTGAATGTAAATATACACTAGATAATTATATGAAATGATCTACTCCACAAAATCAGCACAAAAGAAAAGTTGGGGCTAAAAATGATCTTAGTTTGTTGTTTTTGTTGGTTATTATTTATTTATTTATTTTTCTGATTATGTGATTTTTTAAATGAGTTGATTGAAAGTCCCATTTTGGGGCAGTAACTACATAGTAGGGAGATATTTCTTTTTAGGCTGCTTATTTCTCATGATGTCGTCGTTTTTATACCTTTCTGTTAGCTATAGCAGGAGGTCACGCATTCTACTCAACTCAAACCATTAAACTAAAAAAGAAAGGTGGGATGTGGGTGCAGAAGGAGGATACAGAATGCATTCTTATTTCATTGTACTGGAAATTATGATTTGGTCCATAAAGAGAGTTATAGTACAAGACATACTGTAGCTGGTTTGTACTGGGTTGTTAAACTTTCAGGAATTTTGCAAACCATATGACATCAGGCTGGTAGTTTGAAATTGGCTATTAAGGTAGTGTTTATACATGGAAACAGGCAACCACAACAAATGAATGTACACAAAGACCCTGCTATTAAACATTTACTAGGACATCACTGGTTTGTACTATTTTTTCTTCTCCTTTTTTTTTCTTTCTCTCTTTTTTTAAATGTGGTATTAGGGATCAAACTATAGGTGTGTGTGCCACATGCCCAGCTATACATTCCAATTTTAAGTTTGAGAATATTCTTTCCAATCTTTTCTGAACTTTCACTGAGATGTGTCTGATTAACTCCCAAGCTAACCCCCATTCTTAGGAAGTACAATGGATAGTTAAATGGAAAAGTTTGAAGGCTACATTTGAGAAGCTTCTACTGAAGTCTGAAGGGCACATTAAACAAGTGTGGGGCGAAGACAGGATAAAATCGGACAGAGAAAAAAAGGTAACTCTTTGCTTGAGAAACTGATGAAATTTTAAGAGCAGCTTAGAAAATATGATTATTTATTTAGTAGGTCCAAAGATTAATTGGTAACAACTCAAATCTTCAAAGTCAGGAATCACTAAAATTTTCTTTGGTAAAACAGTTTATATATATAAAATTGCCTGTGGCAGATAGAGACCGTAAACTACATATACACAATTCCTTACTTCCTTGGGAAACTATTTTCTGAATTTTTATTTAAATAGTCTACACTAGCTAACTTAAGTGGTTTGTTTCTATTACATGTAAAAGCATCACCATTTCAACATAACGTAAGACACTTACCTGCACCAATTTCGGTAAACCATGAAGATGCAGAATTCAAATTGATTGTCTCAAACTGAACTACTTGATTTGATTCTGTGCCTTTACTAATAGCTACACAGACCATAGGGTATTCCTGTTCTGGTATCACCAGCATTTCAAAAACGTTCAAAGGACTTGGTAAAGGAAAATCAAAGTGCTGAAAAAGATAAAACAATAGAACTATTATTTGAAAAGTCTCACTTGTCATACTGCTAAAAAAAAGTCAATGGAAAGGCTTCAATTTTCTTTTCTTTTGGTACTGGGAATTGAACCATTAAGCTACATTTCCAGTTCTTTTTATTTTTCTTTTTAGACAGGGTCTAAGTTGCTGAGGGTCTTGGTACATTGTTGAGCCTGGCCTCAAACTTATGATCCTCCTGCTTTAGCCTCCCAAGTGTCTGGGATTACAGACATGTGCCACCATGCATGCTTTCCAATTTTTTTGATTTATGTAGTTCTATAAAGGCCCACCTCTAAGAGGACAATAACAAGGATGAATGTTCTACACAAATGTGTTTCAGAGAATTGACCATGTTAATATTTATGGTTGTGATGGTTCTCTAAGTATATTAAGTAACATAAGTCAAAGAGGAATCTTAAGAACACAAAAACCCCTAAATCAAATATATAAGTACTACTAATTATAAATGTGCTGATCCTAAATAGCAGTAATAGGATTTTATAATTTTAGTTAATTACTAGTATTTTCTAAAGAAAAATGTAAACAAAGTAACATATACCTTTATCAACATGAATTTCTGCATTGGTTCATACCACTGAAGTAAAACAATTCCAGACTGTAAAGCTCCACAGAGGTATTTATGTCCTGTATAAGGATTTCTAACTGGAAAAACAAAACAAAACAAAACAAACAAACAAACAAACAAAAAAACAATAAAACCAGATACTCAAGGAACACTGAACACCTTATGTGAAAATATAGTTGAGCAAAAAGCAACAACTGAGCTTTACTCACCTAAAAGCTAACTTAGCTATAAAAAGGCAGTATTGATTCAAGGGGAAAAAATAATGGAATGTGATCCTAAATCACTATCAAAATATGAATGGAAGAAGAAACTATCTGAAGTAATTATTTAGCTATTAAAATAGTGTTTCTGTTAACTAGGATGACAAGAGGAAACAAAGATGTCTTTTTCTTTTGGTTTTGTTAGCCTTTCCTTTTCATGTTCTATTCTCAATTTTAAATTATATACATTTATTTCTAAAAATTTTTTAACATGCTAGGTTCTTCAGCATAAGAACTTTTTAAGAACACTATTTTCAGAACTAAAACACCTACACTAATATACAATCCAAAAGCTACTTCTATGTAAACTGACTAAAAGAATGATGTGTGACAAGGTCTGAGGACAACTGAAATTTCACTTTTGGCTTTGAGTATGTATACATTAATTCATCTGGCTGGAATATCCTTTTTCAAAACTGCAAAAATTCTTATTGGTCTTTCCTTCTCCCCAACTTGAATCCCATCAACAATAACATATATTCATTGTAAAAACAGTAATCTTCAGTAAGTTCCACAAGTACTACTCAAGTATGTCTTGGAATGTAAGCTTCTAGAGTCTGTTGAGTCACATATGAGAATCTGATTACAGATGCAGACATGATCCCCCAAGGAAGATGATCACAAAATTGCTTATGCAATCATATGCTGCACAACATTTCAGTCAATGATGGGATCCATATACAATGGTGGTCCTATGATTATATTGCCTGGTGACATCTTAGTGTGTGTGTACATTGACAAAAATCACCTAATGATGAACTTTTCAGAATTAATTTCCATCATTCAATGACTCATAATTATACTTTTAGAACATCTGTGGTTAAATGTTTTTGTTCTAGAAAGTTTGGAAAATGCTTTAACTATTACATAGAATGAAGATTCATGTATAAGCTCACTGATCAAACAAGGAATAAATAGAAAATAAGGAGCCTAAGATCTAAAGATACCGGATCCAGACTTGAATCTAGGTTCTATTTCTGTTACTTGCTTGTGACATAATCAGTTTCAAGAGTTAAGTGTTTTAGATAAAATAGTTATGTAGTAAAGAATTTAATCTTGCCCAAAAAGAAGTCTGTCCTCTCTTCTGCTCTTAAGAAATAATTTCCAAATCTTTGGAATGTCATGCTTGATAGGAGTTGTCTTTGTCTGGAAGCCTCAGGTCACTGGATAGGTCCAACAGTACTAAGACCAGATAGTCAGTATGAGGGCTGGTCATGTCAGAAAGACCAGCAATGTGACTTAAGGTGGGGCTTTAAGTCATTCAGCATGAGCGGACCTCTGGAGGGATTGTATATTGAGATCAGTCATGTGGGAAATCAAACCAGCCTTCATGATGCAATCCCAATAAAAACTCTGGACACTGAGGATTGAATCAGGTTTCCTGACTGGCAATGCTTGAGTGTACAGTCACATAGTGATCATGGAAAAGTAACAGCATTGGTGTCCACTAATCCATAGGGAGAGGGTAATAGAAGCTCTATGTTTGGTAACTTTTCTTGTACTCTACACTGTCTTCTTCTTCTCTGAGTGGATTTTAACTTGTATTCTTTATTTGTAATAACCTGTAATTGTAGCCATGAGTATAACTCTCTTCAGGGAGTTCTGAAAAGACCTTTAGAGAATTTTTTAATCTAAGGGTACTTCTAAAAACCTACAAACTTATAACTGGTATCAGAAGCAAAGTGTGGTCTTGTGTGGACTCTCATCTCCATACTTGGTAAAATTCCTATAATAATGTTCATAAATAACCAGAGTAACTAGCAGATGATAAGTGTTAACTAAATGGAAGCTAGGACACTAGCAGAAATGTGGCCTCAGGGACTACGGTTTAAAACATTCTAGGAACACTAGGCTGTGGGAAAACATTAAGGTTATTATCTCTAAGCATTTCTATACTATGTCACTCTATACATTCTTGTGCTTCACTGACAACTCTTAAAAAAACCAATACACCTTTATTTTATCTGTAAGACTCTTTAAATAATTTTAAATGTTAAAAGATCTAATCATCCAGATTTTTTTTTAAAGAAGGAGAGAGAGAGAGAGGGAGAGAGAGAGAGAGAGAGAGAGAGAGAGAGAGAATTTTTAAATATTTATTTCTTAGTTTTCAGCAGATACAACATCTTTGTTTGTATGTGGTGCTGAGGATCAAACCCGGGTCGCACGCATGCCAGGTGAGCACGCTACCGCTTGAGCCACATCCCCAGCCCCATCCAGATTTTTTGATCTACTTACCTATACAACATTTGTGGCAGCCTTTTGTATCAGGAATCTTTGTTGTTAAAGCAAACTTTCTGAAAACAAAAGATAATATAAATGTACTCTGTTGCAGTGGTTGCCTTACTGTGATTTATGAATCAGTTACATCAAAATCAGATAGCAAGAAGCTTTAAAACAACTTGTACTCTTGACTCCACACTGTCTGATTTTAGAGGACTGAGATAGGGCCCAAGAATCTGTATTATAAAACTTTCACAGTTGATTCTCACAGACAATCCAATTTAGAAAACATTGATATTTTGCAATCTGGATGACATGCATTTTAAACTACATTTCAAAATTGAGGTAAAGGAAGTTTTCTTTTTTGGTGGCATTGGGATTGCACTCAGGGCCTTGTACATGTTAGGTGAGTATTCTTTACCACTAAGCTACATCCCTACACCTTGATTTTTTATTTTGAGACAGGATCTTACTGAGTTGCTGAGGCTGGCCTAAACTTGTGACCTTCCTGCCTCAGTCGACTCAATTTCTGTGGGCTGGAGGTGCACTGATTTAAAATCTCCAGACCAACTGGCATTCAGTGAAGACCTCCAAGCCCATCTAAGCCTAAACCCTGCCTCCAGGAATTCTGCCTTTGGGATTACCTCTCTCACTCCAGCAATTCAGAGGTGGAGCATCACGATCCAAATGACCCCACCTAAAACTGCTGAGAAGAAAAACTGAGAATCTTTTGAACTCCAACAGAAAGATTTCTTTAAATTTTCATCAAGACTTTTTTTTTTTAAATTCTTTTTCTCTGTTTAATTGTGACCTTAATGGTATATGGATATTTATACATATTCATATTTATTTTTTTCCCTAATTTCTAGCATTTTTGAAGCCAGTTATTTTTCATGGTTTAGTTTTTTAAAGAACTAGAATGTTTGATTAGTATATTTTAGTTTTGTTTTATATTTTTTTGTTAATTAAAAAATTTTTACTTTATATTTTTTCTTCTGTTTCCCTTGATTCTCTCTTTTCCTGTAACAGCCAAACTCTACTCTTTCTTTCACTTGTCCTTTAATTTTTTACTTCTTCTCCCCTCCTCCCTCATAGTCATCCCATCCTATATCACTTCTCTTCCCTCCCTAGTCACCATTTGAAATTATAAACCCTTTTGCAAACTTGCTGTTCCTATTGTAGGCAATAACTGATCATATCATTTCTGATTATTGTGATAATTAACACTGTACACGTCATAGCAGGAACTATTTGGTTTAATTCCAAATATTGTTTGCATAGGTTGTTGTGATTATTTGTTATTATTTGTCTCCCCCTAAACAGTGAGGTACTGGAAATCTTCAGGGGTACTACAAGTCGATAGGGTAGAAACTCTAATCCATAATGTTAGATGGGTAGATATACAACATGAAAAAGCAAGGGAACAAAATGCTCTAAACAAATCAAGATACTCTGTGGAACCAACCTAGATGCCCTTCAATAGATGAATGGATTAAAAATGTGGCATTTATACACAATGGAATATTACTCAGCACTAAAAAATAACAAGATCATGGCATTTTCAGGGAAATGAATGGCATTAGAGCAGATTATGCTAAGTGAAGTTAGCAAATCCCTAAAAAAAACCAAATGCCGAATATCTTCTCTGATATAAGGGGGGTGACTCAAAACAGAGTAGGGAGGAAGAGCATGAGAAGAAGATTACCACTAAAAAGGGACAAGAGGTGGGAGGGAATGGGAAGGAAAAGGGGAATGGCACAGAAGATGGAAGGAGAACCTCATGGTTATACAAAATACATATATGATGGTATGAGGGGGAAGAAAAAACAAGAGAGAGAGAAATGTGTCACAGTAGCCTGGGTAGAGAGAGGGTGATGGGAGGGGAGGAGAGGGAAGGAGGGATAGGGAGGACAGCAGAATACAAGAGACACTAGTATTGCTGTATGTATATACGTGGCTGTATAACCAATGTGATTCTGCAATCTGAACACGTGGAAAAATGAGAATTCATACTCCATTTGAATCAAATGTATGGTATGTCAAGATCTTTGTATTGTCTTGAGCAACTAATAATAATAATAAAAAAAGATACTCCACTAACAGAATCCATCGACACAACAGTGAAAGATATGTCAGGGAAGGAGTTTAGAATGTAAATAGTTAAACAGAACTGTGAAGTAAAGGATGGTATAAGAAATGAAATCAGAGAGAAAATATAGGAAGTGAAAGATCACCTCAATAAAAAGGCAGAGATTCTGGGAAAAAAAGAAGAAAAGAAAATAGAGTTGACCGTGGAGAGAAGATGTTAAGAAACCATGAACAGAACTTTCAAGAACTATTGGATAACATGAAAAGACCAAATTTAAGATTTATTGACATAGATGAAGATGTAGAGATACAAACCAGAGGAATGCACAAGCTTTTCAATAATATCAGAAAATTTCCCAACCTAAACAATGAAATGGAAAAAATATAAAAAGCTTACAGGACACCAAATATACAAAAGACCCACACCAAGGCATATTATAATGAAAACGCCTAACATATGGAATAAGAATACAATTTTAAAGGCTGAGAGAGAAAAATATCAGGTTAGATATAAGGGGAAACCAATTCAGATCTCAGCTAATTTCTCAACACAGACCCTCAAAACTAGGAGGTCCTGGAATAACATACCAAGCTTTTTCTTTTATCCAGTAAAATTAAGCTTCAGATGATATAAAAGATGATATAAAAACCTTCTATATAAACAAAAGTTAAATGTATTTGCAACCAGAAAGCCTGCACTACAGAACAGCCTCAACAAAATACTCCATAAAGATGAAATGGAAAAAAAAAAATGAAAACTAGTGAAGGAAGAAACTACACTAAAGGACAGTCAATCAAAGGAGAAACCAATTCAAATTGAAAACTAGAAATAAAACCAAATGACAATGTGATTCTGCAACCTGTACAATCAGAAAAATGAGAAATTATACCCCATTTGAGTCAAATGTATGAAATGTCAAGATCATTGTGCTGTCATGTGTAACAAAAAATAAATAAATAAATAGATAAAAATCATGAAAAAAATCCAAACGAAATCATATTTCAATAACAACCTGGAACTAATGTTAGGACATTAATATGTCCTAAACTCATCAATCAAAAGACACAGATTGGCGGACTGGATTAAAAAACAAGACCCAACAATATGCTATCTCCAAGAGACTCACCTCATAGGCAAAAGACATCCAGAAACTGAAGGTGAAAGGATGGGAAAAAAACATATCACTCACATGATTCACATAAACAAGCAAGGGTTTCTATCCTCATATTAGATAAAGTGGACTTTAAGCCAAAGTTAATCAGAAGGGATGAAGAAGGATATTTCATACTGCTTAAGGGACTTATATATCACTCAAACATAACAATCATAAACATTTATGGCCTAAACAATGGAGCATCTATATATATCAAACAAATCCTTCTAAATTTCAAGAATCAAATAGACCACAACACAATAATACTGGGTGACATTAACATGCCTCTGTCAGTACTGGATAGATCCTCCAACCAAAAACTAAATAAAGAAACTAGAAGTAAAAAAAAAAAACAATAATTTAGACTTAACAGACATATACAGAATATTTCATCCATCAATGACTGAATATACTTTCTTCTTAGCAGCACACAGATCCTTCTGTAATACAACCATGTTATGTAAGCTATCACATGTGTTGGCATACAATTTTAATATTACCTTAATATATTTTTAGCATCTGTAGGGTTATTTTGATAGCTCCTTTTCCACTGATATTAATTTTTGTGTTCTTGCTTTTTTCTTGATTAGACTTGTTTATTTTTATTGAATTTTAGCTGTATTATTTCTTCTCTAAACATTTCATATATTTTTACTCCTATTCTTATTTTTTCCTTCCTACTGCATAATTTGAAAATAATTTGATTATTATTTTAGCTTTTTTCGGATAAAAGTACTTTAAGTTTTAAATGTTCACCTGAGTACTATTTCATCCCAGAGATCCTGATATTTTAAGCATTCATTATCACTTAGTTCAAACCACTTTTTATTTACTTTTCTTGTGCTTTCTGCCTTTTCCTCTGAGATATTTAGAAGTGTACTATTTAATTTTGAAATAGTTGATTTGTGGGGGTGTGGTTCTATATATCTTAAGGTGATTTATTTATTTATTTTTATTTATATATAACAGCGGAATGCATTACAATTCTTATTACATATATAGAGCTAAATTTTTCATATCTCTGGTTGTATACGTAGTATACTTGCACCAATTCATGTCCTCATACATGTACTTTGGATAATAATGATCAACACACTCAACCATCATTAATTACCCCATGGCCCCTCCCTTCCCTCCCACCCTTCTGCCCTATGTAGTGTTCGTTGATTCCTCCCATGCTCCCCATCCCTATCTCACTATGAATCAATTTCCTTATATCAAAGAAAACATCCGGCATTTTTTTTTTGGGGATTGGCTGACATTACTTAGCATTATCTTCTCTAATTCCATCCATTTACCTGCAAATGCCATGATTTTATTCTCTTTTATTGCTGAGTAATAGTCCATTGTATATAAATGCCACATTTTTTTTATCCATTTATCTACTGAAGGGCATCTGGGTTGCTTCCACAATTTAGCTATTGTGAATTGTGCTGCTATAAACATTGATGTGGCTGTGTCCCTGTAGTATGTTGTTTTTAAAGGTGATTGATTTCTAATATAATAAATCATGCAGGAAACACAGTCTGCATGATTTCAGATGTAAAAAAAAGTAACGGAAATGCTTTTTATATTGGTTGTATTGTTTACATACATGTCAAAACATCCAATTTAATACTTCAAATATGTGCATTTTATTATACTTCAATTTTACCTCAATAAAACTATGGAAAATAAATGGGGAAAAAAAAGTAGCTGGGATTACAGGTGTGTACCACTACACCTGGCCTAAGGAATTTGTTTTGTTTTGGTTTTTTACTGGGCAAAGAATACTGGTTGTTTTAAAAATGACTCCCATCAAAGTCAAGATGGTATTCTGTACCTTGGCAGTATTCGGTCTGGAAATCTGTGGGTCTGAATGTGGGCAGCTAATCCTGGCTTTTTGGCTTGTTCAAACAAAGCAATAAGATTATGGGAGTAGAGCTGAAACGTTTTTCCTACAAAAGAGCAAACAACATGTTACTTTTCTTAGAATCATATCTAGCAGAGAAATAAATTTTCAAGTAAAAAATATACATATAATTACCTTCTAAAATGAGGAGTCCAGTAATGTTCAAAAGTCAAGAGAGAAGAAAACAAAGCAAATAAAGAATCTCAGTTAATACCATTTTTTAAAAGTAATTTTTAAGTGAGTAGATAATTCTGCTTCATAATACTCAAATTTGGTATATTCTGACAAATAAGTGATTTGGGCTGAATATATGTAAACTTTCATGATGCCAGCACAGAAAAGGAAACTGTTAAACACTGATGTACAAAACCTTATAAATCAAGTTACAATGATGTATATGTAATAATTTTGGTACAAAGTGGAAATTCCTATAAAACTGTATTCTCTCTGGGATAGACTACTTATCCATAATTTATCAAATTATCTTAGATTAAAATAATTGTGAATGAATTCAAATAAAAAGGAATGAAATTGTAAGAAAAGTAAGATAAACCAATATTATAAGCCAAAATAAAAGTATAAATGGGGTACATTTTCATTTCATCAAAAACATTAGCTGTGTTAAGCAGTGGAAGACAAGGTAACTATCTTTTTTGACTTCTCATTATATATGGTGTGGTAATATAACAACATAAAACAGTATTTACTTTTTTATTATTAGAAAAAATGTATATGTATATATATATATATATATACGTAATATTTTTTCTTCTATGTATAATCTTAGCTTAACAAAATTATCTTTATTTTCTCAGAATAGAAACACTCTGGTTCATACTATACCACCCTTCCACTCTGTTTCTCCTATATACACAGTTATCCAGCTAGCCAGGTATCCAGCTACCCACGTGTACATGGACAAAAAAGTTTTCTCCTGTTGACCTCTGCTATCTACCTTCTACCAGTTTTGTAAGTCAATTTTATCAGAAGACAAAACTTACTTATAAACTAATCTCCCCTGCTTTCCCATAGTTACTTTGTAAATATATATATGATTACCCTGTGTAGTTCTTAAGCTTATTTCTGAAGACAATTATGACCAGGGATAAAAGCAGCAAGAGAAAAGTAATTTTGTGTGAAATTTAGAATTGTTAACTTGGACAGAATTGGGTTTAAGTTTCTTTTCACAAAAGTAATATAGTATATTAATATTTGCTAAAAAATGAAAAACAGTTTTGGGAAAATATAACTAAAGTCAAAAAGATTAAGTATTCTTTTGAGCTCCCCTACTTTTTAGAAATCATTTATGTACAAACAAAATGCTCTTCATAAATACTGTCAGTAGGTCAAATATACAGATTTCTGAAGAATCCTTACTAGAGAGAAATAATAATTACTGTTCTGTTCTCTACTTTCAGAATGAAACCTCTAGCTAGCAATTTATATCTAAAATGTAAGATGATATGGTCTGGTAAGTATGAATTAAAAACCCACTTTGTCTTACCATCCCAGATGCAGAACACCTATAAAATCTGAAGTTGAGCAATAAATATATCACTTATGGTAACTCCGAAAACCTGTCTGAATATTTATTATGTTTGCAAATTTGAAACTTAAAGGGCCAAAACAAACAAACAAAAAAGTTTAAAAATACCATCCACCCATCCATTCACTACTACCAACAACCAAAAAAGAAAACCCACAATAACCAGAATTAGAATAGGTTGCTCACCTCACTTAAGAACCTTTAAAACATTAATCCAAGGTAGTGGATTAATGTGGTTCAGAACAACCTGAATGCTACCACCAAATATCTGCCTAAGACTTCACAATTTACTAAGCACTTTGGATATCAATTCATTTAACCCTCACAACAACCTCATAAAACCGTTCTAATCCCATTACCCTCATTTGACAAATAAGAAAACAGTCCAAGAAGGTAAGTGACTTGCTAAACATCACAGAGAAAAGAGCAGTTCAATCTACTTCTTGCCCTTCAACTGTTAATATTCCATCGCTGGGGAGGCTGAGCTGAATGGAATGGCCACAGGTATTAATCACTGTGCTACCTGCCCCCTCACACTCCCCCAAGTATTTAGAAGCTTGAATGGTTTGAGAAGAAAACGTCTCCAAGTCCCAAAGTTACTATAATATAGTTACATAAAATTATAAATAACATTTTGATGTAGTATATACTAAAATTTAATATGTCTACTTGTCTATGTTTATTCTTTATTGCCAAATACATACCTGATAATGACATTAAAGTATTATTGATAACATACAGCCAAGTACACTTCCGTGGAAATAACTA
Organism: Ictidomys tridecemlineatus; assembly: GCF_052094955.1. Taxonomy (NCBI): domain Eukaryota; kingdom Metazoa; phylum Chordata; class Mammalia; order Rodentia; family Sciuridae; genus Ictidomys; species Ictidomys tridecemlineatus. Next base: position 66,462,232 of record NC_135481.1, on the reverse strand, counting down.
GAGGGAAAGAGAGAGAAGATAAGCCATGCAATTTTCATTTTCTTATCCCTATCCTTCCAACATTCTAAAATAGTACTGCTAGAGATATAACTCAGTGGTAGAGCACTTGCCTAGAATATGTAAGGCTCTGAGTTTGATCCCTAGCACCACACAAAACAAATAAATTAGTTCTATAAAAATAATTATTTTCTGTCTTTTAGTAAATTATCAAAATGTTAGAAAAAAAATCAACAGGAACATGTAAAAGGTTCACTGTCAACCTTTTAAATATTTAAATCATGAAAATTAGAATTTGAGCCCAAATAAATTGATTAAAAATTAAAATACTTTTTTTATTCAATTTGTCCAAACTAATTTTTTTAGTTAAAATACCTCTTTACCTGTTCCATAGTGGCCTCATGTAGCTCATTGAGATTCAATGTGTAAATACCATCTTCAGTTCCAAAAATAATGTACTGATCTAAAACAGTTCATAAATTGTTTATTATTATTTTCTGAAATAATTTACTAAAGTAATGATTTTATAATGATATTAAGAGTTAGACAGCCAAGGTAAAATGGTTTTCTAAAATTCATGCCACCTTATTTCTTTCCTAAACACTTCTCTTCTTTTTTTTTTAAAGATATATTTTGTTGTACCAACTCACTCTGAATTTATCTTACTCTATATATAATCCTTCCCTTCAACATTATTTTTATATTTAATTTTTTTTGTTATAGTAAGTAACTATTTTTGTAAGAAACCTCAAATGCACTTAAACAAGAAAAGTATATTAATTATAAATCATGACACACCACAATGAAATACCAAGAATTCAGATCTTGGTTTCTAAATATTGTTTCTACTAAAAAGAGCCAGGGCTTTTTGGAGACAAGTCTGAGTCCTATTCTGGGGACAGGAAAGTATTAAGATGAGCCTAGAAATTCTGCAGTGCCAGATAGTAAGGAAGTGCTCAAAAATGATTAGGACACTTTAAACAAAAATTCCAGGACAATTTAAGTGTGAAAATAAATAATAGTGATGGATCCTATTTCACTGAATGAAATTAGAATGTATAAGTGCCACCTGAATAAATGTAATATGTAATCTTGAATTAAATGTTGGATTGGGAAAATAAAAAAAAAAACAGGGTGGAGACTAGGGAGAATACTATTGGGACAATAAAATTTAAACATGATGGACAGAAAATCAGTATTACATCAGTGACAAGTTTCCTCATCTTTTTCATTGTACTGTTTTATTTTAGTGATGATTTCTTTTCCATGGTGCTGGGGATTGGACCCAGGGCTTTGGGCATGCTAGACAAGCGCTCAACTGCTGAGCTATTGCCCCCCGCCCAAGTGATGATTCTTTTTTTTTTTTCCTCCAAGTGATGATTCTTGATGCTAGGAAATATACACTGAAGCAGAGGAGCATGAGGTCTCCAATAGATAGAAAATGGTAAAATGAATGAGGCAAAATAGAAGCAATTAATGATTTTGAGTATAGATAGTAGTTTCTTGTGCTATTTTTTATAACTTTTCTGTAAGTCTGAAATTATACCAAATACAAAGTTTCAAACAAAAATATATTTCCTTTCTATTGAAAATTTTTATTATACTTTCTAACAGTGGTATTTAAAGCAGATCATTTTAAAGCAATTAAAACAAACATTTCCTGAACCCCTTTATTGATTATTCCTGTTTGCTAACTGCCATATACTCAGGCAGGTGCTTTCCTTTCTTACAAAGTAAGCATTAAGAGTATTCACATTACAAATGATTACAATGAAAACCAGGGGTGTTAAGCTTATTTTCCAAATCACCTGGCAGCTACAATTCAAACTCGGACTATTTGATTACACATTTTTGCCTCTATATGTTATGCTTCCTTGGCATGTGCAGGGCGCTGGGTTCGATCCTCAGCACCACATAAAAATAAAATAAAGATGTTGGGTCCACCGAGAACTAAAAAGTAAATAATAAACATTAACAAAATTCTCTCTCTCTGTTAGGCTTCCTCACTTTAAAAATATATAGTTTAAACTTACAAAAATAACTATTTTGACATCATTTCAGATTTACAGAAAATGTATAATAGTATAAAGAATTCCTGAATACCTTAACACAGATTCCCCAAATGCTGAACATTTACCACTTATGTTTCATCTTTTCATTCTTTCTCCCCTATGTGCATTTTGTTTCCTGAACCAATTCAGACACAAAAGCCCCTTTATGCCTAAATATTTCAGGATGTATTTTAACCAGTTGTATATAACCAGAGAATAGTATACATAACAATACTATTTCCTAATCTACAGATCTTATTGGTTGAGATAATTGTCCTAGTAATGTTTTTTAGAGTAAGAGAAAATTCCAAAGTAAGGATGCAATCAATTTTGATATCTCTAGACTCTTTTAATCAAAAATGGATCCTACACACTCTTAAGTTTTAAATATTAAACCAAACCCTAACTATCTATTTAGGTTGTCACAGGTTCCTATACCAATTAGTCTATTCTCTAACATCATATTTTAAAGTAACAATCTCAGTTATAAAGATCCAATTGTTTATTGGAGATGCATAATATTCAGAAGTTTTACCTTTTGTATCAGGATGTATCCAGGATGTTGCACAATTAATTTTCAAAGGACAGCCATCAAAAACTTTTGAAAAACATGCTCCCATCTTATTTATAAAGAAAGAAATATTGACTTATTTGATTATATAATTTTAAATAGTGTTAGAAAAATCATTATGATATTTTACACTTATTAGACTTTTACTATATAAAAAAGTACAGTTTATAAAGCATCCCATTCACATGACTGGTTGAACTACCATACAGGCTGAGAATAAATATTAACATAAGTTTCCCATTTCACTGTACAGAGTCCAATGTGAAAATGGCTTCAGGGGTAGAAAGATATTTAATTCACATAAGCAAGAGGACACATTACTATTAACATTATCACACTAAAATTAAATTGGCCTTTTTAGGCTAATCTGAGAACCCAACTGCCAGTATTTATAAAATGAGAAATTGTCTCTGAGTTCTAACCAATTCACTCAAATTAAGGTAAATGATTTGATCCATGAACTATCCAAATGCATCTAATACCTTTCTATTTTGTAGTATCATTGATTTTAAGGGCTCATTATAACATACCCTATAGCAAATCTACTTCTGCTGCTTCTAAAGACACAAAACATGGCAAATAAGTCATATAAAAATATTCTTTACCAGTACTTTTGGGGTGGGTGGTAGACCATTGATGGCTGGTTTCTGTGGAAAAAATAATTTTTAATATCATAAGACTTCCTGAGCCTCAAAACAAAAAAAGAAAACCTTTATCCATTCAGACATTTAGTTATTTGAATTCTTTTCTTTGAGAGAGATGGGGTCTTGCTATGTTGCTCAGGTTGGCTCTGAACTCTTAGGCTCAAGCTATCCTCCTATGTCAGCCTCACAAGTAGCTGGGACAAGAGGCATATACCATCCCATCCTGCTCCACATAGGCAAATTCTCAAATTAAACAGATTATTTCCCTTGCATGATAAATACACGATTAGTTACAATTAATTGCTAAATGCCTGTTGTACTTACAGGGAAGTCTCGCTTGTCCTTTTTTCGAGGTAACTGTGGTGCTTGTGCTGATCCTTCTGTATTTTCACTAATCAGTTTTGAAATACCATCACCATTTCCTAAAGAGAATCATAGTTAAAAGTTGAATGAACACAAATAAACACACCCTTTGAAAAACAATTTTTCCTTTCTCTCATGACCTGTCTTCCCCTTTAGTGATTTGTTATGGAAGAATATTTTCTACTGTCAGATGAGTTATCTTTGGTCCCTTCCTCTAGATTCTATAGTTGTTGCACTGTATCTTTAGCCATGCTCTTAACCTATGAAAATTATGAATGTCTTTCCATAGTGTAAGGAAAAATTAAATCTCCTAACATGGTTACATTGATATTCAAGACCTTTTCCAATTGAACTTTAATCCACATTTTCAGTCCTATTTTTTCTTTAAATATCACACTATCCCATAGTAGAGTGTACTTAAAACATAATTCAGGTTTTCCTGCCTCAGTGCATTGATTCTTCTTTCTTATTTTCCAAAAATGTCTGTCAGCACTGGCTTCACCTACTGAAGGCTCATTAAGCCCTTTACTACCCGTCAAGAGTTTACTTTCTCTTTTCTCCATCCTTACCTCCCTCAGAAATCTCAGATATTCTATTACATACAATTATTATTTTATGAGACTCTCATACAAGTTATCTTTTCTAATGTTTTGTATACATAAATATAACTTCTGCCATAGCCTCTAATCTCCAGGAGGGCAGGAATAAGTATTCATCCTTATAGGTCCTATAGTATTATTTGTTTTTTAAATTTTGAATCAGGTTCTCACTAATTTGCCGAGGCTGGCCTTGAACTTGTAATCCTCCTGCCTCAGCCTCCCTAGTCACTGGGATCAGAGGTGTGCACAAGCATGTGTGGCTAGGTCCTATAATATTTAATAAGGAATCAAATTAGAGTTGAAGTGGACAGAATTTATTTATAGACCATCTATTTGGAATTAAAGAACCTCATAAAGCTTTACACTGTAATAGGACTGACTACAGAAGAAAGATATTCTTTAAAACAGGAACAATGTGGCTTTCTTTCCACTTTGATTTATTTACCCAGATCACAGTATCTAGCCGTACGCACTCGAGGGCTGCAGACACTGCTAGCCATACCCAAAGAGGAAGTCTCTGCTACAGGACCACAACTTGGGCTACTCTGTCTTCTGAGAATTTGAGGAGCTCTGTTCTCTGAATCAGGGCAACGTTTTATAGTTGATGATTTTTCTTCATCTGGGAGGTTGTCTTCAGGGTAACTGTTTATCCTTGGCTAGTGATTAAAAAACAAAAAAGTACTTTGAAAAATCTAGATACAGAATTTAGTTATTAGGCTTCAAAGACTTTAGGAGGTAGGGGATGCACCTTTTTCTTCCTAGTGTTTATAGATCAACTCACTGTGCTAAGTGAGCAAAGTAAGCAAGAGTTAGGTTACTGTCCCAAAACAACTCTGAACTTAACATGTAATTTTTAATCAGCTCAACCAAAATTGATAAAATTTTTTATAACCAATAGAGATGATGTAAACAGTCCATAAAATATTTAATAGCGGAAACAATGACAATAACTCAATTAAGTATGACTACATAAATGTCAAACTACAGTAATAAATAAGGATTATAAATGATCCATGCAGACAAGTATTTTCTCAAATGAGCAATAATCTATGTTTTTCTTTTTCTAATAATTTGTTAAAAATATTCTATTTCTCAGGGAGACCAATAAAAGAAGGGGAGGGGAAAGGGAAGACTTTGTGGAATGAAACTAACCAAATTATGTGTACATAGGAAGGAATATATCACAATAAATGCCACTTTTATGTATTATTATAATATACTGATAAATTCTTTTAAGAAATCTATTTCTCATGAAATCTTCTTTACTATATATTTTACATCTTCATGTCTCCCTTCTGAAGAAAACTATATTCATCTAAAATATATTTGAGAAACTTCTGACTCTGAATAAAATAAAATTATTTTAAAAATTTAATTATTTAAAAAAAGATTTATTGCTCAAAGTCCTTAAACAGCTCACCTTAGGAGGTAGGGGAGGTGGTACTGCACGTTTTGAGGTTGATCTAATACAAAGAGGAAAAATATAATTTAGATGGTGATAAATGGCCATAACTTAAAACAACAACAATATTTACATGTATTAAAAGACAAATAGATAATGATATGGAATATGAGGAAAAACTATGACCTCATACAGTCAGAATGTACTAGTGTGACTATAAAATAGAGATATTATAAAGAAGGCACCAAGTCTTTACTTCATAGTTATGCTTTGTGATATTTAATTTAAACTTAGTAATAAACAATAAATTCAGGCTAGGGGTGTAGCTCAGTGGTAAAATGCATACTTAGCATATGCAAGACCCTGAGTTCAATCTCCAGCATCAATAGAAAAAATAAACAAAAAACAACAATAAAATTAAAAAATTTCAAACCCATAAGATTCAAGTGGCTATTATCATCAAACTACTTGAAACATGGTCCTCAGACCAGTGATAATGGCACCACTTGAGAACTTTTATAAATGAATCATTTCTACCTACTGAATCAGAATGTATATTTTAATGAGATCTCCAGTTCAATATGCAAATCAAAGTTTGACATGTACTGATCTAGCCCAATGGTCATACATGTTTATCCAGTCACTGCAATCAACTGGAAAGCTTTTAGGATTTTTGGATTCCAGTCTTGAAGACAATATTCTATAGTAGAGGTTGGAAATTTTTTCTGTCAAGGGCCAAACAGTAAATCTCATAGGCTTGGTAAGTAATTGCAACTCTGCTAATATGGAGTGAAAGCATCTTTAGATGATACATAAATTAATGAACAAGGAAGGCTATGTTCTGATAAAGCTTTACTTATGGACACTGAAATCTGAATTTCATATGATTTTCACATGACAAAATACTCTTCATTTGATTTTTTGTGTGTGTGTGGGTACCAGGGATTGAACTCAGGGGTACTTGACCACTAAGCTACATCCCCAGTCCTATTTTGTATTTTACTTAGAGATAGGGTCTCAATGATTTGCTTATTAGCACCTCGCTTTTGCTGAGGCTAGCTTTGAACTCGCAATCTTCCTGCCTCAGCCTCTTGAGCCATTGGGATTAGTGTTGTGCACCACCATACCTGGCTTCTTCATTTGATTTTTTTCCAAGCATTAAAAATGTAAATACCATTTTTAGTGCACGAGCTGTGTAAAAATAGGCAGCAGGCCAGATTTGGTCCATAGGCTATGCAGTTTGACAACCCCAGATCTATAGGTCTAATGTGGGGACACAGAATCTGTATTTTTTTTTAAAAATATTTATTTATTTATTTTTTAGTTTTCAGCAGACACAACATCTTTGTTTGTATGTGGTGCTGAGGATCGAACCCGGGCCACACGCATGCCAGGCTAGTGCGCTACCGCTTGAGCCACATCCCCAGCCCCCAGAATCTGTATTTTGACAGAGTCCTCTAGGTAAATGCAATGCACATATAAGTAAACAAGAACAATGAGACCATGCCCTATAGTTAATTGCCAAAGGAAAGACTCTACCAATCTAGATTATGAAGTAACTACACTGTGGAGATAAAACTGGGACTTTCTCATTTCCACTACAGTAATTTTTTACCATGACATCTTGTGAGTCACCTTTCCATATATTATTATTACACATAGTACATTTTGATTAAAACAAAATACAAAAGCATTAATGATCAATATGTGATGGTTTTTGGTAATTAAAAAAAAGTCAGAAGCTTTATATTGGCAACATTTTTAAGAAAAAAATTAAAGCTTATTAAATCCCATTCCTCTACTACCAAATACTGTTCTATGTAATTTAATAACTTTTATTAAATTAAAGTTATTAATCAGAAATAACTTACTTTCCAGTATTTGAACCATCAACAAAAGGATTCCACTGTAATATAAAGTTTGGGTCTGATGAGACTCCCTGTGAAGATTAAAAATATAGTTTCTTTTATAGATATTAACCATCTTATTACTGAAAGATGCTAATCATCATTTTGATTCAAGAAAAACTCCAGTGTCATGATTGCTAATGTATTGGCATTGAATCAGTTTCTAAATCTTCAGCTAGTTTTGCTTTGCCATTTGACCTATTTAGGTCAGTGACTCATTATCAGTTGACATGAACTTAAGAAATTCTATAAACATACTAAATATAGCTTCAAATATAACAAGTCCTCCTTTTTAATCTTTATTTTTTGGTTAGACACAATACCTTTATTTTGTTTGTTTATTTTTATGTGGAGTTGAGGATCGAACCCAGGGCCTTGCGCATGCTAGGTGAGCACTCTACCACTGAGCCACAATCCCAGCCTGTGACAAGTCCTCTTTATCAATATGCTAGTATATTCTAAAGCAAAAAAGCAACTTTGAATTACTTACATCACCACTTCATTAGCATGCAGGACTAAATAACATTATTAAATTATTTATTTACTGGTACTACTACTTTTTCTTATTAGCATGGAAATTAAGGACTCACAGACACATACAGTAAGAACAACATCTCTTCTACATGTTATTCTAAAAAATATAGTTCTATTAATTGAAAATAAAGTAGATATTGAGGTAACTTTTAGGTCAACTATAACAATATCATGCTTTATTTAGTTTTTTCTTTTAGACCAAAGAAGGGTTAACTAAGTAGTTGTCTGAAAATAAGGGCACTGGTTAAAAAAGAAGTCATATAAATAAATGACGTATCTTTTATTTTGTTTTTCTTTTTTGGCAGTGCTGGGTTCAAACCCAGGGCCTTGTGCATGCTAGGAAAGTACTCTACCACTGAGTCACATCCTCAGCCCCACAAATAAAATACTTAAAAAATAATAATAATAAGGCATTGTAAAAATATATTTACTATAGATCTAATAAAATAGATATGAAAAAAGGTACCAAGAACTTTGAGCTAAGCTTCCAAATAAATGTTTAGTAGTTTCATATAAATACTTCAAAAGAGTCAAAATGAATGACTGAAATAGCATGTTATGTTCTAACTACTCAAAATACACCAATTACTAACTTTATCAAACTTGAATATGTGAAATACATTATCAATGTAAAATGCTTGGGACTGGGGTTGTGGCTCAGTAACAGGGAATGTGTGAGGCAATAGGTTTGATCCTCAACACTACATATAAATAAATAAATAATAAAGATACATCAATAACTAAAAAATATTTTTAAAAAATGCTTAAAAGAGGATATGATTCTGTTTCTTATAGTATGTCTAACTGAAATAAGTTTTCTTAAAATTTAAAAGTTATCATTCTTACCATTTCATCCCGTGCTTCTGTTTCTTTTCTCAGAGGAGGTTCAAATTGTAATTTGTCAACTGCAAAATATATACGAGATATTTATAAACTCAATCTCTTAAGGGTTAATCTTGGAGATGAAATGTTTGTGTCCTGGTAGAAGGGGAATGGAAAATATAACACACACACACACACACACACACATATATTTTTAACTACAGTCTTACCAAAAGAGTGTAATAACCTAATGTCTTCCTGATATGTCTGTTTAATTTTTTAAAAAATATTTTTAGTTATAGATGGACACATAGCTTTGTTTATTTATTGTTATGTGGTTCTGGGGAATGAACCCAGTGCCTCACATGTGCTAGGCAAGTACTCTACCACTGAGCTACAACCCCAGCCCCTCTGTTTAATTCTGATTGAAAATTTTAAAACTTCATTAGAAGTAGATGACCAAAGAACAAATGGCTTCTGTTAAATATTATAATGTTCAGGAATCTAATACATTTTACTGTGTATTTTATTTGGCCTAGTCAGATTGATTTCAGAATTATTTAAAATATTCAATGAGTAACTACTTTTATATGAAATATTCCCAAACAGGGAAAAGGATGGTTTATTACTGTCTCATAAAGTATACAGAATTTTAAGATTCTAAAATCCAATGTAACTAAAAGGCCAATAAAGTTTTGTTTTCAACATTCATACTTGCATTACAGAGATGCAAGTTTCCTGAATACAATCTTAGCAAACAAAATGTCCTGAAAAAGCACTTTCAAATAGGATCTAGAATTTATCCCTAAAAACAAGATTTGTAGAAAGCAATAAAAAGTACACAATTCATTAAATAAAAAGTACACAATTCATTACATAAGCAAAACCAGTATATCATAAATTTTTTTGTAAAAAAGATCAGAATAAAAACAGCATCTACTTTAAAAAGACCTTGGTCATTAATCACTCACTTAACATGATCTTAAAACATTTAAATTCAAGAATTACTATTATAATTCATAAAGAACCATTTACTCTTTTGAGACAGAGATGAGCTAAAGGATTTTTCTTTTGGTCATAATTGGCAAGAAGAGAGTGATGGATCAATGACCTTGACATTCCAGTAGAAACATAAACAAATGTGAGAGTAAGCTCAAAGGAACAGAGATTTGGAGCATAGTGGGAATTCATGTATCAGAGCTCATGCCAGGGCCCAGGACAGGAGTGAAGAGTGCATTGAAGTACATGAAGATGTCCAAATATGAAGATCCACGATAAAAGGTATAAATATGGAAATAAAATATCACTTTTCATAATAAATTAAAAGACTACAAAAATTCCTAGAAAAAATGAATTTCATCATTTAAAGATACAGTAAAACATTAACTACATCCCAATAGACAAGTATCAGTAAAAATGAGATTTCATTTAAATAATTATTTAAGAAGTTTTAATGTGTAATAAAAGATATCCTTAAAAAATCCTTATTACTGGCTTAAAATTATTATAGCCATAACTTACAAACAGAATGCTGGAGCCTCCAATTTTTGTTCTGTGTGGTAGACTGGACATATACTTTTTAAAAAAGAAAACCCTGGTAGTGCCTTTGGGTGTGTCTTTGGCCCATGACAAAGGTGAGGAGGCTTTCTAGTATATATCCTCATTTATCTCTAAAAGATGATCCAGTTCTGGCTATAATTAAGACTGACTGTTATGCTATAAACTACTACACATGTAGCATAAATATGTGTGTGTGTGTGTGTGTGTGTGTGTCTGTGTATACAAATTATATGAAACAACCGTTTTGGGGCAGTGGATGACATTACAGGGATGTGTTCCTTGAGAGAAGGTGAATACATTGTGGTAAAATCCACGGCCCAACTTTGGCTTTTTGCCTGGGGACACTTCCTAAAGTAGTGTTACAAGAAGGTGGAGTCCAAAGAGTAAGTCTCACTGGATAGGGAAACAAAGATAAGAACTTGGGGGTATGATTTGAAGAGCAGAGTATTAAAAATAAGAAAGCTGAACTCTAGAAATCTGCAAAGAGTTTTCTTTAAATCTGTGACTGAATACTAAGAGCAAAGCAAGCTAAGCAAATTATGTTAGAAAACAAGCTAAGAGGACCATAAAGCAGAGATGTACCAGGAAAGATAACCAAGTTTCCATTCAGAGGAAGATCTTGCTGAATACTCTAGAAAAACAGTCAGCAAGCCTTGAAAGGATCAAGCTGACCTAGTTAATTCATTCTTTAAAGGAAGAGGGCAACACCCTTTACAATTAATAGAAACAGATTCAGAGATGATACAGATGTTGAAATAAGTAGATAAGGTCTGAAAACTGCTATTATAAATATGTTCAAGGATTTAAGAGAAAACATGAACACAAGTGAGCAGATAATCTTAGTAGAGAAATAGAAATTATATATATATGTACATGCATTGTATGTGTGTGTATGACTCAAGTCTAGATTTGAAAAATATCACATCTGGAAAAAAACTCACCAGAGGAACTTAACAGTGGACTGAACACTACAGAGGAAAAGATCAATGACCTTGAAGTCACGACAACAGAAATTACAGAAAACAAAGAAATCCCCCTTATGTGCAGATATGAGGGGCAGAGAGAGAGAACAAGCCTTGTTGCCTTATGAAACAAGTGAATTAACTATGCAGCTAGAGTCCTGGAAGTAGATGAGAGATTTGGGTAGAAGAGTAGCCAAGTATTTTCCAAATTCATAAAAAATTTCAACCCATAGATCTAATAAACTGAACTCCAAGTAGAATCAACAAACACACAAAAAAATGCATTAAATGGATTGCAGTCAAATTATTAAGAAACAAATAAAAATCATAAAAATTTCAACTGTAGTACCTTACATATACATACATATTTAAAAAATCTGGCTCCTCTGCCATCTTATAGCCTGAGAAGGTGTACTAGGAACAGGACTTCTGAAAGTCACCTGTGTCTGGGAGGCTGTGATTCGAGGCCATTTTTGCTAGCTATATGCCCAGGATGAAACCGATACTGGCTGGACAAGAGATAAACTTATGTATACAAAGCAATAAACGACCCAGTGATTCCTGAAAGGAAATTGAACAAAACCAGGTAATCTGGGGGAAGGTAACTTGTGTCCACGGAAACATGGCATGATTTGTGTCATGTTCCCAATCAAGCTTCCTACTCAGGCCACTGCACAGAATCAATGTAAAGCTGTACTCTTCAAGGATTTAAACCAATGAAAAGTAAATAAATAAAAGTGGATTTGTTTTTAAAAAATCTGAATTGATATCATGGATTGGGTTGTAACCTGCAGTTTATAAAGTGTTGACATAGAATATATCAGTGTATTATACTTGAGGTAATTTTTCATAGTTTTTTTCAGTAAACAAAAATCTTATTTGATAATCATATCCTATTTTTAGGATGGATAAAGCTTGTCTAAAAGCCTAAATTTTGGGCTGAGGTTGTGGCTCAGTGGTAGAGCACCCGCCTAAGCATGTGCGAGGCCCTGGGTTTGATCCTCAGCAACAAACAAAAATAAACAAATAAAATAAAGGTATTTTGTCCAACTATAACTAAAAAATAAATTGAAAAAAAAAAAAGCCTCAACTTTAAGATTGGCAAAAACAAAATAAAAGACACTGTTTAGTGTGCTTCCTACCTAGGAAATGTCTCTCTCTAGGGTTGGAAACACTCAGTCACTATAGTTATCTAGAGATATTTGTAAGACAGTACATCTTATGATTTTCTCACTCTCACTCCATGGCTAACATAAAAAGGACCCATGGAATTTTCAAATTTAAGTTAGATAAACTTTCCAAAATTCTCAGACTTTCTCAGCCTAAAGTGTTTTGATTTTTCCTTTGTGAATTACAGGGAGCTCAATTCCCCTGGAACCCATTAACTCAATAACCAAAACCTCAGTATCCAATACATTTGAGAATCCTGATTTTGACTATTTTCTGCATTTATTACAGGATAATAGCTGGATGTCATTCAGCATACACAGTTTAAATCAAACATAGCCAAGAAGGACTTTCTCTGAGACAAACTTTATATGATTTAAAATTCAGAACTGTTCTGGAAAACTGCCTTCCAACGTCAGTACGTAGAATCTAGCCAGATGTTTTAAGTAATGAACACAGTGGTAAAACTGGGTGTTGATCTCTGTATTTACAGTTCTCAATTATAGAGAAATACACCCATCTTAGATCACTGAAAAACTGTCCCATAGAACACCTCAAACTAGAAATGACAAAGAGTCCTTCAGAAGCAAACAAAAAGAAGTAGCTTCCATGCAAGATTGCTGTTTCAAGCGGATGACTACATTGAGTGGAGCATCTGGCCCAGGACCATGAACAAGAGCACTGGAGCCACTGACTCTCACATGTTGAATCTGTATGCTACCATATATAACTTCTTTTCTTAGCTACAAGTCCTTCCTTTCAATAACTGAAGGTTTTGGATTGTTGTCAGACACTTGTTACTCTTACACTTGATACCTGTAGAGTCTATATTAACATCACTCTTTTTAGCCTTAGTTCATGGTATGAGTCCAACACTTGGCTGAAATTTATTCACGAATCAACTAAAACCATACATTTTAAAGCCACTGTGGGGTTTGTATATGATCACTTTCCTCCCATCTTCCTTTGGTGCCAATGCCTTGTGATCAGTTCCCTAAATAGTTGGATTCAACCATGGATTGACTTTTTAAATGACAAATTCTTAAAATTAGATAATTTGGCTAATTTCTAGTCTAGACTGAGAAAGTACTTTCTTTATTCTCCCTATTATAGGAGTCAATAAACCTGACTCTGTTGTCCCTATACATTTGTCCCTTGTGGTTTTAGACTGATTAGGATAGGTGCATAATAATTATTTATACACTACAAAGAATTTTATAGTAGTAGTAATAGTCCAAAACTATAAACAAACCAAATGCCAATCAACAGAAGAATGGATAAATTTTGGTATAATTATACAATGAATATTATTCTACAGTGAAAATAATAAACTACTGCTATACACACATGATTCCTATAGACCCTATGTTGAACAAAAGAAACTAAGCACAAAAAAGGTACATATCATGTGAGTCCAGTTGTTTGGTGGTCAAGATCAGTTAAAAAGCAACCTATGATAACAGAGATTAGAATACTGATTAGCCTGGATATAGGGAGTGGGGGAATATAGAACAGAAGGGTAATGACTGTAAAGGAGATTTTGAGATTCAGATAATGCTTTTCAGCTGGATGGCAGTTACATGGGGTATTAACATATTTAAAATTTCACCATGTAGTATACTTAAGATATGAACATTTTACTCCACATACATTACACAGTTCAATTTAAAAAATTGAAATAAAAACAGATTAGAATTAACTAGGTATGTATAATACTTATCAAATAAGCAAAAGCAAACTTATAGAGCATTTCTGCTAGAAACAGAATACAATCTGTAAAAATTTACAAACAAATTATCAATAAAATGACCTCAACTCTACCTTCTATCTGGTCTGAAAGACACAGAGCTTACTCTGAGGATATTAGGTCTCTAGACACTCATCTAGAAATAGCTTCAACTTATCTCTGAAAAAAAGCCTATTTTCATGAAGACAATATTATGAAGATGTCAATTTTCCCAAAGTTAATACAAACATTTAATAAGATATCAGAAAACACACTGATGTTTTAAACTAGATTAGTTGATTCTTTAGTTTATGTAAAAAAAAAAAAGTCAAATATCATAATAAAAGACAACAGCAACAAGGGGTGTGTGTATATGCATGATATGTGTGGTGGGGAGGGGCAGGGAGTACGAGGAGGAATAGCATCAAGAGATTTATCCCAAGTATGATGCTGGCACATGAATAGATATATTGATGCGACAAGAATAGTATTTCCAGGAAAAGTCCTAACAGTCCTATTATATGTTTGAAAATTTAGTTTATAATAAAGATAATATGTTGAATACATGAGGAGAAATATTGAAATTTTTAATAAATAGCACTGAGACAAATGAGTGAGAGAAAGAATAAAGTTAAATCTAAACTATGCCTTCAACCAAATACTATATACCAAAGATTTAAATATTTTTAAAAAATGAAACTAAAAGAAGAAACCATAGGAAAATTCTTTTGTAACCCTGGAATTAAGAAGGCCTAACTAAATACGACACAAAACTCAAAGACTACAAAATAAGTTAGATTACATTAATGAAATATTATACAGCTGCATAAAATAAATAATGCTTTATAAAGGAATATGAAGTTTGTCACTTTTCTACTAGGTATGTATCTGAAGTCCACAGGGCTCACTTCAGATTGTATAACAACATAAGAAAGCAATCTGGGCACTAACCAAGACAAGTCTTGAAATTATTCACTCACTATAAAAAGTCCTGATTAAAACAAATGATATGGGAAGGGAATTCTAAATGATCCCATGACCTTGATTCCTAAACCCACATCTAAAAATCTAGAGATATTTGTGTTAAAAAAAAACTCAGACATAAACAAACAAATACTCCTCTGTATTAATTCTAATTAGACATATATTTAATGAATTGTCTTTATCCATTATAGATTACAATTCCATAGTTATATGTCTTATTTTATATCTTAAACTACTTTAAATTTTTGGAAACAAGTACACATTTAAGTCAATAAATTCATATCTAAAAATTTCTCTCCAATTTGTTGTTCTAAATTAATGCAGTTAAAATGAAAAACATTGATACAAAATATTTACTCTATCAATGATTAACTTATTAAATACAAAAATCAATCTTTCCTTTTAAGTATTTTTTAGAAAAGATTCCTCTTCAGGCTAATCTGACTAAAAAAAATTGAAAACACCACCAGTGCCCAACAAGAGGGAACTAACTACAATAAATCAATTAATAAAATGTTATGTAACCATTAGATATAATAGCCATAAAGGTTGGGCTAATGTATGGAAAATACTTTTATATTAAGCAAAATTTTATGTGTAGTATAAATTCAGGCTTATATGTATATAAAGTATACATATACAAAACATGTAATGTATATACAATGTATACATGGAGAAATGTGAAGAAAAGCTGGCAAAACATTAATTATGGTTTGGCTCTGGGTGATGTGATTATATGCAATGTTAATTTTGTATTTTTTCTTCTTGCAAATTTCCTGCAATGGGCATGATTATCTTCATAATTAGAAAATAAAAACTTTAAAAATTGTAAATGACCACAATTTCACCAAAGGCAGAAAAACAACATATATTTAGATGAATTGTGATATGTTAAAGTATGTAGTTTCAATTAATAAAATTGAGATTTTATTAATGCATGAAAAATACAAGAATACCCAGCTCAACCCTCCAAAACCACCAATGGAAAATGTATACCAAACACATACAATTTATTTCTGAAGCTGTCCGTTCAGCTCTGGCATTCCTGTTTGTAGATCTAATGGTATGACGAATGATTGCATGGGGCTGCAAATACAAGCATAATATACACACTTTAAAAATTTTTAATGATAAAGTTAAAAGGTCAAACTTTTAACTTTTAATTAAGTGATCACTTATTGACAAATATGATTATCTACTAATAAATTATAGGACAAACATAAAACAAACACAATGAACTCTAAAGCACTTTAAAAGTTTATTCACTTATTACATATTTATATTATGTAAAATACTAAAGGGATTCAGAGAAAATCAGACACAAATCTTGTCCTTAGAGCTTACAGTCTAGGAAGACAAGACATACAAACATTTACAAAAAGAAAATGTAAGTGCTATTTCTTAAGAAAATAAATAGGTTACTATTAAAGCCCACAAAAAGAAGAAATGACTTCTATACTGAACTAAAGGAATACAGAAGTTCTGCATGAAAGAGCTATAATCTGATCTGGGTCCTCCTACAAGAAGGCACTGGATATGCAGCAATGTGGGAGAAGCATTAGGCCACAGAAAGAGTATGAACCAAGTGACACAAGAAAGAAAAGGAAACCGCAGTGTTTACAGGGGCTAGGGGCTGATTATTATTTGGTTGCAGTGAAGATCAGATTAAGAGATGACAAAGCTGGAAAGACACACTGGGGGTAAGCCAGATTTATAAAAGGATCTGAATGACAGGTGAGGGTCTCAACCTTATTTTCTTAGCAAAAGGATTTTTAAAAAAGATTTTACAGAAGGGAGTGGCATCATCAAAATTAGCTTTAATGGTAATCCAATAAGTGCATAAGAAAGTATGGAGGGGAGAAACGTTGGATACAAGATTAGGAATATTGTAGCAAGGCCAATAAAAAACTTATTACTTTTATCTTCTTGCATAAACTGTTGCTCCATTGAAGCTATGCCTACAACGCAACCCCTATCTACCAAATTTCTGACAACTCATTCCTATTCATTCACAGCTCTTAAAGTGGTTTGTATATTTTTGTTTTTTCCATTCTGCCTCAAGACGAAGAAGACCTATAGTCAAACCAAGAGATTTCAAAAGCTGAGGTGAATCCATGGTTCTGAACTGAACATCCCTGTGTACTTCAATGAACTCTTCACTCCTGACATCACAACTGGGCCCTGGC
The DNA here is from genome assembly GCF_052094955.1 of Ictidomys tridecemlineatus. Lineage (NCBI taxonomy): Eukaryota > Metazoa > Chordata > Mammalia > Rodentia > Sciuridae > Ictidomys > Ictidomys tridecemlineatus. The sequence continues at coordinate 66,444,757 of NC_135481.1, read as the reverse complement.
ATGAGTTCTGATGCATGAATTCCCAATATACTTGAAATCTCTGATCCTTTAAGCTTATTCTCTAACTTACTCTCATTAAATTTCTTTAATGTACCCACTGGAATATCAAGGTCATTGATCCACAACTCTCTCAATATCTATCAGCATCTTGCCTATCTTTACTTGTTTCCCTATTCAGTTTATATCTGATAATCCCAAATTTCTAGCAATCTCTTGACAATATTCTAAATTCCCTTTGGCCTTCAATATATGACAGAGCAAAAGGCCAACCCTGGATGAACTCCACTAGTGATCTTTGTGTTTCCATCTGGGATATCACAAACACTGCTGGGGGAAAATCACACAGAACACTAAAAACCCATCTTATTTGAGTCTTCAAATTTGCCCATACACACTTGTCTAGTCATTTAACCAACCCACCACCCATTCTCCTCAGTTACACTTTTACACCTTCTCTACACTCTTCAAACCTACCTATTTTCCTTAATACTTTCCTTGTCACTTACTTCAGAGAAAATAGAAATCACTAGTTATACTACCAGTCAACCTCTCTAAGGCAAGAGAAATGTTTCCTTATCTAAGATTCAGTCCTTCATCATATTCTTTTTTTTTTTTTTTAAAGAGAGAGTGAGAGAGGAGAGAGAGAGAATTTTTAATATTTATTTTTTTTTTTAGTTCTCGGCGGACACAACATCTTTGTTGGTATGTGGTGCTGGGGATCGAACCCGGGCCGCATGCATGCCAGGCGAGCACGCTACCGCTTGAGCCACATCCCCAGCCCCTTCATCATATTCTTGATCCAAGCCTCTGCTTCCTTACTGGAGGCTTTGACTATTCATCTTGCTTTTGTTGCGTCTTTACTCTTTCTCAAATTCTTTCATAAGCATTTAATCATGTTCAAGAAGCCCCCCACAACACAACTGATCAGTAAATCTAGCCCTCTACAACTCATTCTCCTCCAGCTACTGCTTTCACTCGTTCCTTCACAAGTAAATCTTATAAATTACTATACTTACCTTTCAAGATTCTCCAAGCTAGATGCCTTCCATTATTTGCAAATTATACTGTTAAAGTGATCAAACACTACATCTAAACCCAAAGACTACCTTAACCTAACTTCTAGGCAGATGATCATTGAAACTCTCCTTCTTTCAGTGTTCCTTATCAATCTGTTTTTAAAATTTTTGTAAATATTTAAAATTTATTAATGACAGTGGAATACATTACAATTCATATTACACATATAGAGCACATTTTTTCATATCTCTGGTTGTATACAAAGTATATTCGTGTCTTCATACGTGTACTTTGAATAATGATGACCATCATATTCTACCATCATTTCTAGCCCCATGCCCCCTCGCTTCCCCTCCCACCCCTCTGCCCTATCTAGAGTTCATCTATTCCTCCCATGTTCCCCCTCCCTACCCCACTATGAATCAGCCTCCTATATCAGAGAAAACATTTGGCATTTGGTGTTTTGGGATTGGCTAACGTCACTTAGCATTATCTTCTCCAACTCCTTCCATTTACCTGCAAATGCCATCATTTTATTCTCTTTTAGAGCTGAGTAATATTCCATTGTGCATAAATGCCACATTTTTAAAATCCATGCATCTACTGAAGGGCATCTGGGTTGGTTCCATAGTTTAGCTATTGTGAATTGTACTGCAATAAACATTGATGTGGCTGTGTCCCTGTAGTATGCAGTTTTTAAGTCCTTTGGGTATAGACTGAGGAGAGGGATTGGGTCAAATGGTGGTTCCATACCCAGTTTTCCAAGCAATCTCCATACTGCTTTCCACATTGGCTGCAGCAATTTGCAGTTCCACCAGCAGTGTAGGAGTGCACCCTTTCCCCCACATCCTCACCAACACTTACTGTTGTTTGTATTCATAATAGCTGCCATTCTGACTGGAGTGAGATGACATCTTAGAGTAGTTTTGATTTGCATTTCTCTAATTGCTAGTAATGATGAACATTTTTTTCATATATTTGTTGACTGATTGTATATCATCTTCTGAGAAGTGTCTGTTCAGGACCTTGGCCCATTTACTGATTGGGTTATTTGTTTTCTTGGTGCTTAGCTTTTTGAGTTCTTTATATACCCTAGAGATTAGTGCTCTATCTGACGTGTGAGGGGTAAAGATTTGCTCTCAAGATGCAGGCTCTCTATTCACCTCACAAATTGTTTCTTTTGCTGAGAAGAAAATTTTTAGTTTGAATCCATCCATTTATTGATTCTTGATTTTAATTCTTGCACCAAAGGAGTCTTATTAAGGAAGTTGGGGCCTAATCCCACATGATGAAGATTAGGGCCTACTTTTTCTTCTATTAGACGCAGGGTCTCTGGTTTTTTCCTAGGTCCTTGATCCACTTTGAGTTTTGTGCATGGTGAGAGATAGGGGTTTAATTTCATTTTGTTGCATATGGATTTCCAGTTTCCCCAGCACCATTTGTTGAAGAGGCTATCTTTTCTCCAATACATGTTTTTGGCACCTTTGCCTAATATAAGATAATTGTAATTTTGTGGGTTAGTCTCTGTGTCCTCTATTCTGTACCACTGGTGTGCCAGTCTGTTTTGGTGCCAATACCATGCTGTTTTTGTTACTATTGCTCTATAGTATAGTTTATGGTCTGGTATAATGATGCTACCCTGCTTCATTCTTCCTGCTAAGGATTGCTTTAGCTATTCTGGATTTTTAATTTTCCAGATGAATTTCATGACTGCTTTTTCTATTTCTATGAGAAATGCCATTGGGATTTTGATCAGAATTGCATTAAACCTGTACAGTGTTTTTGGTTGTATGGTCTATTTGATAATATTAATTCTGCCTATCCAAGAGCAAGGCAGATCTTTCCATTTTCTAAGGTCTTCTTTAATTTCGTTCTTTAGAGTTCTGTAGTTTTCATTGTATAGATCTTTCACCTCTTTAGTTGATTCTCAAGTTTTTTGTTTTTTTTTTTTGAGGCTATTATAAATGGGGTAGTTTTAGCTCGTTTCTCTTTCTGAGGATTTGTCACTGATATACAGAAAGAAATGCCTTTGATTCATGGGTGCTGGTTTTATATCCTGCTACTTTGCTAAATTCATTTAGTAGTTCTATAAGTTTGCTGATAGAATTTTTTGAGTCTTCTAGGTATAGAATCATATCATCAGCAAACAGTGCTAATTTGAGTTCTTCTTTTCCTAAATGTATCCCTTGAATTTCTTTCATCTATCTAATTGCTCTGGCCAGTGTTTCAAGAACTATGTTGAACAGAACTGGTCAAAGAGGGCATCTGTGTCTTCTTCCAGTTTTTAGAGGGAATGCCTTCAATTTTTCTCCATTACAATGATGTTGGCCAGAGACTTAGCATAGATAGCCTTTATGATGTTGAGATATATTCCTGTTATCCCTAATTTTTCTAGTGTTTTGGACATTCAGAGGTGCTGTATTATGTCAAATGCTTTTTCTGCATCTACTGAGATATCATATGATTCTTATCTTTAAGTCTATTGATGTGATGAATTACATTTATTGATTTCCATATGCTGAATTACCCTTGTATCTCTGGGATGAATCCCACTTGATTGTGGTGCACTATATTTTTGATACTTTTTTATATTCGATTTGCCAGAATTTTCTTGACAATTTTTGCATCTATGTTCATTAGAGATATTGGTCTGAAGTTTTCTTTTTTTGACGTGTCTTTGCCTGGTTTTGGAATCAGGGTGATGTTAGCCTCATAGAATAAGTTTGGAAGTGCTGCCTCTTTTTCTATTTCCTGAAATAAATTGAAGAATATTGGTATTAGTTCTTCTTTAAAGGTCTTGTAGAACTTGGCTGTGTATCCATCTGGTCCTGGGCTTTTCTTGGGTGGTAGGCTTCTGATGGTATCTTCTATTTCACTGCTTGAAATTGATCTGTTTAAACTGTGTATATGATCCTGATTCCATTTGGGCAAATCATATGATTCTAGAAATTTGTAGATGCCTCCGATATTTTCTATTTTATTGGAGTACAAGTTTTCAAAATAATTTCTAATTATATTCTGCATTTCTGTAGTGTCTGTTGTGATATTTCCTTTTTTAATCACAGATGTTAGTAATTTGAGTTTTCTCTTTCCTTCTCTTCATTAGCATGGCTAAGGGTCTGTCAATTTTATTTATTTTTTCAAAGAACCAAGTTTTTGTTCTGTCAATTTTTCCCATCATTTCTTTTGTTTCAATTTCATTTCAGCTCTGATTTTAATTATTTCCTGTCTTCTACTGCTTTTGATGTAGATTTGTTGTTCTTTTTCTAGGGCTTTGAGATATAAGTCATTTATTTATTATTCTGCTAGTCTATGTCATTTGATTGATGAGTTTAGGGCATTAACATTCAGGGTTATTATTAAGACATGACTTGTATTGGCAGCCATTTTTGTTTTTCTTCTTTTAAGGAATGAACTCCATGCAATGAACTTTCCTCTTAGAACTGCTTTCATAGTAGTGTCCCAGAGATTTTGATATGTTGTATCTGTGTTCTCATTCACTTCTCAATTTTTTTTTAATCTCCTCCTTAATGTCTTCTGCAACCCACTGTTCATTCAGTAGCATATTATTTAGTCTCCAGGTGTTGGAGTAGTTTTTATTTCTTATTTTCATTGATTTATAACTTCATTTCATTATGATCTGACAGAATGCAGGGTAGTATCTCTACTTTTTTAGTATTTTGCTAATAGTTGCTTTGTGGCATAATATATGATCTATTTTAGAGAAGGATCCATGTGCTGCTGAAAAGAAAGTGTACTCACTTATTTAAGGATGAAATATTCTATATATGTCAGTTAAGTCTAACTTATTGATTGTATTAAGTTCTACAGTTTCTTTGCTTATTTGAGAGGTGTGTTAAAGTCACCCAAAATTATTGTGTTGTGGTTGTTTGACTCTTGAACTTGAGAAGAGTTTGTTTGATAAACATAGATGCTCCACAGTTTGGGGCATATAATTGTCAAGTCTTGTTGGTGTATGGTTCTCTTGAGCAATACATAGTGTCCTTCTTTATCACTTTTAATTAACTTTAGCTTGAAGTCTACTTTATTTGATATGAGGATGGAAACCCCTGCTTGTTTCTGCAGTCCATGTGAGTGGTATGATTTTTCCAACTCTTCACCTTCAGTCTGTGGATGTCTTTTCCTATAGGATGAGTCTCTTGGAGGCAGCATATTGTTGGGTCTTTATTTTTTTTTTTTATCTAATCTGCTAGTCTATGTCTTTTGATTGATGAGTTTAGGCTATTAACATTCAGGGTTATTATTAAGACATTACTTGTATTGGCAGCCACTTTTGTTTATTTTTGGTATTAATGTGACTTGGTTTCTCCTCTGATTAGATTTTCCTTTAGTGTAATACCTCCTTCTGCTGATTTTCATCCTTGTTTTTCATATCCTCTTTGTGGAATATTTTGCTGAGAATGTTCTTTAATGCAGGCTTTCTAGCTGTAAATTCTTTTAACATTTGTTTATCGTGGAAGGTTTTTACTTATTCATCAAATCTAAGGCTTAGTTTTGCTGGATAGAAGATTCTTGGTTGGCATCCATTTTCTTTCAAAAGCTTGGTATATGTTGTTCCATGATTTCCTGGCTTTGAGGATCTGGCTTGAAAAATCTGCTGATACACATTGGTCTTCCCCTACATGTGATCTAATTCCTCTCTCTTGTGGCTTTTAAGATTCTATCCTTATTCTGTATACTAGACAATTTCATTATAATATGCCTTGGTGTAGATCTGTTGTAATTTTGTACATTTGGTTTCCTGTAAGCCTCTTATATTTGGTTTTCCAATTCGTTCTTCATGCTTGGGAAATTTTCTGATATTATCTCATTGAAGAGATTGTGCATTTCCTTGGTTTGAAACTCTTTGCCTTCCTCTATCCCAATAACGCTAAGCTTTGGTCTTTTGATGCTGTCCCATAATTTTTGGATGTTCTGTTCATGGTTTCTTACTGTCTTCACTGTGTGATCAACTTTAATTTCCGGATTGTAAACTTTGTCTTCATTATCTGACGTTCTTTCTTCTAAGTGATCTAGTCTGTTGGTTATGCTTTCTATTGAGATTTTTATTTGATTTACTGTATCCTTCATTTCAAGGATTTCTGATTATTATTATTTTTTCAGAGTCTCTATCTCTTTCTTGAAGTAATCCTTTGCTACCTGTATTTGTGCTCTTATCTTCTTGTTGGAGTGATCACTTTTTACCTGTATTTGCTCATTTAGGTCATTCTTTAATTCATAGATCATTTTAATTATGAACCTTCTGAACTCCTGTCCTGGGTTCTGTTATTGTAGTATCCTGGTTTGTTTGGGGCACTTTCCTCCCTTGTTTTTTCATGTTGTCTAGGTGTCTTCCTTTCTTGCAGTGTGCATCCTGGACCTGGGTCCTGTGCAAGTCGGTGAGGGCAGATCTGGTCCAGGCCTGAGCTCCTGCAGTAGTCTGCTGGTTGAAAGGGGTAGTCCCATGCCAGAGGCTGGGCTCCAGAGGATGTCTTCCAGTGGCAGGATGGACCAGGGCTTACTGTCTCCTTATCAATCTCTTTAGCCTACTTGATCCTCAAATTTTGGGAGAAATCTGAGGATTCTATCCTAAGGTCTCTTCTACTGTCATTCTAATTTGGTTCCCTTGGGTGATCACATTTACTCCTTAAAGCATCTACTATATGTATATCTAATGACTCTCATATCTATATCTGTAGTCGAAACTTTGTTCCCCAGGCTACAATCATGAATCTCTTCTCTATTTGAAAGTCTGCAACATCTTGTTCTGTGTAAAACTGAACTCATCTTTATTTCCAAACCTCATTTTAATCTGGTGTTCCTACTTCGGTATGTGTTTATATCCATCCAACTACTCAAGTTAAAATCTGGTAGTAATTTTTTTCTCATTTCTTATTCTTCATCCAATCACCAACTTAAGAAAATTCTTTTATTTTTAGTAGTGGGAACTGAACCCAGAGGTATTTTACCATTGATCTACATTCCTAGTCCTTTTTATTTTTTGATACAGCTAAGCCACTGAGGGTCTTGCTAAGATGCTGAGATTGGCCTTGAAGTTGTGGCTTTGAACTCAAGCCTCTTGAGTTGCTACCATGCTTAGCTCTCAGAAAATTCTTGAATTAATCCACTTCTTTTCATCATTGCTCTACCACCATAGTTTAAACTATCATTCTCTCTATCCTGAATAACTTCCACAGTCTCTTAACAAGTGATTAGTAATGGAATCACCATTCTGAATTCATAGAGATCTTTTAAACACAACTGCTCTCAGGTGAAAATTTAAAATTTTAACATGGTTTGAGATAACCAGTGTCTAACTTTGTAACTTGTTTCCATCATTTCCTTCCTTATTTTCTGCTCTACCCAGACTTACTTTAGTTCCTTAATAAATCAATTTCTCTCTTATCACCAGGCTTTCAAATATGATATTGTTTCCTCTCCTTGCATATTTACTCTTACTCTCTTCAACTAATTCCAATTTATCCTTCAGATTTTCAGCAAAAATATCACTTTTATATGCCTTCATAATACCCTATATTTCCATTCCATAAAGATTATCACACATTGACATTATGTGTTGGTATTTCTGAATTTCCTCTGAGGCTATACCATAAAGAGAGGGATAGTGTTAGTCTCATACACCACTGAATTTCCTCTGCAGCTACACCATGAAGAGAGGGATAGTGTTAGTCTCATAAACCACTGTACCACCAACTAATTGGTAGAAGGCTTTGCATCTGAAGAACTATATAGAGTGATAATATCATTAAAGAGACAGTGAGAATTCTGAAAGTAAGGGGAATCTGGGAAGCCCACCAAAGAGGTATGAAAGTAAAAAGAGTTGCATATTAAAATTATCAGTGAGAGATGAACTGGGAAATCAAGGAGTATCTAATTCACACTGATGCTATAAATTTTAATACTTTTTGAATCTTTAAGAAATTAAATTCTTTTAAAAAAATATTTATTTATTTGTTTTTAGTTGTAGTTGGACATAATACCTTTATTCCATTCATTTATTTTTATGTGGTGCTGAGGCTTGAACACAGGGCTCCACGCATGCTAGGTGAGCGCTCTACCACTGAGCCACAATCCCAGCCACAAGAAATTAAATTCTTATTTACTAATTCCAAGTCTGCAAATGATAGCTCAAATGAGGGGGGGTATGGAAATCCATGTATAGCTAGTTTATTTACTGTTTTCAATTAAAGTCAATTTAACATTCAACAAAGTATTCTTTAGGTACTTACCATAGACAGGACTATATCACATACTAGGCAATACAGAAACTAAGATGTCTAATGACAATCTCTATTAAGCATTTACATAGAAATGATGGTGCACACTAAAAATTATATAAGAGAGGAGGCTGTAGAAGTAGTTCACCTGGATTTAAATCCTGGTTCCACTACTTATTAAGCTATATGATCTTGGGCAAATTACGTCTTAGTCCCTTACTTTACAAATGAGAACATTAATAATTGTACCTACTACTATGGACAATTTTGAGTAATTAGAAAAGTTAATATGGAAATTATTTGTCCTAATATTTGGCACACGATGAGTACACCAAGTGAATGTTAGTAATGATATTTATAAAGTATAATTTAAAACTTCAGAACATTAAGTAGAAAATTCTCTTTAATAAAAATGAATCAATTAACATGCAAGCTTCAGTTATGGATTTTTGCCAAAACTGAAGGTAGTGATAAAAGGGAAATAAAGGCATAAAGAGAAATAAATAGACTGATTCAGAGATACACAGAAACAAACAAATTATAAAAGGAGAACACATAAAGAGAGACCCTGGTGCAAAAAATACTTGTGTTATATATAGCCATAAAGAGGTATCTGTCAATGAGCAGTAAGTCCCTCATCCTGATTTACAAGTTGTGTTTACATATAGTACATTCAAAATAACTTTACTATTTTCATAGAAGATAAGCATATTTATGGATAGTCCTACACATAATTACATAAGAATTTTTTTTTTTTATATATCAGGGATTGAACTTAGGGGCATTCGACCAGCCACATTCTTCAGCCCTATTTTTTGTATTTTATTTAGAGACAGGGTCTCACTGAGTTGGCTTAGCACCTTGGCATTCCTGAGGCTGGCTTTAAACTCTGTCTCAGCCTCTCAAGCTGCTGGGATTTCAGGCATGCACCACCATGCCTGGCAAAAAGTGACACTTCTGAAAAAGTATTGGAAAGGATAAATTTCCAATGAGAATTTCAATTTACTTTTTAAAAATGATTTACATTCTGTCAATGATAAGCATTAAATAGAGAAACTTCAAAAATGACCAAATGGATTTCTAAGGAATCTCTTTTATGAAAAATCATATATACATATGCTATGGATAAATTTTTTCTTTTTGTCCAAAGTAATGTTTTTGTTTTTTTGTTTATTAAGAGAGAGAGAGAGAGAGAGAGAGAGAGAGAGAGAGAGAGAGAGAGAGAGAGAGAGAGAGGAGAGGGAGGAGAGAGAGAATCTTTTTTTTTTTTTTTTTGTAGATGGACACAACACATTGCCTTTTTTTATTTTTTATTTCCTAGGAAACTGATAATGTCAATATATGGCCTATAAGAAGATCAAACTCTCATACAGAAACTAAGATCTAGTGAGAAGAGAAAGAACCTCTTCATTTCTGGGATGTGGGGGGGCATATCTGACTTTAAACTCAGTTAACCTCTTAAAAATTAAAGGCACCAAACTAGAAAGGAGATCACATTAAGAAGAAATAACCATACTGTGGTGTAGATATAAAGTAGACAATAAAAGGTTAATGGCTTAGAGATTTAAAAATTTTTATTTTTGATTATTTTAATTGTTCAAATTTATGGGTTATAGTGTAATAATTTGATACATATACAGTGTATAATAATCAAATCAGAGTAGTAAACATTTCCATATCTTATAATGCTTAAAAATTTGTCTATTAGCAATAATTATATATATAATTATATATTAAAATTTTTTGTAGTTGTAGATGAACAACATGCCTTTATTTTATTTATTTATTTTTATATGGAACTGAAGATGGAATCCAGTGCCTCACATGTGCTAGGCAAGCACTCTACCACTGAGCTACAGCCCCAGCCCTAATAATTATATTTTTATGAGTATAGTATGATATTAAAATACATGTATAAACCATATGTGCTGAAAAAGGAAAAAAGAATTAATCCTAGCAAGAACTAGGATTAAGAAAAATATAGAAAAGTTATGTTAGGTATATTAAAGCACAATTTTTTAAAAAAGCAAGAACTGACAACTACATGTAGAGTAAGCATAGTTCATATAATTAACTTTTGTTGCTAAACTATTTTAACTAAATTGAGAGAGTGAATCAGAAAGTAAACTCTAAAGCCATGTTAAACATTTATTTTCAAATATTAGGTCTGCAAACACTTTCTTACCTCAAAATCATCATCGTCTCCTTCAGTGTAATGTGCATGATTGTCTGGATTGTTTACTTTGTCCAATAGTTCAATTGCCAGAGCCCTGGAGAGACCTGGCTGTCCAACAAAAGTATGCTAAGTAAAAATGAAACAAAATAATTTCATGAATATACCTTATGGCTTATAGAAAATGTTATTTGTAGTCTTTCATTCAATAACTAGCATAGACGAGCATAGGCATCTACTAATACAAATATTAGTAAAAACATTAATCAGCGAATGAATTGTTAATTATATAACTAAAAAAAATTTGGGGTAAGCTTAGAACATAAATAATTTCTCTATGCAAAGTTGTCTAACCTATGATAGGTGGTAAGATTACATCTTCAACTATAACAAGGACATTTATTACTCATAACACTGATATGAAAGTGAATACCACAATATGGTACATCAATCACAGTAAGAATAAAACATATATACTTTACATTTGCATATATTTAATCCAGTTAAATTATAAAGATTTCTTAGGTTGTTTAATTACTATCACTTTTTCTCATTCAAAAGTATTTTACACATATATAAACTCAAAGAACACACTATAAATTCACATAAGCAGCTAAGAAACGCAGTTAATTTTAGATGATGGCAACATTTATGAGTTTTCTCTAAGGCGGGGGTCAGTAAACTATAGTGCAAGGGCAAAATCTGGTATACTGCCTCTTTCTCTAAATACAGTTTTATTGAGTATTAAAAATATTCTCATACATGTGTACTGTATACGGACTCTTTTATGCTGCAATGGCAAAAGTAAGCAGTTGTGACAGAGACTCACTGCCTACAATATTTGAAATATTTTCTATCTTCTCCCTTACAGAAAGTTTGCTGACTCCTGTTGTAAGAGATAACTTACAGTTTTATATTAAAAACCTAAGTATTTTTGTTCTATTGAAATGTCTAATTACTGCATGACTACCAGAAATCCCTTCACAATTCCAATGACTTACTGTTAGAAGTCTTTCAGCAGTTGGTCTTTTTTTGGGGTTTTTAGTTAGTGCTATTTTGACAAAATTATGGAACGTTGATGACCTTCAAATAAAAGAGACATGACAAAAATATCTTACTAATATTATTAGATTGTTGGTGTTACTAAATAAAATAAAATAAGAAGCAGTATAGAAGTCTGAAACGTGGGATTTTTTTCCTTACATTTCTCAGTTCTACATAAACCAAAAAACTAAACCCAAAGCACAGTCTATTCCTTAGAAACATCTGGGTCAGTTTTGTATCTTAGGTACAATGGAATTAGGTAACAGAGCAGTAATATACAACCCATACAAATCAGAACAGGAAGAAACCAGTGTCAATTCGGTAGGCTGTGTCATTTATATAATTTATGTTCTGCTTAGAAGTAAAAACATACTTTTCTTATTGCCTAATTTATACAGTATTTCTATTATACTATACCAAAAAGTTTTGCTATTCCAAAAGAGTTGGATGGCACAAAGGGTAGGGTACATAATGTAAGTGACTATATAAATCCTAAAAAGGCTACTTAATTTCTTAGAAGAGAGGATAAATAAGGAGTGATTTTAGCAACTGGAAAGATTTTCCCGCTATATGCATTGATGAAGTGGGGAAAGGAAGAAGATACAAATTAGAAGAACCATGTTTTGATTATTCATGAAAAAGAGGAGTGTTTTCAACACTGCCAAGATTCTACTGGGAGATACTGGACAAGAACCAAAGAAACCAAGTAACTTCAGTGACTAGCAATGACAACAATCACATGGCAATTCTCAGTAGAGGAATCAAATCACTGCACTGCAACTGGTGGCTTCTGACAGAGATAAACATGGAGTCAGGTGGATCATAGAGTGGCAAAGGTTCTCCAGTGGTAATGACTAATCTGGAATTTGTACCTAATAGTCATTTGTTCCTGAATAAACATTCAGTCATTTTTGCATAAAGCCCTCATTTCCCAGATGGTTAGAAACTTTGGACAATAAGGAACAGGAAGAAACCAGTGTCAGTATAAAGGAATACAGCTAGTAGGAGAATATAAACTCCTTTGTTTCAATAGTGTAATTTGCCTTTCATTCCTGCCATGATTCCAATACTGTCCTAGCTCCTAAATAAAACTAACAGTTAAGAATCTACTTGGGGGAGGGGGTCTTAAATCTGAAATGAGCTACCGACTGTCTCACCAGAAAAATAAAATTTATGGGGCTGTGGTTGTAGCTCAGTGGAAGAGCACTTGCCTGGCACGTGTGAGGCTCTGGGTTCAATCCTCAGCACCATATATACATAAATAAATAAAAATGAAATAAAATAAAATGTATTGTATCTATCTATAACTACAATAACTAAATAAATAGATAGATAAAATTTATATAACAGAATCAGGAAGCTCACAGACCTCAAAAATCCATGTAATCTGGATGAAGAACTCTCAAATTTATGAACTTAGAAACTTGTTTGCCTGGTTAATTTTATAAAATGTGGAAAAGATAATACCAAAAAATTAATTTTCAACTTTCACCATTTAACTAATGACACTCTTAAGAACTATAATTCCAGGCAAGCTGCTTTACTTTATAATAGAAAGGAGAGATTAGGAAGAAAATAAGTAATAACTTTTTCAAGTTTTTTTAAAAAATATTTTTTTAGTTGTCAATCAATCTTTTATTTATTTATTTATTTACTTGTTTGTGGTGCTGAGGATTGAACCCACGGCCTCACACATGCCAGTGCAAGTGCTCTACTACTGAGCCACAGTCACAGCCCCTTCTTCAAGTTTTATAGAAGGAAAACCAAGAGAAACTGACTGTAAGTGTCAACAGCATCTGGGAAATCTTTTCAAACATCATCATCCATGTAAGTCAATATATAATTAATGGATGTAAAATAATACAGATAAAAAATCTTCATATATTAATTTCAAATCCTTTCCTCACCATGCCTCTTTCTCAAGCTGCCAAGTTAAGAGAAATAAACGAGTTTAACAAGAGCAGCGGATTATAAAAGAACACTGAGTGGAAAATAAACCTAGATTCTTGCCATAACTGTGCGAGTAAATTAGGATGTAACTCTGGGCAAACTGCTTAATACCTCTGGGCTTTGGTTTCATCATCTATAAAATAAAGGAACTATGTTTCTTCCCACTGTAAAATTCTATGAAACCATGTATTCATTAACTCACCACTTTGTTTTGTCCTTTAGTTTTGGAGGCTGAAAATTACTTTTTGACATTAAGAAGAGAGCCCTGAAATAAAAAAAAAATTTAGTTAAAAGCAACACCAAGTACTTTTATTACTACAGCTAATAATCAATATATATTCTGTAATGAATTTATATAAGACTACTATATATGAAGGCACTGAATAAAATTGTTTTGAGATAGGGAAATCAAATTTTTAATATTTTGGATAGCATATACAAAATTTCTCCTACCTATAGAAAATATCTTTAAATTTCAAATAAGCCCTTATTCACAAAGCAAAGTTACCAAATGTTAGAAGTTTTACTTCCATGATACCTATATAAATAGTAGTATATATTTTTTAATTTTTTTACTTTTTAGTTGTAGTTGGACACAAACACCTTTATTTCACTTGTTTATTTTTTAATGTGGTGCTCAAGATCGAACCCAGGGTCTCGAATGTTCGAGGCAAGTGCTCTACCGCTGAGCCACAACTCCAGCCCTTATAGTATATCTTAAGCACATGTCTATATAATTACATATAATTCTATAACACATATATATTTTTGAATTAATTTTTAAATTTACATGATAGCGAAATACATTATAATTCATATTACACATATAGAGCACATTTTTTCATATCTTTGGTTTATACAAAGTATATTCACACCAATTCGTGTCTTCATACATGTACTTTGGATAATGATGACTATCACATTCCACCACCATTTCTAACTCCCTGCCCCCTCTTTTCCCTTCCCACTCCTCTGCCCTATCTAGAGTTCATCTATTCCTCCCATGTTCCCCCTCACTTCCCCACTATGAATCAGCCTCCTATATCAGAGAAAACATTTGGCATTTGGTGTTTAGGATTGGCTAACTATATTTTAGCATTATCTCCTCCAACTTCATCCATTTACCTGCAAATGCCATGATTTTATTCTTTTTTAGAGCTGAGTAATATTCCATTGTGTATAAATGCCACATTTTCTTTTTATCCATGTATCTACTGAAGGGCATCTGGGTTGGTTCCATAGTTTAGCTATTGTGAATTGTGCTGCTATAAACATTGATGTGGCTGTGTCCCTGTAGTATGCTGTTTTTAAGTCCTTTGGGTATAGATTGAGGAGAGGGATTGGGTCAGATTTCCAAGCAATCTCCATATTGCTTTCCACATTGGCTGCAGCAATTTGCAGTTCCACCAGCAGTGTAGGAGTGCACCCTTTCCCCCACATCCTCACCAACACTTACTGTTGTTTGTATTCATAATAGCTGCCATTCTGACTGGAGTGAGATGACATCTTAGAGTAGTTTTGATTTGCATTTCTCTAATAGTTAGCAATGATGAACATTTTTTCATATATTTGTTGACTGATTGTATATCATCTTCTGAGAAGTGTCTGTTCAGGACCTTGGCCCATTTACTGATTGGGTTATTTGTTTTCTTGGTGCTTAGCTTTTTGAGTTCTTTATATACCCTAGAGATTAGTGCTCTATCTGACGTGTGAGGAGTAAAGATTTGCTCTCAAGATGCAGGCTCTCTATTCACCTCACAAATTGTTTCTTTTGCTGAGAAGAAAATTTTTAGTTTGAATCCATCCATTTATTGATTCTTGATTTTAATTCTTGCACCAAAGGAGTCTTATTAAGGAAGTTGGGGCCTAATCCCACATGATGAAGATTAGGGCCTACTTTTTCTTCTATTAGACGCAGGGTCTCTGGTTTTTTCCTAGGTCCTTGATCCACTTTGAGTTTTGTGCATGGTGAGAGATAGGGGTTTAATTTCATTTTGTTGCATATGGATTTCCAGTTTCCCCAGCACCATTTGTTGAAGAGGCTATCTTTTCTCCAATACATGTTTTTGGCACCTTTGCCTAATATAAGATAATTGTAATTTTGTGGGTTAGTCTCTGTGTCCTCTATTCTGTACCACTGGTGTGCCAGTCTGTTTTGGTGCCAATACCATGCTGTTTTTGTTACTATTGCTCTATAGTATAGTTTATGGTCTGGTATAATGATGCTACCCTGCTTCATTCTTCCTGCTAAGGATTGCTTTAGCTATTCTGGGTTTTTAATTTTCCAGATGAATTTCATGACTGCTTTTTCTATTTCTATGAGGAATGCCATTGGGACACATAGAGATATATTATTCTAACTTTAGGTTGGTTGTACATTTAACCAAAGACTGACTTCAACAATTATTTGAGTAAATAGGCAAATTGCACCTACTTCCTTTAAGAATACATTACAGAAATGTCAGTCTCTGAGAATTCATCTTTGACCCATTTTCCTTTGTACTATGGAGTAGAAAGATGGAAGACTTAAGAGGGAATTTTTAAAGTGCTTCATTTTAGTATTTCCTACAATAAACCCTTCCAGGATTCTAAGTAAACTTTTTTGTTTTAAACATAGTAGATATTTTCTCATTTTAAAAATGAAATGATTCAAAGGAAAAAAAACTATATTATGTATATTCTTGCCATTCTAGTATTTTAAATTTTCTGCACTTCTTTGTATTTATTTAAATGCTAATCAATTATTGCATTATTATTATGTGTTCTAATTTTAAATCACTAATCAATTTTCCATGTTCCTTTGGTATACACATATTCAAGAGCTGCCCCTAACTGCTAAACAATTTAATAATTCAGCAACTATCATTTAGATTTTTTTCCTATTATTCTAAAATTAATAATTCTTAATCCTTGAATTATTTCCTAAGTATAATTTTCTTAGTAGCAGAATAACTGAAATATTTGTATGGCCCTTAACAAATAACATAAAGTTATTTCCCTCAAAGTCTGTACCTATTGGCAATCAAGATAACAGTAGATATCTTTTAACTTGTGTAGTTTTAGTTTTCCCCTATGTTTCTTTACCTGATACTTGCTCCTAAATACTCTTTCTCCTATTGTCTTTAAATGAGTTCCTTATGTAGCACACATTAATCCATGGTTGATCATACATTAAGAGAACATTTTCCCCATTCTAATTTTCACTTTGATTTTCTACCATTTAAAGTTAAATTTTGGTCCCATATATCTGTCCTTCAAAATATGAAAAAAACTTTCAAAAGCCCTCAAATATTTATTTCTGAATGAAAATATATCCTAAGATATATGATAATTATTCTAAGCATAGTTATTTCTTCATAATTCCTAGACAGAGTAAGAGGAAGAAAATCAAATGAGATAGTAAAATAAAATCTCTTGTGCATTTTACCATTTCATATAGGACAAGAAACAACATCAATTAATGGAGGAATGAAAATAAAGACTCCAAAAGACTTATTTAATAATAACTGGCATGTCTTATTCTGATTATTAAGGAAAAATATTTTATGAAAAAACTTCAAACAATGCAGGCAACTCACTCTGTTTGAGGAGCAGCAATGCAATCAAGCAGTGTTTGAATGTAACTACTTACCAGTCCTTTACAATAGTTTTTCTATTCTGACATAATTAAAATAACTGTAATCCCAGTATCACAAGGTTTCCAAAGACCTGATTGATAACTGCATAATTTTCTTTAAATATTTATTTTTTAGTTATGAGTGGACACAATATCTTTATTTTTATTTTTATATGGTGCTAAAGATTGAACCCAGTGCTAGGAGAGCAGTCTACCTCTCAGCCACAATCCCAGCCCCCTGATAACTGCATAATTATAAATAATGAAAACACCTCATTGGATGAAGATCAAACATAGGTGGTTGAAGTTCTCCAAGTTCAATTGCAGTTATTCCCACAGCCCAGATATCACAGAGTTGGTTATAGCCACCATTCTTCTCTACTGCTGCAACTTCTGGAGCCATCCTAGAACCAATGAATGAACATAATATTTTCATTTTCAAAAAAATACTACTTCTTTTTATAACCATTAGATTTGGATGGAAAATAAGCTAAGAGCTCTTTACTAGGAAAGAAGAAACTTTACCAGGAAAGACTTAACACACACACACACATACACACACACACACACACACACACACACACACACATTCTCTCTCTCTCTCACATACACACATATACATACACTTTTAAAATTTATTATTTAAAAATCTTGAATACTGGTGATCTGAGAAAAACTTTGCTTTTTACTTTAATTTGTGTTAGGTGAATCTTGTTATGTAATACAGAAAAATGAAAAAGAATACCTAAAACACTGTGAAGATCACAGAAAACTTCCCAATGGAGATAAGACTTAAAAAATGAATCAGCAGGGAGCTAAGTTGAGTGAAGAGTCATTTCAGATTGCAAATGCAGGAAGACAAGGAAAGCATGTGAATCACCTAAAGGGCTGCTGGTGCAGGGCAACTCAGTATGTGTGATCCACAGATGAGATGGGCTGTACACAGCTAGTTATCATTCGGCAATAAGTACAGAAAGAGTAAGCATTCTCCCTTGTCCAAATGTATGATCAATTTTTAGCAATTCATTTTTATTTTATCTTATAAAAGTATGCCTGTGATAGGAAATGGAAAAATATTATCCTTTGCAACAGATGTTTAAAGGGTCTAGAGAGTGTTCGGAAATAAACCTTAGAAGTCAAAGTTAGATTATGAATGATCTACTGATTACAAAAGAATGTTTTATTTAGATTTTCTAGACCCCCTTGAAAGACTCAATTATGACAGCAATCTTAATCCAGAACTCATGACAACATGAAGGACAGTGTGAGAGGAGGAAAAAATAGTCAGATAGGTGAGTTTGATAACTATTTCAAGTATACCAAGGAAAAAAGAAAAAGGACTTTTAGAAGGCTATGGTAGAATGAATAGGATAAAAAGGGCTGACTGAAGATATTGACCTGAGTGTAAAACTCTTGTAAGAACCTTAAGTAGAGTATTATCAAGTATATAGAAGGTCAACTGAGTAGCTGAGTTGCAGTTACTTGGGAGTAAGAGGTGTATGATGGCATCTGACATTATACAGTACAAATGATACCACTCAGGAGAAATGTTCTTTTTATTTCAACATTTACTATTTAGAATTAACTTATATTTATATTGAATATCCACAAGTTGCTTTTATATGCATTTAAGTTACAAAAAGTTCTCTTAACACACTTTCAACTCAAGTGTGGTTAATGATATGTAAGATATATACTAAAAATGCTAACCTATAAATGTATATACTACATGTGAGTTCTATATACATACTAATGGATCCAGGACTGAAGAGAAGAAAATGATTACTTTGGAGCTGAAGATTAAAGGCAAGTTTCATACAGGAAAGGTTGAGCTGGAGCATAGAAAAAGCAAATCAATTTCATTTCCTCTGCCCACTAGAATCATTTAGTGGTGGCTAACAGGAATGCCAGGCTAACACTATTGTGCTTCCTGGTTTAGCTACTGACCCATAAGTTTTCCATAGGTGATGAAAAGCAGAGTGTATGTCACTCTTTGCAATGGGGAGAACTTAACATAAAAACAGGAAAAGGTATTCCTGAAGAGGTAACAAATACAACTAAAATAGCAGTATTTCACATAGTATGATTAGGGTAGAAAACCAGAAAATTCTGACTGGAGAAGAGTGTTTACAACAGAAGAGGGAAATGGGAATTTCACTGAAGGGAATTCTATAGATAACCCGACTTACCTGCATTTTCATATAACATTTACTGGGGATTTCCTGTTATTAAAAGCAGTATATGATAACTGAAGAGAATTTGGAATACATGAAAAAAATATGGAAAACAAGTGAAGCACAATCTCAACCAAAACAGTCATTCTTTCACACATTCTCATTCATACTTTTAACTTAAACATGTCTTTTATGAAACACATCTTTTAAATTCCCTTGCATATGCTACTTTTTAAAATTGTTAATGGATCTTCATTTTATTCATTTATTCATATGTGGTGCTGAGAATCGAACCCAGTGCCTCACACATGCTAGGCAACTGTTCTACCTCTGAGCTACAACCCCAGCCCGCATATGCTTTTAATCTTGATATTTTGATTAGTAATCTGCCATAAGCTTAATCCACTGACTATTCATCTTTTACAACATAATTTTTAACATTTTTAGCATATTCTTCCTTTGAATTGAGAAGATGTATATGATTTTCTTAACTTATTCCAGGAGGTGACTCAGTTGTAAAGCACCCCTGGGTTCAAGCTTCATTACCAAAAATTAAAAAAAAAATTTAAAAACCCCCAAAAGTTGCTTAAGATTTTTGAAAACATCACAGCTAAATTACTTTTCAAAAAAAAATTTTCTTTTCTCTCAACTTATTATTTATTTATTTTTCCCAGACAAGCAACAATTTATTCTGGGTTATGTATAAACACTTTGAATAAAGTATTCAGTTTACAGAAGACTTTTCTGCATCATTCCTAATTAAATTGAGTTTGCAATAACATAGGCTTACTTTATTTATTTTTTTATTAGAGCTTTAAGGTTATACACGGTTTGGGTTCATCCTGACAAACTCATACATGCATGATAATCAATTTTAGTTTCTTCAAAAATTTTCTATCAATTTTCACAAATATTTAGTGATAGAGGGGATTATTCATGATTCCAGATGTTTTCCAATTTGATAGAAAAGAATATCATTGTTCACTTTATATTTTTGTTCATCAAGGGAAACACTTTTCATATTTTGTGACTTCTTATATGTATTAATTTAATAACTCTGCTTTTAATAAAACAGTCTACTGACTTTTAAGAACTTACATACTGAAGTATTAAACCTAGGGTGGCATATTTTAGCCAGTATTTCCTATTTTATTACTTAAATTTTAAGGTGGCAGACATGCTTGTTCTAAATTTTCATGTAAAAAGTGATCAATCTTTCCCTTTAAGGTTTTATGCCAAGAAAGCTTCTTCAACTCTTAAAGCAAATAATTAATGATAACTATTTTGGCATTAGGTATGAAGTATGAAGCTACTTTGTGAATAATAAATTATCTAAATTATTATCTGCTTATTAAAGAATCTAATTCTTTATATGAATTATCAATTTCTTTTACAATAACTAAATTATTTTACATATTATTAAAATTTATTGCCATGTCTCCTATTGTATTTCTTTCTAAAATACTAAAACAGTATTTTAGAAAGAGTAACTTGCCAGTAACTGGAATTATTAAGTATAGAGATTGATCATTAACCATGAAGAGATAAAAATGTACCAATCACAGTAATCTCTTACCAATAAGGTGTGCCAATGAAAGATTTTCGCTTTGCTATAGTAGCTGTTATTTTTGCAGCAACCCCAAAATCAGCTAATGAGGAAAAAGAACATAACAGAAAATTTTAATTCTTTTCAGAACAAGTTTCAGTTTCAGTAATGTAATAGGCATAGCATTATTAATAGTCCAGATATTTACATCAAGTAATTGTACATAAATTGAATACCTAAATATTTCCTAGTTTATAACAAACTCATTAATAAGAATTCAATAGCATTTTACTATAGTGAAAATGTACTTTATTAAGAACAAAGTGAATAAAAATATTTTTATTACAGGCTTACTGAAGTAAATTTGGGGAAGAAGAAGAAGAACAACAACAACAACAACAAGACCATTAAAACAAATGAGAAAGACACATTTCTGAATTCCTTTTTATCTTAACAACAGATAAAACTATTTTTAAAAATGTCCTTTTTGCTGGGTACGGTGGCACACACCTATAATCCCAATGGTTTGGGAGGCTGAGACAGGAGTATCTCGAGTTTAAAGCCAGCCTCAGCAATGTCGAGGTGCTTAGCAACTCAGTCTCAAATAAAATAAAAAAAATAGGGATGTGGCTCAGTGGTAGAGTGCCCATGAGTACAATCCCTGGTACCAAATGAAAAAAAAAAAAAAAAAAAGAGGACTTTTTTTCTAAATATAATTTTTCATATTGTTTTGTCATTAAAAAGAGTTATAAAAAAACAAATACACATCTAGTTCGTTTTTGTCATTTAATATATCAGGCGATTGTACTCTCATATATTTAAAAAAATTGCTGATTGGATAATATTCCATGAGTGATAAAATGTAGTTTAACAGTTTTTCTATTGCTAGACTTAGGTTTCTATTTTTTCTACTATGAGTAATAATGACTAAATACTTATATAAATCTGGTCTTTTCATCTTTAGGGTTAACTTCTATAAACTGAGTCTCAGGAATAAATATTACTGGGCTAAAGTATAAACATTATTGTGATTCAATATAAATATTAAAATTAAATGTCAATTCTCATCTAAAATTTCATTAAATTTTTTGAAAAAAAAATTAAAAATTGAAATAACATACCTAATTTTACATCACCATGGTCTGTCAATAAAATATTTGCACCCTAAAACAAAAATACAAATTCTATTAAATTAGCATCAAAAATTTCTTCCAATACAATTAGCAATTTAAACATAGTAAATGAACTTACTTTGATATCTCTATGCATTTTGCCTTTAGTATGCAAATAGGCAAGACCCTGAGGTTTAAAAAAAAAAAGGATGTGTTAGCAAAATTACAAAGTTGACTCCAAAATTTTCTACTTAGTTCTCACTGAATAAAAAAACTAGAATAGAATGTCTTTCTTAGAGGGATAAAAATTAGAAGAGTTTCTTTTTACTAATCAACATTTACTATATCTTAAAGATTTTTAAATCATTTTCTGATAAAAATTGGAAATATTTTACTAAAACATAATTTTGAATGAATGCATTTATCATTCATAAATAATGAATTATTTATCTCTTAGTTCTTTTGGCTTTTATACGTATGAAAAACTATTTTTTTTAAGTTCTACATGGGCTCATTATCTTTATTTTGTTTATTTTTATGTGGTGCTGAGGATCAAACCCAGGGACTCACTTGTGCGAGGCAAACGCTCTACCGCTGAGCCACAACCCTACCCCCTGAAAAAATTATTTTTAAAAGATATTTTTTCTACATATTGAACTCTAGATCAACAATTTCTTTTTACCTTTAGGCTCTCCACTGTTGTCTTAACTCTTTCTAATGATAAACCTGCCATCATCTTTTTGTTTGCATGTAATGTATTCTTTTGTTCTAAGTATTTCTAAGGTTTTCTCATTATCAAATGAGCAATTTGATGATGATATTCCTTAGTACGCTTCCCCCCACCCATGTTTCCTATCCTTGGTTTGTTTTATGCTTGGAGTCTATGAATTAAGAGTGTTCAATAAATTTGGAGAAATATCAGCCATGTTTACTTTTAAAATATTGTTTTCATTCCTTTCTCTCCCTTTTTGTCTTCTCCTTCAGTAAGAAAAACTATACAAATATTAGGTCACCTGAAATTACATTTTAATAATTTTATTTTTTGAGATCAGGTCTTGTGTTTCCCAGATTAGCTCTGAAGTCCTGGTCTCAAGCAATCTTCTGACTTGAGCCTCCTAAGTTGTTGGAACTATGGGCTTCTAATACCATGCCTGGTTTTTCATTTTTTAAAAAAATAATTTATTTCTGTGCTTCATTTTGGATACATTTTTTTACAAACATACCCTCAAATTCCCACAAGTGTACATATACATACAAACACACACTCACATATTTTTCAATATCTAAACTACCATTAATTCCATCCCTTGTTGAGTTCATCATACATTGTAGTTTTCATCCCTAGAAGTTTGATTTTGGCCTTTTTTTTTTTTTAAACATCTTCTGTACCTCAACTTAAATTAGCTTTCTTATCTTATTTGCTAATTCTAGCATCTTATCAGTTGTGAGTTAGCTTCATTGATTTCTCCTTAATATACTTCTTTGCATTTCTGGTAATCTTTGGACACCCAACATTATGAACTTTGCTCTTTGGGTACTGCATATTTTTGGATTTTAGGGGCAGGTGGTAGGGATTGAACCTAGGGACATTTTATCGCTGAGCCATATTTCCAGTCCTTATTTATTTTATTTTTTTATTTTGAGACAGGATCTCCCTAAATTGCTAAGGCTGACCTTGAACCTGCAATCCTCTTGCCTCAGCATCACGAGTTGGCTAGGATTAAAGGCATGCATCACCACACCTGGCTGGTATGTTTCTGGATTTTTATAAATACTCTCTAGTACTTTATCCTGAAGACTCTAGCTGCCTTGGTCTCCCTGCACCAAACTTGGGTTCTTCCTCCCTGTACCAGGGCCTGCTCCTTGTTTTCTCTCTCTCAGGCCTTTAATACTTGAGGTCATCTCTCTTTTGTGGTGCTCAGAATCAAAGCCAGGGCTTCATGCGTGCTAGGCAAGTACTCTATTAATGGGCTACATCCCAGCCTCTATGTCCAGTTTTTAAAAACCACTATTTCATATATGTTTCCTAGTTTCTTTGATTGTTTCAGGGAACAAGGTACATGTTACTCTGTTACTCCATTTATACCAGATGTGGAAATCCATTAAACTGAAACTAATTTAAATTTAGAAATCATTCCCTACAAAGCTCATTATATTTGGGGAACTAGAACCATATAAGCTAAGGTTATATATCAGATATAGAATGAAATCCAAGCTGCTGTTTTTTCACTTCCACTCTTAAAGAAATAATGAACTCGGAAATTAAAATATGAAGAAAATGAATTTATCAATAATTCTCTACTATGAGTACATGGTTAGGTTTATATTTTATGTAAATATGATAGATTTTTATGTTATATAAATACCTTGGGGAAAACTATAAAGTTCGCCCACCATATCCATGATTTATGCATTCATGGATTTAACCAACCATGGACTAAAATACTTTTGGGGAAAAAAGTCTGTCCTAAACATATAGACTCTTCTTTTTTTGTCATCCTTAAACAATACAGTATTAACAACTATTTATATAGCACTTATATTGTCCTAGGTATTATAAGTAATCTAGAAATGATCTGAAGTATACAAGAGGATGTGCATAGGTCACAAGCAAATATTACACTATTTTAAAAAATTTTTATAGTCGTAGATAGACAGTATGTCTTTATTTATTTATTTTTTAATGAGGTGCTGAAGATTGAACCCAGTGCCTCATACATGCATACACGCTGTGCAAGTGCTCTGCCACTGAGCTAAAGTCCCAGCCCAAATATTATACAATTTTATATAAAGGATTTGAGGATGTGCCAATTTTGGTATCTTAAAGTATCCTGGAACCAATTCCCCATGGATACCAAATGATGACTACACACACACACACACACACACACATATATGCACATGAACATAAATACTAAATTTACTTTCATATATTTCACAGTAAGATCTGGCATGATGTACCCTTTTTTAAAACTACATGGAAACTAACTTTATAAACTAATTAGAACTCTCTCCTAGATCTGTTCAAACTCCTAGTTTATAAAGTTGGAAGAGCCACATATAAAATTATCAATTAATGATTATCAGTTATAAATTTTTTAAAAATGAAGACAAAAACCCTACAGTTACTACTTAATTCCTCCTCCTCGTCTAAATGCCTTAAAGTATATGAACAAAGTTATTAATTGCTAATTTTCTCAGTGAGTAGTCTTTGAGGGAACCATAAATAAATAAATAATAAATAAATAAGCAAGCGACATGCCCTATACCTCTACTGCAGATCCACTTTAGTATACTAAAGTTCCTTAAATAAAGAAGCAAAGCCATTTGTTGAACACAAACTTAGAGAAAGGGGTTCTGTTTCCAATGACATGTATTAATATCCCATAGAATTAGGTATTCCAGATAGTGCTCTGGATTATTACTGCGCAAATTTAGTTTATTTTGGGAGAAATGGTTCATATTCTCTGGAAGAGATAATTTTCACTGCTATAAAACTTCAAGGGAAAGCTTAGACAATTTTACAATTGAGAAGTCTGGTGATTCATTCACGAAAACAAATTTGTACCCATGACTTTCCTTAGCTTTGTAGCAATGTGGGTCAAGCAACAAAGTAGACTACTTTAAATGATCACTTGTATTAGCATGAAAGCAGAACACCGCTTACCACCACTGCATATGTCAGCATCAGCTTAAGTGAATTCTTGTGCCTTGCCCATGAAAAAATACAACTAGTTTTACAGAACTATACTATGAGATGGGAATTAAAAAAATCATTTTGGCTTACCCTTTCTCTATAGTTATTGATTATGAACCAGAATTGCCTATCTACATAAGCAAACATAGTACCTGTAAGGTTTCTCTGCATACATAGGCTATTTGCAATTCTGATAATGGTCCAGTAACTAGAAAGAAAAAGACCACATTGTCATATGTTTGAACATAACAAATTAAAAATAGTCTACTTTTTAAAATGACAAACTATTGTAAAACTTCTCTATATTTCACTGAATGACTTCTCTTCTGACCAGGAACATACATTATCTTTGTAATCAAGAAACAAAACAAAACAAGAAAAGGTAACACTGAGACTGAAAATGTACTCTAAAAATAAAAAATTTATTCCATAACAACTTTAGTAAGTGAAAATATTAAGCGCCCATTAAGTGTGAATAGGAAGTTCTGTAGAAAACAATGGACATAATATGATCTCAATTCTGAAAAAAATTTTTAAAAATAAAGCCAAAAAACTTGATAAACATATATAACTAATGACAATTAGTTATATATGTTTATCAAGCATAGACAGTTTGGTTACTGAAACACTGAAAAGCATCATCACTTTTTTAAACATAAAGATATTATCTCTTTAGCATAATTCTTTACCACACCTGTCAAGACAGGGAGGCTTGATCCGGTACCTTATCTGAGAATTTAACAGTAGCCAGATCACTTTTGGCAACCAGATCTTTCCCTCCCTAATATGAACTATAAAATCCCTCTTATGCAAGTACCTAATAAGAGACTTTGGAACTCTTGTCTTTCAATACCATGAGAGAAAATCTGGGATGATATTTGCTGACAGTGAAACCCAGGTAGTTACAGTAATCTCTGCCTAGAAAAGCATTTCACTGCACATTTTCATCACTGCGTTTCTACACCTACTTAGGAATAAAACTGATTCTTAGTAAATTGATGGACTAGTAGTAATACAAACCACTTTTTTAATAGCATTTAATTTATAAGTGCAGATATTCTTGACTACTGTTTTTTTAGGATACTATTTATAGAAATGCACACTGCTTGGACTCCAATTAACAGCAATTTTATGAAGGAATAAAATTGATGTCTCAAAATAACTTTTTAAAATTAAAAGAGAAAGCAGTAAAAACTGCCATCTGTATAGTTTAATTTTATCCATATTCTTAAGAGTTCTCATTTTATAAAAGTGTAAACAGATAAAAATTACAATTAAATAAAAACTTCATATAAAGATTATTATTCTTCATAAAATCATAGATAAGGATTTTAAATCAGTAGCATAGAACTGTTTTCTGCCAATAATATTTATTTTTTAGCAATACTGGGGATTGAACCAACTGATCTCGACCACTGAGCTATATTGCCAGTCCTTTTTATTTTGAGACAGAGTTTTGCTAAATTGTTGAGGCTGGCCTTGAACTTGTAATCCTCCTGCCTCAGCTTCCTGAATAGATGGGATTATGGGCAGGTGCCACTGTGCCTAGCTTACTGATAATTCTTTAAAACCAAAAACAGGATAAAAGAGAACAGTCATTCCAGTTTTGCACTATATAAGAAAATGAAAGACTACTAAATAAGAGATTAATAAGCATTTGTTTTTTAAGTGGGATTTGTTCTTATTTTGAAATTCTTAAGAGTAGAAATTGTAATGTCTATGTGTAACATTTATGTGGTAAACCATTTTTTTTTTAAAATAAAGAGATAGTGACCAGCACCTTTTTGTTATGGGTTATTTGTTATAAAAATTAGATAACTACTATATTAAAAGTTTATAATGAAGTAATATATCAATTAATTTTTATTATAATTCAGAATTTTATATCTGAGTCCTGCTTTCTCTCCTTAGGAGTACTGACTTATCTGTCTGGAATGCAGCCTTTTGTTTTGCTTGCATTTACATTCATTCATATGTATACTTACAAAAAAATAATTTTTGAAAGCTTTAGTATGATTAACCATGCTATATTTATTATTGAGGATTATTTAAGTCAATATACAAAGCCATTTCATTGTTTTAAGTGCTACAAAATATTCCATATCACAAGTATAATATAGTTTATTCAACTGATAGCCTACTGAGTTTTTTTTTTTAAACTTTGACTTCTACAAGTTATAAAATATTATATAAACTGAAACATCACTTCTGTTTTTATATTATGGCTACATTTGAAAATTACATGGCTAAAATTCAATAAAGCTTCCATTGTAAAAATTCAAAATAAAAATATTTTAAAATATTTCACATAATTCTTCTTTTTTTTTTTGGTACCAGGGATGCTCAACTACTGAGCCACATCCCCAGTCCTTTTTATTTTGAAACAGAGTCTTGCTAAGTTGCTGAAGGGACTCACTAAGTTGCTGAGGCTAGCCTTGAACTTGTAATCCTCCTGCCTCAGCCTCCAGAGCCTCTGGGATTACAGGTGTACACCACTGTGCCCAGCCACATAATTTAATAACAGACTAAGAATAAATAACAAACTCTGCATAGTTGCAATGGGAGTTTTACTATCTCACATGCATGTTAAACAAGAAAAAATGTTTTAAGGATACAATCTTAATTTTACAAATTCTAGAAAATTCAAGACATTGTAAATAACAAAACAAATTGGAAACTAACCATAGAGCCAAATTATTTCTAAATTTATTATTAAGCAAAGTCAACTAAAAAAACTGCCTAATTAACAGAATGCTAAAAAAAATACCCCAAATTTTAAAAATAATTATACATTTTAATGCAAAGTTATTACAGTAACAAGTGAACTATTTTTCTGGTTAGACAGTTAAGTTATTAAGATAGATACATAGTTTCCCTTGTGAATTACTCTTTACGTTTCAATTCTTGTAAAGGAGGTTAGACAGTTTCTTTCATTAGTAAACAAAATACTTTCCTAGAGACTACATCTAAAAAAATCTAAAAAGCAAAATTTGGATTGTAAAAATGCTTTTGAATTTCTTGGTTCTGGCTCCACCAACAACACAAATCTTAGGTTTCTTTTATGCAGTACTCTGGGAACAGAAGAAAAGAATATAAAAGAGTAAATCTCTACATATTAATTTCCCGGGTGACTGGAAATGTTAAACAATAATCATTAATGTCAAAGTCAATTTTAAAGTATAAAGTTAAATTCACAGTACCATGATAAATATCTTGAAGTGATCCGCCACCACAGTATTCCATACAAATCCACAGTTTTTCTCGACTATTATGAAGAGAAAATCATATTAGCTGGTAATTTTCAATCACTGAAGTAAGTATTCTAAGGCTTACACTCTTCCATACATCAAGAGTCAGGATATAGTGCAGAGGGTAACAGGAAACTGCTGTAGCAATCTCTCTTCAATATGCAGGAAAGCACATCAGTTTCAGTTTAGTTCCCATCTTAAAGGTTTAGATTATGAATAGTTTTGTAAGAAAAATACTTTAATCATTCATAATATTTCATTAAGGTTGCCCTAGGGTATAACCAAATAAAGGAGGTACTTTAATTAATATAATAGAGAAATGAAAAGAAAGCCCTAAAAATTTTAAAACTTTGGATAGTGTAATTTAAAAGTTCCCACATACAATGGCACCTACCTGAAAAGGAAGGAGAGTGGTAGCAAAGAAGATATAAAATACAGAAAGAGCAGATGCTTTGTTTGTTTCTTACCTGAGATAGCTTCCAAAGTAGGCAACAATGTTGCAATGTTTACATTCTTTAACCATAAATATTTCTTGTTGAATCAAAGAAAAATCATCTCCTGAAAACAAAGTAAGTTGGTCATCATGTTACTCAAAATCTCTACATAGGGAGGAAGAAAACCTTTGCAATAAATATTAGAGATGAGGAATTCAGCATTCTTCATACTTCAGTAAGGTCTAAGGCCTAAAAATGTACAAATCTTTGAATCAACAGTTGCTTCAAAAATATTCTTCTTAAGGAGACATGCACAGAGACAGATTAGTAAACATCTAATGTTTACTGTGGTGCTATAGTTTAATAAATTATGGTACAGTTTATAGTTACTCTTAAATTCTAAATATAAAAACATGTTCACGCTAAGTGAAAAGGGAAGATTTATATATAATCACTTAAATACATATAAGCACAGAAAGTGTTTAAAAACATGCAATGGTTATGCACAATAAGTAAAATTAATTTTACAGTCTTTTTTTATCTGTATTTTCCAATATTGATATACTATTATGGGAATTTTATGATAGTTATGAGACTACTACCTAAGTTATGATAATACTGTAAAGATTGTTACAGCAAACACTATTTTATGTCAAAGTGTTGTTTATTTCAGTAAAAGGCATGTATGAACAGGTAGAATGATTGCATGTGCATATCTAAAGGTAGCATAATACAGCCAATAAGAGCTTGAAATCTGGAATAGACACATCTGGATTAAAATCCTGGTACAGACATTCACTAGAATTTCAGCAACTTGATCCTTCTGAGTTAGGTTCATTTGTTAAGTAGCATCTGGATTTATTCCACTATTTAGCTTTCTTGTATACCACATGTCCTTATATTATCTATATTTCAGTAGTAGAAAGTTGCTGATGATTTTGGTAATAGATTCTTATGCCTCTATGTTTTTGATTATGTATTTCCCTCAGGTGGGAATGTTATTGAGAAAGTTACTGTACCTATGCATTTAGCACATTTGAGAGAATAAATACAACAGTAATATTACTACATGTTAGAGACAGGGATATTTAAAAATATGTTCTTCATTAGGACATCATTATAAAAATATTTTTATTAGATATTGTTTTACAGTAGTCTTTTGAAAAGCAATGGCAGATTTAAAAATCAGTGGTACTCAGATAGATTCTAGCTTTAACTTGAAGTCATCTTAAAAAATCGCAGTGTCAAGAAAGGAAAACTGTGAAATCAGGCCTTAGATAAAGAAACAAAACATTTACACAAGCCAGGGATAGTTCCCATTTGTATTTTCAATTCTTTCAATTCAGATCTAAAACAAAACTTTAAATATTTTTGCTATGCAATAAGTACCCTTTAAAGAATTAATCACTGATGTGACTGAAACATAAACTAGTTTAGCTATCATACATGCAATTTATTTGTAATCTAAAAACTCTTTTCAACAATCACTGCATATAAACATTAACTGAATTCAGTCATAGGATTTAGTGTTAACAATTTTACAGGATTAAGTCAGCCGAATGAGGGTGCAATCTTCTAACTGCATAAAATTCTGAGTAAAAAATCTTTATAGCTTTTACTTGTAAACTGGGAAATATGTAGTACATAAATCATTACATATATCTTAAACTTAAGTTTAATGGTCAGCCAATGAAAGGGGATCAGTAAGGTTACAGTAAGAGTCTGCCTACCTCAGTGGAAAGGTACTGTTTCCTGTATCTACTAATGAGCACCAGAATATTGTTTCTCTTGCCTAAGCCTTTTCCATCATAGTATTAGAACTCATTCTTTTTCTTTATTTCCCCTCCAGTATTGGGCATTGAACCTAGGATTCTCTTATCATTGAGCTACATTCTCAACCCCCTTTACTTTTTATTTTGAGACAGGGTCTCAATAAATTGCCTAGCCTTGCAATTCTCCTGCCTCAGCTTCCTGAGTTGCTGGGATTGCAGACACGTGTGACTGCACCAGCAGAACTTATTCTTTACATAGACCAATGTCCAACAAACCGGCTACATTCTACCCTTCTCTTAGTTTTATCAAGAGGCCCTGAAGCTTGGCATGGTGGCATATTCATGCAGCCCTAGCCCTTTGAAAACTGATGTAGGATGGTCTCTTGAGCCAGGAGTTCAAGACCAGCCTGAACAACATGGGGACATCCTGTTAAAAACAAAACAAAACAAAACAAAACAAAACAAAAAAAACCCGGTATGTGAGGTGGGGTAGAAAGAAGGAAAGAAGAGTAAAGAAGCACTTAACTTCATTAGTGTACAATATTCTTTGGATTTCCACTTACTAGCTCTTAAATATGCATAGAAGTCTTACATCTTTGCTGTACTTAAAAAAAAAAATTTCAATTAAGTCTGGGATTTAAAACAGATTTTCTCACATATGGTATCTAACTTTTCAATGGTGTCCAAATACTTAAGTTGACCTATAAATGTCAATAATATAGCTAAATTAATGCTACTAGTAACCACTACTTAGTAGAAAAAATTGGCTTAGTGCCATCCCAAGACTATGCTCCAGGCAGAAGTTATGAACAGTGTCTACCAGGAAAGGTGGGGTCTTAGTGCAAGTGAGCTACTAATTTTTACAGTGTAACTGGAAGCAAGACTTCACAAGTACCAGTCACTAATAATGACAATGTCTGGGGACTGTAGAATGTTAAATGGAATGCCATTTCTAATAGCATATTTTCTTTGGAATGCCCGCCCATCTTAGATTCTGAAAACTCATCTAGAGAAAAAAATCCCTCCAAAAACTCATCTGGAGAGAAAATACCTATCAGTATCAGCAATTTAGATTGAGTTTGAACATTAATTTAGAATGACATCGAAGGTCATCTTTTTTTTACTACAAAGTAATAAAAAAGTATCTTCATTTTTATCTTGTGTTCAAAAGCAAACTTAGAAACAGTATCAAAGCATCAAAAATGATTTTAACATATTTTTAAAAATATGTAAAATAACACAAAGTTTCTATTTTCTATATTTATAATTTAAAACCAATAAAAGTAACATTTTTGTTGTGTATCTATTACCTCAAATTAACATTTTTCATCCATTCAGACTCAGTGTTCAGACAGTGAAGATAGAGTACAAATATTTTATTTTACTGCTTACATTTAGAAATCAAGATTGTAAACTTCTTAAATAAGACTTTCTATAAAGCAAGATCATACCACTAAATTAGATAGAATAGCTGACACTTGGTCTATTTGGCCAAGTGCCTGCTTTAACAATTGTTTAAAAACATGCACAATGCAAACTAATGACTGTTTAAGTCTTTGTACATGTCTTGACTTTGTTCCATTTACTCTATTTTCTCAGCTTATATTTCCAGGAAACAGGACGAAGTATTTCCTGGCAGTATAAGAAAAATTTTAAACATTTCTTCAAAGGTATTTAAAGGTGCCTACTTATTTTGAAAACTCTTTGAACTAAGGAGTCATAACTAACTTGTCATTTTATTTAAAAATACTCGACTCTTTCATGAATATTTCCAATTTCATTTAAAAAACTGAACAAGCAAACAGTAGTACGTTACACTAATCATACAGGGCAGTGATTTTCTTAAAATTCCATCCCTTCTAAGCAACCATCACAATATTTAACAAACTACAATTCGCCTAAGTTTAAAAGTATTGTGTAGTTTCACCATAAAAGAGGGATAATGGAATGAGAGGAAAGGAGAAAAGAAAAGTTCTAATGGTCAACTTTCCCAGGAATTTTGTTCCTGCTCTGGTTGTTGGCCACCAAGAGCTACAGACTTTTGAGCAAAATAAGGATCTGTAAAATACATTAAACAGTAGGATGAAATTCAGACATAAGACAGGAAAACATGGTGACACACATCATAATATCTGTCTGCTTTTCTAAGGCATTCCTAAGGCCTGACCAAAGAGATGAAAAATGCAGCTAACACAACAGTATCATTCTGGGTTATATTTTCAATGCTGATCAATGGTAAGTCAAATTCTATGCCACATTTTATTAAGATGGTGACCATATTTCATAAGTATTACTATAAAAATGTGATAGAAATGGATAAAATATTCCTGAAAACAATCATTTTCTGTGTATATGAAGGGCAACAAGAACATAGCGACATAGGAAAGAATGCTGACTTCATTTTTTTTTCACAATTTATTTTTATTTTTGTGGTGCTGGGGTTTGAACCCAAGTCCCCAAGCACACAAGGCAAGCACTCTACTGGTGAACTACAGCACGATCCCTTTTACAATCATTTTTGTGGATAATTAAAAAACCAATTCTCTATGTTAACTCATTTTTATTCTTAACTCTAAGGCTTACTTAGTATTTTTAAGACTAGTAAGAAGAACCTCAAAAGCAATCTGTTTCAGTAAAATTTTGACTATACCATTATAATAAAATGAAACTGCAAGGGATAATCAGTAAATTTACAATAAAATTTAGAACTCCAAAATAATTATAAACTCTATTTTTTTAAGAGAGAGTGAGAGAGAGAGAGAATTTTTTAATATTTATTTTTTAGATCTCAGCAGACACAACATCTTTATTTGTATGTGGTGCTGAGGATGGAACCCGGGCCGCATGCATGTCAGGCGAGTGCGCTACCGCTTGAGCCACATCCCTAGCCCTAAAAACCCTGTTTTGAACTCTGTGTGTGTGGGGAATTGTGCTTTCAAACCTACAGCTGGGATTTCCATTTACTTTAAAAAAAAAAAATAATCTTGTTTGTGTTTTATCAAACATAAGGCTTTTCTAAGTTACAAAAGCAAATAATTATCTTTTCATGTCTAAATATAATTCTAAATAGAATCATCTGTTAAATCAATACAAGGAAGCACTTTTCTATTATACTAGCTTTAGTGCAATGTTTTTAAAGCTGCTAAATACAGTTAAGAATTCATTTTTTAAAATACAGCTGCCTCCAGATTTTTTGAAGTATCTGAACTAAATATTAGAAACATTCATTAGTACCATCATAGCTATGACCTAAATATTACCTTATGTCTGTTCAAAAATGTGAAAAACCCCATCTACTTTAGTTTTATTGACAATGTTAAACAAACATTGATCCCTCTCAAAAATTCTATAGCAATAAAAAAACAGCATATATAGGATACATAAGACATGGAAAACTTATTTTGAAAGAAAATTTTAGCTGGGGGAATAGGAAAAAAAGAAAGAAAGAAAAGGAAGGAAGGAAGGAAGGAAGGAGAGAGAGAGAGAGAGAGAGAGAGAGAGAGAGAGAGAGAGAGAGAACAAAATTTTAGACAATAAGTGTTTCAAACTCAGGGGGAAAAAAGACCAGGTCAATTAAAGCAACAAAATAAAACAGAAAGAATGCTGGTAGTTGTGGAGGTGGGGGTGGGGATTGAGAAAAAATAATACTTTTACAGAATTAATAAAAGCCTTGAAAACAACAAGTAGAATATTAGAAACAAGTAAGTCACTGATGTGATTGATAGTAGACTTAAAAAAAAAATCACACGTAATACAGAAAGAAGATACCTAAAGATAAGTACAGGTAAGGTAGAACTAATGTGAATAACTGGTATTCCTAAAGTAATAAGATTTTAAAAACCCAAGAATGATTAAAAAAAAATTTGCTGAAACGGAAAGAATCTAAACTGCAGACTAAAAAAGCTCACTATGCTTCAGTGGAAAAATTCTGTAGAAAATTATCAAGAACAAAATATATTCTGTTGAAGTTAACTGATTTCAAAGATAAACCTGCTAAAACAGACACTTAGGCAGAAGCAGCAAGTCAAGTGCCAGGGGAAAAACATCAGACAGGCCTTATAGGTCTTTCCAGCAATATTCAAGGGAGAAAATATCTACAGATTTTTGAGTACAGGAGGAGAATGTGTGACACAATCATCAGACCTCATCAAATGGCCATTCTTATTGAAAGGCAACAGAATATATTTGTGACATTCTATTGTAAAAAGAATATTTATTAGCAGTATGTACCTATACTGTTCTAGGTGCTGAAATACAAGCCATGTAGACAGAAGATCACTATTCTAATGGATCTTACACTGTGGGAAAGAGAAACAAATACACAAAAATCAGCAAGAAAAGCATCACTCAGTCAAGTCCTAGGCAAAAAAACTAAAACAAGGGATTGGGTTGGCTACCTTAAATTGGCCTCTCTGTAGACATGACATTTAAACTGAGATCCAAATGACCAGGGACTTTCTGAGCAAGGATGAAAACCAGAATGGAAGGGACAGTTTAATCTTGGACTGTTTAAATAAAATAATATGAAAGCAGAGTATGAAAGGGAGAAACAAGATGAGCTTGGAGAAATGGTAAGAACAGATCATGTGGGATTTTATGAGCAAGGCTGGAAGTCTGAGTAAGATTCTAAGTGGATATTGAAGCTTCATGAAAGTTTGAAGAACAGAGAGTTATGATCTGATTTATGCTTTATAAAGTTCACTACAATGACTCTAGTTTTTACTAGATGATGGGGAATGGAAGGTGTGGGAAAAGAAATGGGAAGACCAAGAAGGTAAGACAATATAGAGACCAATAAGGGAAGCAATATAGAGAAGGAGGTGAATTAAGAATGTGTTTTGAGCTGAATTCGGTGGTGCACATCTGTAATCCCAGTGGCTTGGGAGGCTGAGGCAGGAGGATTGCCAAGTTCAAAGCCAACTTCAGCAAAAGCAAGCAAGGCACTAAGCAACTCAGTGAGGCCTTGTCTGTAAATAAAAATACAAAATAGGGCTAGGGATGTGGCTCAGTGGTCAAGACTCCCTGAGTTCAATCCCAGGTACAAAAAAAAAAAAAAAAAAAGAACATGTTTTATTGGTAGTCTGAAGAACCTACTGACAGATTGATACTGTAGTATAAATAAAAAAATAAATCAAGGTTAATGTCCAGATTTGGCTTGGTGAACCATTTACAAAAATGAGTAAGAATGAAAGAATAGTTTGAGAAAGAAAATTTGTAGGTTCATATTGTTTTATTCTAATACTTACTGAAAAATCTGTTTAATGATGGTTTATCATATTGCTAGTTGATATAAAATAAGTCAGAATGGCAAAGACATGACATAAAAAGACCAGTAGTGAGCACCAAATCTATTTCAAATATAAAACTAATTCTAAATAACTGTTTATTACATTTGTAAAGATCACAAATACTACAATTCTTAAAAGGAAGATAAACAGATGAATACATACTCATACCCTAATATAATAAGAAAGTTCTGAAACCAAAATCCCATCATAAACTGCTAATGACTTAAAAGTGGGAGATGAATAGGCAGGAAAAGGATAAATAGGCAAACTTCTACACTTTATACCTAGGAGGCCAACAAACTGTCAGATAATAAAACCCCACAAATGTAAGCATATTATTCGAAGTCTTATAAGCCTTCCACTTATAAAACTACAGATTATGTATCTTCCAAATTATCAGCAGCAAAAATAAAAGAAACCCCCAGGCATAATATTTAAAAAGCTTCAAAGAAAAAAACAGAAAACCACAACACAGCCAGGCACAGTGGTCCTTGCCTGTATTCTCAGTTACCCAGAAGACTGAGGCAGGAGGACAGCCTGACCCCAGGAGTCTAAGCCACCTGGGCAACAGAGTAAGAGTCCGTCTCTCCTCTCCTCTTCCCTGCTATTCTCTTCCAGTTACCCCCTCCTTCTTTTTTTGTTATACTGAGGATTGAATTCAGGGTGCTCTACCACTGAGTTACATCTCCAGCCCTTTCACTGGGCATTACATCCCCAGTCCTTTTTATCATTTCTTAAAAGTTTTATTTAAGTTTACTTTTTTGTAGTACTGGGTAAAAAACCGAGGGTGCTTTACCTCTGAGCTACACTCCAGCATTTATAAAAAAAAAATTTTTTTTATGCTACTGGGGATTGTATCTAGGAGCACGGTACCAATGAGCTTCATTCCCAGCTTTAAATTTTTTTTTTTATTATGAAGCAGGGTATGATAAGTTGTTCAAGGTTGGCCTCAAACTTGTGATCCTCCTGCTTTGGCCTACCACATAGCTGGGATTACAGGCTTGTATTACCATGCCTAACACAAGAACCTACCTTCAAACAAACAAACAAACAACAACAACAAAAAAAAAAAAAGAAAGAAAGAAAGAAAAAGAAAAAACCCAAATCATCTAAATTAATCTCACAAATATTATTTCTTTCTCTTCTTGATAAAAATATTCAATGTTCTCCTGGGGGAAAAATAGAAAAAGAAAAAGGAAATGGCTGAAAAATAAAAGTAATGAAGATTACAGCATGTAATAAAAAGTTCAAACCTATAGATAAAAGAACTTGTAGTAATGGAATTATGTAGCCATTTAAAAAAGAATAGACCTAGAACTCTCATTCTTTATTACAAAATAATTTCTAATGAAGCAAACATTTAAATTTTGCAAGGAAACAACTAGAGAAATTTGTGAAAATTTTTATAATTATCAACTAGAAAAAGTCTGATTACAGGGAAGAAGAGAACAGAGAAAGCAAGACTAATAAATTTATCTATGAGAAATAGACAAGTATTATAAATGGAGTGAAAAGACAGAGAAGACAAATTAGGAAAACTTAAAATGAAGAGTCTCTATTTTCAAAGTGCAAACAGCATCCAAAATGCAATACTAAAAGACGAATAACCTGAAATAAAGACAGGCAATCAGCAGAATATAAAAATGGCCAAATACTAAGATTACATCATTAACATTTACTAAACTTCTTGGGGGGAAGAGTTTAAATATTATTCCACCTTCATATATGAGGGATCTCTAACATAAAATCAGCAGTTTTTACAAAACAAGGAAGTGAGAAATTCGAGCCTTTCAAAGGGTTTTACCTTATAATCCCAGCATTTTATCTTTATATGTTAAGTTATAACACCATACATATGATGTATTTTTCTGTTTTCATTGAATTGTCTTTCCTCTGTTAGTTCCAATATATGGTTTATTGAGAGGTCAAACTCAAAGGATTTTTAAAGCATACTCATTAATTCATTAAATAAATTATAATCAAAAGTAAGCCATACACTCAAGTCAAATAAGTAAAACTGCTCTAATAAGCCCAGTGCACTCACTGAAGGCAGAAGAGATCTTTGTTTCCTATGAGAGCCCAGACCAGAATCTGGACTATCATCACCCCTTGAACATAACTTGAATTTCTGCTGGAGTGACTCTTCCAGGAGAGGCAATTGCTTGTACTGTTCTCATGTTCCCTTCTATTTGTGTTAGTGACATTTTAGAGATCATTCTATACTTATTAAATGAAACTCTGTAACAGGATTCTAAAATAGATTTATAACAATTTTTATCTGTCAGGTAAAAGGATGTGTCATATTTGAAAGCTTAATTTTAAAGCGTTCCAGCAAATGCTACCTCAGTAATACAATCTTTCTAATGAATCATACACATAATCATCTAAAGTTGAAGTACAAAACTGCTCAAGTTAAGAAACTGGAATAATTATGGTCACATAGGTCTCAGTTCATAAGCTACAATCAAACAGATCACTAAGATATACACCTACCTGGTCAAAAACTACTATTTCCCATATTAAAAACTTTTAAAAAATCAAAAGCACAAAATTAAGGTTTTATTTTTTTTCAAAAGTAAATTATTTGGTGTGTTTTAAAAGAGTCTTTTGATATACAGATATGTTAATAAAATAAGCATTAAACTAAGATCAAAATTATCAAACCTAAATCAACCAGCCAGGGAATAGCTGATAAAATAGCATTTTCTGGAATATTATCTGAATATCCCTAAAATATCATGGAAGACTTTTATAATCAAATTTTCATAGTAGCTAAAACTAAGCTAAAATAGTCACTGTAATTGTGAAAAAAGTTACTTTTATAAAATTGTCAGTAAGTGCATATTTCAGTTTTTTAATATATACATTTTAAATTTTACTTAGCAACAGAACTGTCCCATCGAAACTTTAATGACCT
Source organism: Ictidomys tridecemlineatus (assembly GCF_052094955.1). Taxonomy (NCBI): domain Eukaryota; kingdom Metazoa; phylum Chordata; class Mammalia; order Rodentia; family Sciuridae; genus Ictidomys; species Ictidomys tridecemlineatus. Next base: position 66,405,531 of record NC_135481.1, on the reverse strand, counting down.
CCAATAGAATTTAACAAAACCATACTGAATACATTATACTGTCCTGCCAGAAGACATAAAGACTTCTTTGGAGAAGAAGGAAAACATGAAGGACATATAGACTATGCTTTTTATGAAATGCACAAGAAAATTGTTTTTTAAAAAAAGTCTTAAGAGTTTTAATACATACCAGGCTCCAACTTGATGATTTTTACTGCAGCTAACTCTCCGGTATGTACATTTCGGGCCTAAAAATGAAATAAAAACACACACACACACAAATTTTAAGTTCGTTAATTACATAAGTATTACTTGCATTATGCTAATTACTTATCAATGATGTGTTAACAAAATTTAAAAACAAAACCTTTATTTCTAATAAAATGAGTGTACTCATTTTCCCATCAAAGAAAAATGTAGAAAAGGCACGAAAGTATTTTAAAAATTACCTGTAGCTCCACCACTCAAAAACAGCTACTGTTTTATTAATAAAACTAGGGGTATAATTCCTACAAGTCTTTTCTTCACACTTGGGTTAATTTTTCTCAATAATAATTTTTAAAAGCTATAGTTAGAAGAAGTAAGTTCTGGTGTTCCATAGTATAATTCACGGAATATAAATAAAAATCTACAAGAAAGGATTCTGAATGTTTTTACCACAAAGAAGTAATGTTTGAGTAGATAGATATGCTTATCCTGATTTGAACCATTACACAATGCATACATGTATCAAATCATTACATGTACCTCGTGAATATTTATGTTAAAAAATTTCCATGTACCAAACAAACAAAAACCAACCTATTATAATTTTGTTTATATTATAAGCATAGGTACCAGTCATTAAGAGAAAAATTTAAAAATCAAATCATCTGTATCTAATTACCCAGATAAAAACAGTTAAAACTTTTCGTGTACATGCTCCCCACTCCCCACCATATAAGCATGTACATGAGTGTATGTGTGTATGGAAAATAACCTTTCCAGTAGTCTTCTACAAAATGACTAGCAATGCTGCCTAATTTCTCACTGGCAGAATACATAATTTATTTAACCAATTCACTATTGTTGGACATCTAGAATTTTAATATTATTTTATCATTATAAATACAGGGATAAACATTTTAATTTTGTATATATTTGCAGCCTTATTTCCTTCAAACAAATGCTTTTCTTAGAAAAGCATTTGCCATTTCACAAAGTATCATGGACAGACCTACTGTAATTAGTGATGTAATGACTAGCCCTAAAAATATTTTAGTACATATCAGCTTATCAACCTAGACGTCTATATAATTGTTAGGTCAAAATGTATGAGGACTTAAAATAGAAATTATTGCCATATTGCTCTAAAAAGCTGTGCATTTATACTTTCATCAACCTTGGATGTTAAACACATATCTGCCATGATCTATTGTAGGTAAAAAACTTTTTATGTTTTTAAAATTATGTACTTTCTCTACGCTACATGTAATTTTGAAGGACTATAAAATAGTCCATATACTCATTCCCCCCTTTATTTCATTAAGGCTACCGTTTCATTATTTAAGCCTATTTCTTTCAGATAGATTCTAAGACGTAGAATTTCTATTATTTCTATTTATCTATTTATTAATCCAGGGGTAGCTTTACTATTGAACTACATCCCCAACCTTTTTTATTTTTTATTTTGAGACAGGGCCTTGCTAAGTTGCTTAGGATCTCGCTGAATTGCTGAAGTTGACTTTGACTTGAGATTCTCCTGCTTCAGCCTCCTAAGTCTCTGTGATTACAGGAGAGTACCAACATACCCAGCTAAGATATGGAATTTTAGATCAAAACTGTTAAGCTGTCAACATGTATTATCAAAATAGACTAAAAGCACTGTGCCATTATATTCTTACCATAATTATGGGTACTTATCTTCATTGTGCTCAGTGATACACCATAGGTGAAAATAAAATTTACAACTTTTTTTTACTATTAGAATTGAATGTCAACTTTCATACTTGACTAAAAAATAAGGAATGCAATAAAAATAGGAAAGTATTATTTATGGGATTAAATAAGTCACAATCACTAGAGGAAAAAAGAGAAAAAGAGAAAGGAACAGAAGAGTGACAAAGAAAATAGGGAAGACAGCATTGGAAGACACTTTTAGAATGATATTCAAAGGGTAAAAAAAAGAACAGAATGGTGGAGAGGAATACACGAAGGAAAAGACACAAACAGAAAGGAATAAGAACAAAATCTACAGTAGAAATCTCAACTATTTTGTGAAGAGTAATTCGGGTTTCCCTTATCTTTTGTGGTAAACAGAGTAAAATAGGGTAAGAAGGTCTCAGTACCATTCCCACCATCTTCTCTTCCTTGCTTTTAAATAAAAAGATTGTCTGTTAGCCTCAGGTCATTCCTTGTTCTTAAAATCTTTCAATATTTTAATTTCCTTTGGGTTATAGAAAGACATGTACATATAAAAAATTCACATGCCATGGAGACTCTACAATATAAAATAGAGCCAAAAATTATAGAATAATCAGTGACCTCCTAGTAATCTTGTTCAGAGGATTATAAAATGTGTTAGAAGGCAAATTCCAAAAAAATGACAGCAATTATAGTTGTAATGCTTTATGGTTTGCAGAATTCTTCATATACATTATTTAATTTACTTAAACACAAAGACTCAGTTCAATAAAATCAAATGACCTATTTAATGTCATTAAGCCATCAGGGATAAGAATCAGATTTAGAATGCAAGAAATGAACTCTGATAACAAGATTTCAGTACTCCTTTACAAACATAAGAATTTTGTTTTACTTTTAAATATGCAACAGATACCTGAGAAAAATATTAACTATATAACATCTAACAGATCTCAGTGGTGACTTTTGTTCAAAATACATAACAGTGTAATAATCATTTTTTATATTAAATTAACAGTTCCTCTGATGATTTTCATTGTAACAATGTGAACTACTGCACATTTACAGTCTTTTTTTTTTTTTGGTACAGGGATTGAATCCAGGGGCACTTAACCACTGAGCTACACATTCAGCTATTTTTTATCTTTTATTTTGAGACAGGGTCTCACTAAGTTGCTTAGGGCCTTGCTAAATTCCTGAAGCTGGCTTTGAACTTGTGATTCTCTTGCTTCAGCCTCTTTAGTTGCTGGGATTATAGGTGTACACCATCATGCCAGGTGCACATTTACAATCTTAAAAAAATAATCTTAAGAGGTAAATTTGATTAAAAAAACACTCCACCATGTTTAACATTCACCTTAAAGAACTGGGATAACAATCAGATAACATGACTCAATTAATTGTTCTTTTTATGAACCTATATTCTAATCTAGTAAACATAGCCACCTCTATGCTGAAATGCCATACACATACGTGGCTTTCCCTCTTTCCCTATCTTCCTAAGTGATTATGTAAAAGTTTACACTGGAATCCCATGGAGTACAGAAAAACATCTGTGGATGTAAAGAACTTTACATATTAGAAAGAATTAAGGGCAAGAGCCTAGATTGCACAACAAAGTAACAAAAGAACTCTCACCAAGAGTGATAGTCACACCATTCAAGGTTCTAAATTTCAGGTCTTAACTCATTATGATAGTGATTGGATGCTAATACATTTCCAACAACAAAATATCTTCAGGCGATAATTTATTCCAGTTTTCCTAGTCAAACAAGCACTAGGACAATGCATTCTGCCACTCACTGAAAAACCAAAACAAAATGTGAGTGCATACTTCTCAATTTCAGATTATCAAACAAGCGTCAACAATGTGAAAAGATCTGTTTCTCTGAAAGCTTGGGAAAACTAATTCTAGTTTTAGATTAATCAGAAGCAAATGACTCTATCTCTAGCTTGAAAACACTGTCTTCTCTGTCATACACTCTTCTTCCTCTCCATAACTCCTCTCTCCCTTTAGCTTACACTTGTTCATCATGACTCAGTTTAGTTATCACCTCCTCCAGGAAGCTTTGCATGGTATCTCAATTCTGGATTAAATATGTGTCTGCTTAGCTCTGGCATAATCCTTTGAAAGACTATGTTATTTGGTAAATGCTCTAAAAGGTTGTTAAATAGACAATTATGACTAGAAGAAGGATATTATTCTCTTTACTTAAAAAATAAGAATAAAATATTAAAATCCTCTATAACTGGGAAATGTGATATACTATTTTAAATAGTCTTCTTTTCAGATGTGTTGATTCATTAATTTTTTTACTATAAATTAAAGCATTTTAGAGAAAAAATTACACAATTATTATATAATAAGATTTGTTATAAAAAATTAAAATAACAAAATAAATCAATAAATATGACAGATCCTCCTCCTAATCTCTAAGGTTAACTACTTACGGCTAACAGTTAAGAGTATTTCCTTCCAAACTATTAATTAGGTTGACTCTTAAAAGCATATATGTCTAAAAGACAAAATGCTGATAGCTTATATCAGTTTAAACCAAAGCTAAACATAGTCTTGCCATATGACCCAGGAATCCCCACTCCTAGCCAGTGCTCAACTGAGTGCAAAACCTATGTCCACACAAAAACTTGCAGACACGTTTGTAGCAGTCATTATTTATAATTGCGAAAAGCTGGAAGCAGTCATGATTTCCTTAAACAGATGAATGACTAAACAAATTGATCTGTATGGTGGAATATTATTCAGTGATAAAAAATAAGCCATTCAGCCATGAAAAGATATGAAGGAAAATTAAATCTACAATGCAAAGTGAAAGAAGCCAGTCCAGCTACATGACATTCTGAAAAAGGTAAAACTAGATAGGCAGTTTAAAAAAAAAAAAGGTAATAGTTGCCAAGGGCTTAATAGGGGGAAACATGAATAGGTGAAGCAGAGAGGATTCTTACTTAGGGTAGTGACTATTCTGTATAAAACTGTAAAGATGAATATATGTCATGCATTTGTCATAATAGCAATTTTGGTTCGATAACTGTAACTGATGTACCATACTAATGTAAGGTGTTAATAAAAGGGGAAACTGCAAGTTAGTAGGGGGTGGATAAACATAACTATGTATTATCTGCTGATTCTATAAATCTACAACTACATTAAAAATTAAGTCTATTCATTTTTTTAAAAATATATAAAAATTATTTATAAAAATATGTATATTTTCTGGGCTGGGAATGTTGGTCAGTGGCAGAGTGCTTGCCTAGTATGTGTGAGACACTGGGTTCGATCCTTAGCATCACATAAAAATAAACAAATAAAATAAAGGCATTCACAACTACCAAAAAAAAACCAAACCAACTCTACACACACACTTAAAAATAATATATTTTCAGACACATTTATGAGTCTGTTTTAAAAATTAGAATCAATACAAATATGTTGTTTCAACTTAATAGAACCAAAATGAAGACACAAGGACACCTTGAAATTTCTTTCGGAGGGACTGAGAAAAAAATATATCATTGGAAGATTTGAAAAACAATCACAGAACCACATAAAATAAAGATAGTATTTTAAAATTTAGCCACACTATGCAGAAGACAAAATATATGTACTTTTAAAAGTAAAAAATAAAGAATAAAAACTATGACTCCACTGATAAGAATAAATATTTAAATATCAGTCTCCACTTTGAAGACATATTTTTGTTCTCTCCAAATGAAGAACTGATGGGCAAGTGTTTGTACTCTGTAATTTTCCAGCTGGATTTTTAAAACAGAAAGCAGTACCAGGCTCTTTTATAATGAAAGGCAAAGAGGCTTTCAGAAAAAAAGATCTTCTAAACAGAGACTTTACAGATTCAACTCAAGAGATCTTCCAGAAATTTAGCTATACAATTTCACAATATAATCCAAAGCAGTTTTGGATTTTTGAATGCCAATTTTTGAAATCCAACACTTCTCTCCAAGAAGTTAGATGCTATATTCTCAAGTCTTTTTTAACTTTTACAAGAATCTGAAGATTGTACATCGTTTACAAAAGGAACTAACTCACTGAAGAACCACAGCACCTCTAAAAAGAATCTATATTTAATTCCCATTAATTTTAGTGAGTTATTGGTATGCAGTGATAGTCAAACTTAAGTATAATAAACACCCAGAAATTCAATAAAACATATCAGTACAGTTACATATCTTAGTTAACTCTGACTAAATGTTTCCAATTAAATTCACCAACATACTTTCTGTTCATGTATTAATTCACTGTTTTTAGTTTTTTTTTTTTTTTTTAGGTGGACACAATATCTTTATTTTTACGTGGTGCTGAGAATTGAATCCAGTGCCTCACACATGCTAGGTGAGTGCGCTACCACTTGAGCCACATCACCAGCCCTTAATTCATGGTTTTAATTAAGTTTACTACAAGTATTTTAACTCAAACTCTCATGTCTTCTATATTTAATTAACAATAAAAAGATGCCCATAGATTTCCATTTGTACCAAGAAAACATTTAAAGATCCTGATTTTCTTAGTTACGTCATTTCCATTTCAACAACATCACACAGTTGCCACATTTTGTAACTGGTGAACTTTCCCACCTGCTGTGAAAATTTTAATGAAACTAAAAATTATTAAAGAAAGAACCTAAACATTTAAATACAAGTTTTCAACACAGAATTGGAAGATATGACTCCATGCATTTTGTATCAAAGTAGCCATGAAGTTAGAAGAGAATGTTTTAAAACTGGGATCAGAAAAAAAAAAGAAAAGAAACTGGCAAGTAAGGACAGTCATCAAAAATCTGTAGCAACCATGATGGTCACCAGGAAGATAAATAAAAAAAAACTCTTGTATTTCTTTTACTATTTCTCACATTAGGCCCACATTCTATTTCCAGTTAACTTTCTTCCTGCATGCTTTTGGGGTTACAAAAGTTTTCATGAAGCCAGCTGGAAGCTTCAGTTTTAAATTAAAGCCCCCTTCCTCCAAAAATATTCTTTAACATAATAACAGTAAATCCAGAAGTCTCAATATTTAACAAATTATCTCTCTAGTGGTCAGTCACTGCTCCTCAGGGTCAGAATTACGCATCTCAGATTTAATAACAAAACAATACAAAAGTGTCAATATAGCAGACAGAAGGTATAAAAAATGCAAAGTAACTGGTTCAGTACAAAAGAAAAATAGTCAATTTTTTTCATAGGCTATAACATCTCTATACCTGATTCTGCCTGTCACCCTCCACCCCACTCCTAGTACTGGGGTTTAAATCCTGGCCCTCATACATGCTAAGCAAGTGCTCTACCACTGAGATACATTTTCAGTCCTTTTACAATTTTTTTTCATTCATTCGTTTTTTAGTTCATTCATTCATTCATTCATTGGTACTGGGAATTGAAACCAGGGGTGCTCTATCAACGAGCTACATCCTCATCCCTTTTTATTTTGATACAAGGGCTTGTTTAATTGCCCAGGCTAGCCTTGAACTTGGAATCTTCCTGCTTTAGCCTCCTCAGTTACTGGGATTATAGGTGGATGACATCAAGCCTAGGTATACCCGATTCTTTATGGAACACTATTTTTAACTGGTATATCCACCAATAAATCATGCTGAATACCTACTAAATGCCAGGCACTGTTGATGATACTGGGGATGTAATAAAACAAAACCAGTTCCCTGTTTTCAAGGAGGTTTTATCAGTTGGGAGAGAGAAGTGAACAGTAAAGACAGTGTAGTGTGAGGAATGCTCTCAGACATGATTCAACTGGGTTCTGAGCCCAGTTAAAGTAGTTCAGAGAAAATGTTTCCAGGAAAAAGTAAATCTAAATGAAACCTAATAAAAGACATTCTTGGCAGGAGAGGGGGACAGGGTAAAGGATTATGCATGACAGAATTCCAAGCAAAGGTATAATGACAGGAGAAATCATTGGAGTTCAAAGAAGTAAAATGGTCTTGCATTAAGGAAACACAAGACTCTGACAAGGAAATAGTGAAAGAGAAGATTCCTTTGACATGTACCTACTATCTTCCTGTAGCTACACTGTAACTAATGTCTTGGATACCCTTCCTTGTTCTTACAAGACTTTCCTCTCTAACCCTTCTCTTGCTCCATTTCTGATAACTTAAACGCTTAGATCCACTCTCTGATTTCTCCTTCCTGGGTCTATCAGAAACTTGCTTTCAAATACTATACTTGCTGATCATCACCTCATTCCTTCAACTCACATATTCTAGTCTTCCCATTCAACCAGGTTCCTTAATTTTTGTGGATCAAGTTATTGCCAAGCTGATTTCCACACAGTTATACAAGCCTGGACAGGTGTTCTCTCTCCATGGAAGTAGGCCATACATCAGGGTTCCTCCCATTGCCAAGCACACAAATTCAGAGCCTGAAGCCAAAATATGTTCCACATGATTTGTATCTCAGATCACACTAAGGCCTTCTGCCCAGTCTGTTCAGATACTTACTTGTTTCTGAAAAGACTTTTCCCAACCCTGTCCTGATTTTGTTAAACTGATTTTTATTAAAAGAGGGTTCCTTGCAGACAATTACTTAAATTGAGCTAATTATCTGGAAGTCCTAAAAGACAAAAGGAAATGAAGAACAGGGCTTGCATTTTAGAGGGGAAGAAGTTAACTTTCAATCACTATTAGTGGTTGCAACGTTTTAAAGAATAATTTGTTCACATACAAAAACATAATAAAAAGATACTGCACCAGGATCAAGTGGGGTTCATTCCAGGGATACAAGTTGGTTCAACCTATGGAAATCGACAAACATAATTCATCACATCAACAGCCTTAAAAACAAGACTCATATGATCATCTCAGTAGATGTGGAAAAAGCATTTGAAAAATGCAGAACCCTTCATGTTCAAAACACTTGAAAGGGATAGTAGGAATATACCTCAACATTGTAAAAGCTATATATGCTAAACCCAAGGCCAACATCATCCTAAATGGAGAAAAATTAAAAGCATTCCCTCTAAAAACTGGAGCAACACGAGGATACCCTCTTTCACCACTTTTACTCAACATTGTCCTTGAAACTCTAGCCAGGGGGCTGGGGATGTGGCTCAAGCGGTAGAGCGCTCGCCTGGCATGCGTGCGGCCCGAGTTCGATCCTCAGCACCACATACCAACAAAGATGTTGTGTCCACCGAGAACTAAAAAATAAATATTAAAAAATTCTCTCTCTCTCACTCTCCTCTCTCACTCTCTCTTTAAAAAAAAAAAAAAAGAAGAAGAAACTCTAGCCAAAGCAATTAGAAGAAATTAAAGGAATACAGATAGGAAAGGAAAAACTCAAACTATCCCTATTTGCAGATGACATGATTCTATATTTAGAAGATTCAAAAAATTCCACCAAAAATCTTCTAGAACTAATAAATGAATTCAGCAAAGTAGCAAGATATAAAATTAACACCTATAAATCAAATGTATTCCTATATATCAGTGATGAATCCACTAAAAGAGAAATTAGGCAAACAACCCTATTCACAATAGCCTAAAAAAAAAGGTAATAAAACATTTGGGAATCAATCCAACAAAAGAGGTGAACGACTTCAACAATGAAAACTACACACTAAAGAAAGTAATTGAAGAAGACCTTAGAAGATGGAAAGATCTCCCATGCTCTTGGATAGGGAGAATTAACATTATCAAAATGGTCATACTATCAAAAGCACCATACAGATTTTAATGCAACTCCTATTAAAATCCCAATGTCATTCTTCATAAAACTAAAAAAATCAATCAGGAAATTCATTTGGAAAAATAAGAGACCCAGAACAGTTGAAGCAATCCTTAGCAAGAAAAGTGTAGCAGGAGGCATCACTATACCAGACCCTTAACTTACACTACAGAGTCACAGTAGCAAAAACAGCATGATATTGGCACCAAAACAGACTGGTAGACCAATGGTACAGGATAGAAGACACAGAGACAAACCCAATAAATACAGTTATCTCATACTACACAAAGACGCCAAATAAACTTTGGAAAAAAGATGGCCTCTTCAACAAATCGTGCTGGGAAAACTGGAAATCTGTATGTAGCAAAATGAAATTAAACCCCTAACTCTCACCCTACACAAAACTCAACCCAAAGTAGATCAAGGACTTATGCATTAGACCAAAGATCCTGCACCTACTATAAGAAAAAGTAGGCCCAAATCTCCATCATGTTGGCTTAGGAACTAACTTCCTTAACAAGACTCCTAAAGCCCAAGAAGTAAGATCAATAAATGCAATGAATTCAAATGTAAAGCTTCTTCTCAGCAAAGGAAACAATCAATAACATGAAGAGAGACCTGCAGAATGGGTGAAAATCTTTACCACATGCACCTCAGATAGAGTATTAATCTCCAGGATATATAAAGAAGTAAAAAACTTAATACCAAAAAAAATAAATAACCCAATCAATAAATGGGCTAAGGAACTGAACAGACACTTCACAAAAGAAGAAATACAATTGATCAACAAATATACAAAAAAATGCTCAACATCTCTAGCAATTAGAGAAATGAAAATCAAAACTACACTGAGATTCTATCTCACTCCAGTCAGAATGGCAATTATCAAGAACACAAGCAACAATAAATGTTGGCAAGGATATGGGGGGAAAAAGGTACACTCATACATTGCTGATGGGACTGCAAATTGGTGCAACCATTATGGAAAGAAGTATGGAGATTCCTCGAAAACTTGGAATAAGACCACCATTTAACCCAGTTATCCCACTCCTCAGTATACATCCAAAGGACTTAAAATCAGCATACTGCAGTGATGCAACCACACCAATGTTTATAGCAGCTCAATTCACAATAGCTAGGTGCCCTTCAACAGATGAATAAATAAAGAAAATATGCTTATATATACACAATGGAATATTACTCAGCCTCAAAGAAGAATGAAATTATGGCATTTTCTAGTAAATGGATGGAGCTGGAGAACATCATGCTAAGCGAAATAAGTCAATCCCAAAGAAGCAAAGGCCAGATGTTCTCTCTCATATGCGGATGCTAATTCACAAGGGGGTGGTCTAGGGAAGAGTAAAGGTACTGTGGATCAGACAGAGGGTAGTGAAAGGAGGGAAGGGGGTATGGGGGGGAGGAGGGAAGGGGAATGAATCGGATATTATTACCCTATGTGAATATATAATTACATGACCAGTGTACTACATCATGTACAACCAGAAGAATGAGAAGTTTTACTCTATTTATGTATGATGTGTCAAAATGTCGTCTACTCTTATGTATAATTAATTAGAATAAAAAGAAAAATTTGTCAAAATTCGCTAAAACTTTAAAACAATTTAAAAAACTTAATTCTAGAAAATTACTTGAACAATTAATGATGGCAAGAAAAGATTTTGCTCAAAGATACTGATCACAGTATTCTTTTCTAATAGGGAAATATATAATAATAGATTAAAACTATACAACCATATAGTAAAATACACAATTATTAAATATGTACATTTACTCTTGGGAAAAGTTGTAATACATTGCTTAAAAAGCACATTGACCCAATCTATACCTATATAATTCATATCTATACTACGTTTAATGTTTAGATCCTTAATATGAAATTTCCAAAAGTCTAGAGACAATGTTTACCTTTTGATAAAGGAGGTTTAAGTAATTTTTCATTTGTTACCATTTCATAGCTTTCAAAAATGAACATGTATTACTTAAAATGCATTTTAAAAATAAAAAGATAGGAAAAAGAAGGTTGTTGACATGGAGGCTAGGAAGGGAGAGGCAAACATAAGATGAATCCCAACTACAAACTAATGCTAAAAGAATAATAGAAAATTATTTCTGGAATAACATCTGGTAAGGAATATAGGCACCTCTACCCACATAATTGTCATTAAGAGTTAAAAAGCTTAAAATGCAAAAGTTGTTAATAATTCATCAAAAGTCACATTTCTAAAAGATAATATTAAGTCATGCTCACACTGAATTTTAAGATTCTGATAAGAGAAGGGATGTAGGGGCTAGGGATGTGGCTTAGCAGCAGAGCATTTACCTAGCATGTGCGAGGCGCTGGGTTCAATCCTCAGCACCACATAAAAATAAATAGATAAAATAAAGGTACTGTGTCCATCTACAACTAAAAAAAAAAAAAAGAGAGAGGGATGTAGGGGATAAAGAGACAGGGCATCTAAAAGTAGGGGTGCATTTGTGAAAGAGGAAACATACTGGCTCACACAACAAAGTTGGAATTCACAATCCTGCTCAGGCAGTACTGTTTTCCTTAAACTAGGGGCAACAAAATAACTAATGCTACAGAAGACAGGTTATTCTGTTTGCCAGCAATAATTAGCATTTTGCTTATCTTAATTTATAACAGCATCACAGAATCTAGCCTATAGCACTTAAGTCTAAGTAACAAAACCATATATACCAATTTTTAACAAAATGAAGATAAGAGAACCCTCCAAGAAAAGGAACAGTTTCCATTTTTAATTATTTATACTGTACAGCAGCTATCAAGCAAAGTCATCTCAACAGTAAAAACAAATCAAAATCACGCCAGGGCTTGGATTAGAAAACTAAGAGAAATGACCAGGAAATAACCAAGGAAAAGTACCTCTGAAAATTGGTGCTGAAATCCAGTTTCTATGCATATTCAAATCAGTCCACAGAATCCCTCAGTTCTCAGCGCAAGCCTCAGCTGACCATCATGTATATGAGCTTCTAATGTACAAGGCACTGTGTTAAGGGTTGTGTATTTAATTGTTAAGTACTGAATTTAAAGATGCAGTCCCAAGGCAGCTTTAGAAAAAGCAGAAATTATCAAGTAGAAGATAGATCCAGAGCAGTAGTACACTTCTTCTTGGGTAAAGATGACAGCATATCTGTTCACTTACCTCAGAATATTATTGTGAGAAAGAAATAATATACTGATTATGAGAGGGTTATGCAAACATTAGTCACTCTTAGTCATTTTAATCTGATTTTATTTTTACAAAATGTTGGAAGGTGGGGGCCAGTATGACTCATGGGCCTAAACACCTACCAGGATAGACCTGGCTATCAGATGGGGTTCCCACATCATCTTAAAATCTCTGTGGGAAAATAAGATATTTTATAGAAAAAGAGCCAGGATAGGCCTAAATTCATCTTGCCCTTTTCACAGATTTATCTACTCTCTCTAAATTAAGTAGTACTTCACATAATTAAAAGCAATAACCTTTTAAAAATACGCTAACATGTACAAATTCTTAAAATGACCCAGTACTGCCAAGTGACAGTGTCTGCTCCAATTTATCTGATCTTGGACTAAGTTCTCAAATTGACAATGAAGCCCTGAAAATACAAGCATCACTTGTTAACAAATTTCACATTTCTCTTCCTGTGCTCTTGATCTAAAGACCACAATTTAAAGTTTAGAAGTGAGACTTTGTAAATTTTGAACGCAAATTGGAAAAAAAAAATCAGTTAATTTGCATTCTGTCCTATTCATTTTTATCAAAAATGCTGAAAGCGATGATTAAAGTGAGAATGTTGAGCCTATGCAAAGGAGATGGCACCATTTTAGGTCTAGCTTCGCCAAGTTCAAAGAACTTTATAAGTCCTTTATAATTTTCACAACATTTCTACAGAAGCAGAAAGGAGTTGTAAAATAATCAGTTCCCAGCTGTTATCCAAGGCTTCACATTCACCATCAGAACCATGTATTTTTTCCTCTCTCTTTTTGAGATGAGGTCATGCCATATTTCATGGTCTCAAACTCTGGGTTTATTCCATTATCCTGCCTCAGCTCAGCCTTCCGAGGAGCTATGACTACAGGTATGCATTACTATGCTGGATATGTTCTCTTTCTAGAAAGTCACAAAATAACCCTACTTTTGAACTATAAGAAAAGTAAATACTAAATAAGATCTTAACTGAATGACTTATAAAACAGTATCATAAGAAATGTACCAGAGCTATAAAAACATATGGCAGATAGATATGACTTTTTTTTTGTGTGTGTGGTGCTGGGATCGAACCCAAGGCTTTGTGCATGCAAGGCAAGAACTCTACCAACTGAGCTATATCCGCAGCCCAAGATACAACTTCTAAGGGACAGAAAAGGTCTCTCTGAAAATACAAAGCTAAACAGAACCGTGAGCAGAAGATGAAAGAGGAAGAGTGCTCTAGAAAAAGCATCATTTCATCTTAATAAAACATTTTATTGTACAGCAATCTTATACAATCTCTATTTAAATAACTTTCATTAAGACATCCATTTGCTTAATAAAAACATAATTTTAGATTTTTAAAGCATGATCTTTCATCTTTTTGCTTCTATTATTAACTTATTTTTCTAAGTTATTCACTGGAAATTGGTGCTGAAATCTAAAGTTTCTATGCATATTTCATATCCCAATATGAAAACCAATAGTCTCTCATAATGTCAGATGACTAGGACACAGAAAGGAGACATAGTTCAACTGTGATACTATTAAAAAACAAGAAAGTAGGTGATGTTTTGGTATCAGCTATCAGAGATTAACAAGTATCACACACATCCATTCTCTATCAATTTCTGATATGGGGCCATTAGGAATCTTGATAGATTTAAATCTTAATGGGACTTAAAAATTTTTTGTAGTTGTAAATGGACAGCATGCCTTTATTTTATTTGTTTACTTTTATATGTGGTGAGGAGGATTGAACCTAGGCAAGTGCTCTGCCACTGAGCCACAACCCCAGCCCCCCCACTAACGGGATTTAAAGATTGCAGAATGCTGTTGGACAGAAACAATAGAAAGTTACATATCCTTTGCTTACCAAATCATACTTTTTGTGACACAGAACTTGGTAAACTACATTCAACTGCTGAATTTAATTTGAAAAATCACAATGAGATGTGGGGGTGCATCAAAGAGATAAAGTAACAGCAATGTCTATATCTTAGTTCTCTGCCTTCCCCAAAGCTTCCGATTTAGCTGAGGCTCAGGTTCAGGAGATTCAATAAAATACATATTTAAGACTTCCTCTGATCACTGAGGTATCCCCTTGGCTAATTCCCTCAGCTCTTTCAAGTCTTTCTTTGCTCAGATCTAACCTTCTTAATGCGGCTTATCTTGACCAGCCTTATTCATTTTCCAACTTGCCTCTCCCATTCCAGATCTTCCTTAAACTCTTAAACACATTCAGCTTTTCTTCCTTAATCATGTTTTCATCTCTCTCTAACATATTACAACAATTTATTAAGTTCTTTTTCCCCACTAGAAAGCCCAGTTTATGATGTCAATAATCTTTATCCATTTTGTTTACTTGATGAATTTCCCAGGATAATGTCTGGTCACTTAAGAGCCCCTCTATAAAAACTGGTTGGATGTTGAATATTCCTTTGCACCCTGTCATCCCAGTTCTTCAATACTGCACTCCACTCATCAAAGTGCCTCATTTGACCATGCTCACAGGGGAATAACTGAGGCTGGGAATCAATGCAGAAGGCTCTATTTCAGAGAGGGAGGGAGGTTTTTACATTGATTCCCTACTGTAGTCCCTCCCTAACAATCTCATCTGCAAGTTTCATCTCCTACCTTTTCCAAACATTTAATTCCTTCAGATTCTTTTTCTTTCTTTCTTTGCAGAAGTCTTTCTCTAAACTCAGCATTGCTCTTAATTATCTGGAATAAATGAATGCTATAATCATTCAATTTCAACGAAAGGGAAAAAAAAAAAGAAATGGGAAGAAATATCCGCATGCCTCTTTTTCCTGGTACAGCTAAGCTGCTTCAAGGAGCAGTCTATATTCCCTCTACTTCCTTGCTTACAAGTCACACCTCAACTCTTACTGAACCCTTTAGACTCCTTCCTCACATGACCACCCTGTTGCTCACTTCTTCAAGACATAATTTATTAAGCACATAGTATATGCTAGTGCTATGCTAGGCCAACTGATTCAGTAGTAAACAAGATCACTGTGTGCATGTAGTTTGAATCTAGCAGGATGACTGACAAGCAAAAATGATCACTGATGAATAAGTATCATGATAAAAATGCAGAAGAGTGGGCTGGGGTTGTAGCTCAGTGGTAGAGCACTTGCCTAACATATGTGAGGCCCTGGGTTCGATCCTCAGCATCACACAAAAATAAATAAATAAAATAAAGGTATTGTGTCCAACTACAACTAAAAAATATTTTTTAAAAATGTATGAGAGTTTTGAACAACTAATAATAATAAATTAATTAATTAAAAATGTATAAGAGTTATGAAAACATACATTAGATAGATACGACTTTCTCAAAGGGACAGGAAAGACCTCCTTGAAAATGCAATGTTTGAACAGAAACCTGAAGAGAAGGAGGAGGAAAAAGAGTGTTCTAGGAAAAGAAAATAGTATCTGCAAAAATCTGAAGAACAGAGAGTAGAGAGCACATCAGAAATGTAAGAAGTTCAGTTTGACTAGAGTGTTGGGAGAGGCAGGGCCCTAAAAGGTATGTCAGTAAGACTTTAATCTGTAAATGAAGTCATTCTGGGAATGACACAAAACCTCAGATTTATATTTTTGGAAGATTATGCTCCTCAATGAAGTCAGAGCAGATAGGAATAAGAATGAAGGCAGGAGATGATACAGATGAGCTCTTAAAACTTGGTTCCTTTGTTTCTTCTCAGAAACCTTCAGTATACTATTTTCTCTCTTCCTTCTAAGACTACATCCTTCCCTCAGCTCTTCTATAAACTCTCCTGGGTGACCTCACCTATATGTCACAGATATACCCTATAACGTAAAGATGACTCTTAAACATATACCCCTAGTCCAGAGTGACATTTCCTACTGCCTAACAGACACGCACTTAGACATTACCTATGTCCAAAACCAAAGACAAAAATCCAGAACCCACAAATTTGGTATTTCCTAACTTTGCAGATAACATAAATTGAGTTACCCAAGCCAGAAATTCTAAACACCATCAATTACCCATCTTACTGATCCCCAGGTGTTTTTGATCATCTTGTAAGCATAACTCAGATCCATCCCTTTCTTTCATCTCCTGTATCAGTGCCTAAGTTTATGCTTACACAAGTACTCATATAGATTATTCAGAAGCTGAGTTCTATACTTCTAGCCACTCTTTATAATCCATGCTCTACACCAAGAAAGATTTCCATCTAAAGTGTTTCTTCAGTCTACAGGAAAATGGCCAAATTTTTTGACATGACATATGAGGTCCATTATCTGGTTTTTTCCTGCCAGGAAACAGCTTTTGTTCTCAATTTAGACATCTCCATCAGGTTTGGTCACATGGAATCTGGAATGAAGATGTATATCACTCAAAATTCATCATGGTTTCTCAAGCCTCCAGGTGTTTGCACATACCATTGTCACAGTCTGGAATATCTTCTCCCATCTTGTCCACCTAGAAACTACCCTGCATTTTTAGAAAATTCAACTACTGTCCTTTTTTTTCTGTAAATCTTTCCTGGTTCGCTCTCCCTCCTTCTCTCATCCCTATAAACAGAGTCAAGCAATTTTTCCACTTCTATGGCAGCACTTAACAAATTATGACTGTTTACATGTCTGTTTCCTGACAAAATTATATGTTCCTTGTTGATAGTGTACTTTCTCTTTCTCATGTCTGCATCTTCATACCCTAACACACAGTCAGCACTCAATAAATATTTCTTAAATGAATGGATGCTTACAGGAATGCTGTGATGTATCAAGCTTTGTTTCCTTACAAGGGATCATGGAGTATGTTTCATAGTGCCTAAAGTCATTCCAAAATTGTGACTATTGGTTTGAGGGAGAGAAAGAAAGGGCACATATAAAGGAGGAATTCATTACAGTAGACTTAGCTCATCTAGCATCTAGAGGAACCCACAGAAGCATAAGACTAATGACAGAGATTTCTACACAGATTATATTAGCTGCAAACAAAAAAAATCTTAAAAATTAGAAATAACAGGGGCTGGGGTTGTGGCTCAGTGGTAGAGTGCTTGCCTAGCATGTGTGAGGCACTGGATTTGATCCTCAGAACCACATTAAAAATAAATAAATAAATAAATAAATAAATAAATAAATAATAATAAATAAATAAATAAATAAATAAAGGTGTTGAGTTCATCTACAATTAAAAATTTTTACATTGTAAAAGCAATCTATGCTAAGCCTCAGGCTAGCATCATTCTGAATGGAGAAAAATTGAAGGCATTCCCTCTAAAATCTGGAACAAGACAGGGATGCCCTCTCTCACCACCTCTGTTCAACATAGTTCTCGAAACACTGGCCAGAGCAATTAGACGAAAGAAATTAAAGGCATAAAAATAGGAAAAGAAAAACTTAAATTATCACTATTTGCAGATGACATGATTCTATACCTAGCAGACCCAAAAGGGTCTACAAAGAAACTATTAGAGCTAATAAATGAATTCAGCAAAGTGGCAGGATATAAAATCAACACGCATAAATCAAAGGCATTCCTGTATATCAGCGACAAATCCTCTGAAATGGAAATGAGGACAACCACTCCATTCACAATATCCTCAAAAATAATAAAATACTTGGGAATCAACCTAACAAAAGAGGTGAAAGACTTATACAATGAAAACTACAGAACCCTAAAGAGAGAAATAGAAGAAGATCTAAGAAGATGGAAAAATATACCCTGTTCATGGATAGGCAGAACTAACATCATCAAAATGACGATATTACCAAAAGTTCTCTATAGGTTTAATGCAATGCCAATCAAAATCCCAACGGCATTTCTTGTAGAAATAGAGAAAGCAATTATGAAATTCATATGGAAAAATAAAAGACCCAGAATAGCAAAAACAATGCTAAGCAGGAAGTGTGAATCAGGTGGTATAGCGATACCAGACTTCAAACTATACTACAGAGCAATAGTAACAAAAACAGCATGGTACTGGTACCAAAACAGGCAGGTAAACCAATGGTACAGAATAGAGGACACAGAAACCAATCCACAAAACTACAACTGTCTTATATTTGATAAAGGGACTAAAAGCATGCAATGGAGGAAGGATAGCATCTTCAACAAATGGTGCTGGGAAAACTGGAAATCCATATGCATCAAAATGAAACTGAATCCCTTTCTCTCGCCATGCACATAAGTTAACTCAAAATGGATCAAGGAGCTTGATATCAAATCAGAGACATAGCGTCTGATACAAGAAAAAGTTGGCTACGATCTACATACTGTGGGGCCAGGCTCCAAATTCCTCAATAGGACACCCATAGCACAAGAGTTAATAACTAGAATCAACAAATGGGACTTACTCAGACTAAAAAGTTTTTTCTCAGCAAAAGAAACAATAAGAGAGGTAAATAGGGAGCCTACATCCTGGGAACAAATCTTTACTCCTCACACTTCAGATAGAGCCCTAATATCCAGAGTATACAAAGAACTCAAAAAATTAGACAATAAGATAACAAATAACCCAATCAACAAATGGGCCAAGGACCTGAACAGACACTTCTCAGAAGAGGACATACAATCAATCAACAAGTACATGAAAAAATGCTCACCAACGCTAGCAGTCAGGGAAATGCAAATCAAAACCACCCTAAGATACCATCTCACTCCAGTAAGATTGGCAGCCATTAGGAAGTCAAACAACAACAAGTGCTGGCAAGGATGTGGGGAAAAGGGTACACTTGTTCATTGTTGGTGGGACTGCAAATTGGTGCAGCCAATTTGGAAAGCAGTATAGAGATTTCTTGGAAAGCTGGGAATGGAACCACCATTTGACCCAGCTATTCCCCTTCTGGGTCTATTCCCTAAAGACCTAAAAAGAGCATGCTCCAGGGACAATGCTACATCGATGTTCATAGCAGCACAATTCACAATAGCAAGACTGTGGAACCAACCTAGATGCCCTTCAATAGACGAATGGATAAAAAAAATGTGGCATTTATACACAATGGAGTATTAGTCTGCATTAAAAAATGACAAAATCATAGAATTTGGAGGGAAATGGATGGCATTAGAGCAGATTATGCTAAGTGAAGCCAGCCAATCCCTAAAAAAACAAATGCCAAATGTCTTCTTTGATATAAGGAGAGTGACTAAGAACAGAGTAGGGACAAAGAGCATGAGAAGAAGATTAACATTACCAGGGATGAGAGGTGGGAGGGAAAGGGAGAGAGAAGGGAAATTGCATGGAAATGGAAGGAGACCCTCTGGGTTATACAAAATTACATACAAGAGGAAGTGAGGGGAAAGGGAAAAATAATACAAGGGGGGGAAATGAATTACAGTAGAGGGGGTAGAGAGAGAAGAGGGGAGGGGAGGGAAGGGGGGATAGTAGAGGATAGGAAAGGCAGCAGAATACAACAGACACTAGTATGGCAATATGTAAATCAATGGAAGTGTAACTGATGTGATTCTGCAATCTGTATACGGGGTAAAAATGGGAGTTCATAACCCACTTGAATCAAAGTGTGAAATATGATATATCAAGAACTATGTAATGTTTTGAACAACCAACAATTAAAAAAAAAAAAGAAAAACAAATTTTTTTTTAATTAGAAATAGCAGGGCTGGGGTTGTGGTTCAGTGGTTGAGCGCTCCCTTAGCATGTGCGAGGCCCTGGGTTCAATCTTCAGTACCACATAAAAATAAATAAATAAAATGAAGGTATTGTGTCCAACTACAACCAAAAAATATATATATATTTAAAAAATTAGAAATAGCAAATGTGAAACCTAGAAAGATTAAATAAAGTTTCACTCAATGGATCCCTCAAAAACAGTATTTTTGAAAAACATTCAATGACTAGCAAAAAATGTTGGCCATTTCAATCCAGTAGAAAAAGGCACTAACACCATGATTCCTGTCACAAATTAAATACAAACGCCATTTTGAAAACACTGATTTAAAAACATTTAGAAAAAAGCCTGAAATAAATGATATTAAATTATTAACTGTTTATTTTGGGTAATTTTCTACCACCAATGTTATTCAACCAATACTTATTAAGCATCTATGTGCTTGCCACAGAACAGTGATGTACAAGAGACATTCCTGTTCTCCTGGAACTACTCATGTCAAACTTTATAATCAATCAGAAAAAAGCAATGAAAGTAAAAATACAGCTGGGGATGTAGCTCAGTTGGTAGAGTGCTTGCCTCACATGCACAAGGCCTGGGTTCAATCCCCAGCACCACACACACAAACACACACACACACACACACACACACACACACACACAAAAAAAAAAAGTTAAAAAAAAAAGTAAAAATACATGGAATTGCCCACTTTAAATTGATATCCCACAAAAAGTTAAAAGAAATAAAATAAAATAAAAAGATTCCTAGAATTTTTATGAACTCTAGGCTGGAAACAACACAGTACAAAAACCAAATAATGACTGCCCAAATGACATGCACTGTTGATGTGACTGTTAACAAAATACAACAATTGTTCTCTATCACTGTATCACTGTGTACAGTAGTAGAGACACTAAATCTCCAGGGTTTCCCTTCCTATTAGCACATTTAAAATTTTACAGTAATTATAAATAAAATTTGCTCAGTTGAAATTTAATCCATCTATCATCTACCACATTCCTTTTGTTTCTTTCCCCTCCACCATTTCCTGCTGTTGCCCTCAATGATTTAGTCTATTTATCTACAACAATCTTTATATTCCTCTTCTTTCAACCAAGGAACAGCCAGTTTAAGATTGAAGTTTCCCCTCTTGAGGATTCTCTGGAAAGACAGGAGCTTCACAAGGGATCTGTGGTTTTAAACAATGTAAAAATAATTTACAGAGAGTCTCAAAGTTACAGTCTTTTTAAAACTCCTGCTGCATGATATTTTTCAAGTGTAAAAAAAAAGTGGGGTAATATCAAGTACAGTAGTGATTAATTAACTTCATTATTCTTTCCTGTAATTATTTTACCAGTTTGTATTATGGACTGAAAATATTTTTTAAAACTTCCTAGTATTCTTAGATTATCACAAGCACAATAATAAATAGTAGAATCACCCTGCCTAGTACTTAAAAAATTTAGCACTACCATCTGTATATTACATGTCTTTGGACATATTAAAGAGAAAATATAAACTGACAAAATTCCACAGGACTTAGACCACTGACACACAACACATGCTATGAAATAGTTTTTCTCAGAGAACTCAAATTATTGAAATTTGTAATAAAAACAGATAGGATATCATAAAAGGCATTGCAAGAATAGAGTATTAAATGCTAACTTAACTGTTGTGACGTCAAAAGCAGATGCTCAGAGAACTAGGTGACAGAATCACTGTCATTTATTCATTCGCCAAGGTTTTAGAAAGCACTTACTCTGTGCCAGGCATAATCCTAGATGCTATTAGAGACAGAGCAGTGAACAAGACAAACATACCTTCCCAGAGTATGTTAGTGGACCAAGATAGATAAGAAAATATGAAAGGCTGAGGTAGTAGCTCAGTGGTGGAGTGCTTGCCTAGCATGTGTGAGACACTGTGTTCAATCCTCAGAACCACATATAAATAAGTAAAATAAAGGTCCATTGACAAAACATATTTTTAAAAAAAGAGAAAGAAAATGAGTAAAACATATGTTAGATGGTGGTAAATACACAAATTAATAATAATAAAGTAGGAAAAAAGATGGAAAGGGTGTTTAAAAAAAAAAGAGGAAGAAAAGAATCAAGTTATGTAGCTATCTAGGAAGAATACTTTGAGTAGAGGAAATAGCAAGAACAAAGGCCCAGAAGTGGGAAGATGCTTATTACATTTAAGAAACAGCACATAGTGTTTGGGGCTTGTTGGGGAATTTGAGTAAGGCTTTCATGCATAGGAAATATAGCAACCAGTGGAAATAGCAGAGGGAGATGATTCCAGGTGATTAGAATAAAGAAAAGCAAAAGATAAGGAGACATGGATGTGTTAAGGATGTTTACAAACACAGGCTGGCCTAGAGTGTAAAACACATATAAGTGTGAGCATGATTGTGAAGGCAGAGGACTGTAGGGGCAGTGGCAGGGTGTGAAGGTGGGGTGTGACAAATGTTTAGTCTTGGATTCTCTGGTTAGGAGTTGTGAAAGAGAGACACAAAACAGGGAGACACCAGAGTAAAAAGTCCTGTCCCTTTAATATAATCTTTATTTTCCCTGGCAAGAACAAAATCTTGCACCAGATAGTTGCTTTAGTTGCTGTATCCACAAAGAAAAAAGGTGGAGATCTTGGGATCTTTGTGGGGAAAACACTCTCTTCAAATTTTCTTGTAGTAGAGAAAAGAAAAAAATATGTAAGAATTGGAATTTACACTACTGTATAATTAACATGAACTGAACTGTTCTAAAACATAATGAATCATAAGACAAAGATGACTAAAAAAACAGGACTAAGAAGGCAAACAGGAATTTCAATTTTTAAAGAAGTAATTCCACAAAAGAGCTGTGGATAAACAATTAAGAACTGACTATATCTAATTTTAGATAAAGAGGAGGATTCTGTTACAATCAGGCCAATTTTGAATTCAAAGATATTCATAAGGACCTTGCTCGCAATTCATCAACCCAGTACCTGGAACATGGTATACTATAAAGATTCAAATGCTTGTTTAAGGAATAGAAAAACCTATTCATTGGAGTTCATCTCAGTAGAATAAAGCAGTGCTGGAGCTTCCTTGCACCACCTTGAATTGTTACTATTAATAAGGAGGAAATTAATAGCGAATAAGTAGGAAGAAGAGATGTTTTCCTTCCATATTCCCACCTGTGTGCAAAACAACAACATAACCCAGAAGAATTTACTAGTTAATTGTTTCATGACACAAGGCCAATTCAGTTATATGCAGAATTGCTGTGCGGAATAATGGGCTATGAATCACATGATCAGAATCTAATATACAAAGCAAAGAAACTTCCTTAACTTATATGCAATATATGAGTTAACCTGTATGGGTTGCATTAATGTTCCCTTTTTGAAACAGAACAAAAAGCAATCTCAATTCCTTTCCTTTCAACCCTTCAAAAACTCACATGACTTAAGAAACTGATTTGCTTCTCTACATTTTTTTTACCTTAAACTAAGAGTAACTCACCCTCACCAATTGTCTTAAGAAATACAAGTGTACAATAAAAAGACACCAGTTCTTATCCATTCATGGTTATGAGATGCTGTAAATCCCAAAGAGAGGAACTGCTAAAAGTAGGAAAAAACCCCAGTAAGTTAATATCATATTTCAAATCATCATATACATATGATAAAACTTCTACCAAAAAAAAAAAAGCATCTTTCTACATGAGATGATGTTTGTAACACACGTCATTTTTTACTCAATATAAGACTGCTTACAGTTACAATCTAGAGACAGGGTTTCATATGGCTTTTTTTTTTTTAAGCCAAGCTCATTCATTAAAACAAGTTTTATTGTTTTTTTTTTTAATGCAGACATTTTAATGTCAATATTCTTTCCTGTCTCACCACCTTCCATGAAGGATTGTCCATGCTAACGCTGGAACAGTCTTCACTACCATAACTATGCTTTAAAACCACAAAAAAGTACATCGCGGTTTCAATGTGGTTAGTTCTGTCTGTTGGTAGCAACAGTCCTGAGCCATGAACTGAGGGTGCTCTGAACAGAGTAAAAGGAACCCGGGTCGCTTCCTCCCCAAGATGCAACAATAAAAGCATCCTCCCAGCTCCCCATACTTGGCCAGAGGCGTCCCTATTCCCGGACCCGGCCGACCGCCCGGCCTCACCTTGTAAACGTCCCCGTAGGTGCCGCTGCCGACCCTCTGGACGAGCTCGTAGTCCTGCTGCGGGTTCCGCCTCAGGATGTCCGCGGCAGGCCGCAGTGGGGCCTCCATCTTCGCTCAGGGCCCGGCCCCCGCCGGCTCTGCCTGAGGCGCCCCGATTCCCGCTAACGAGGACGAGCGGCGCCGCTTCCCAACATGGAGCCTCAGCCCGCAGCTCCGCCTGCACAAGGGACGAGCAAAGGCGGGTGGGCATCGCGGCTCCGACCCGGAGCGGCCCAGCGCCTTCCCTTCGGTCCCGCGGGAGCCTAGGACTAGCGGGCCGGGATGGATCCGGTCGCCTCGTAGCCCTATTCGCGCCGCGGCCCTTCCCCCTCCCCGGCCGCCCGCCGCTGCCCGGCCCGGCCTGCCGTCCGCGGGCCCCGGGCCGGCTCGGTACCTGAGAGGGGCTCTTTGTTGAACGCTGCGTCCGGGCCCTACTTCCTCGACGGCGCCCGCGTCCTTGTCCCTGCGCCGGCCTGCCGCTCCGGGTCTCGCGCTGCTGCGGCCACCCGCCCGTTGCAGCGCGCGTCCTCTCCAAGACCGGGGAGGCGCGTACTGTCGCCGCCGCCGCCGCCGCCGCACCACGTTCCCCACCCGGGGCTGCGTCACCGAGAGACACGTTCCCGGCCAGCGTGGGTCGGCGCCCAGCGGCCCGCCCGAGCGCGCTGGCCGCGGGACCAGAGTGCCGCCCTGAGGCCTGTAGAGGGCACGACACCCTCGACCGCGCCGCCGCGCCCCCCAGCCCAGCAGGTCTTTTCGGAGCTTGGATTTTCTCTCCTGCTCACAGAGATTAGGGACACCTCCCGGGAAATCACCGAACCGTCCCCAGATTCGTCAGGTAAACTTGGACGGTGACGGGCCGAGGAAGAAGGGTGGGCACGAGGGCGATGGAAACGCACTTCAATAAAAGGTACGTTGAGGACACTGGGCCAGAAGTAACCGGGCTGTGGGGCGGTGGGGAAGGAGGTGGGGAAGTGCCTGGTTAACTCAGCCGCGGCACACCCTACTGCACCTTCCGGTTTTGCAAACCATTCCTAGTGGTACCAGTTTGAGGCTGCACTGCTCACCTACACAACCTGTCCTTTACTGAAGTTTTTTTTTTTCTGAGACATTTCTGAAAGTCCCAGTTTCTAGGAAGTTTCAAAGGCCTATGTCCTTGTTGGGCACAATGACAGTATTGCATTTTTAATGATATCAGAAGTTCTGTAAGGGCTAAAACAAACTGCTGGCTCTGCCACTTCCTCAGTAAGTGATCTGGGACAAGACATTGTATCTGGCAACATCTCAACATCCTTATCTTGGCTTGAAGCGGGTAAGATTTTGCACCTGACACCCAAGAAAGAGTTATCAAGAGTTTTATAGGATTGTAAAGAGAGTTAATCAATTATAAGAGGTTTTAAAATACTTTACAATGCACAGAGTACTGAACAGGAGTTGAGGGGAGTAATTTGGCTGATATTTCACAAACTGTTTTGCAGTTTCAGTTCCAATCTCTGTTCTGAAGGTAGAAATAAAGTTACCGGCTTCATACTGGTAATGTTATTTCTGGAGCCCCATAGAGATTTTCAATAGAAAAACCAGATAACATTCAGCCACTGCATTTACTGACTGAAAAATCCCCAAAGAAAAATTTGCAGATGATGACATGGCACTTTGAACGTACAATTCAATTCTGTTCTTGGGAATTTACTCCTTATTGTTGACAATATAATCAATTGTATAATGTAGAAATTAAATTCACACCTTAACAGAACAGGGAATATATGTATTTTCTTGTGCCTCATGCATAAAGGGCACTTATTTAGTGAATATAAGTAAGCCTAGACTTACATGCTCCATGGACAAAGCCTATGTGTTTGCTGCATTTGAAAAAATTGTTGAAGAACAGTTCCTTCTTTCAAAGATTCTTGGCACTTGTTTTGGTGGGCACATACTTTTGGCTTCAATGACTGAAAACCTCTTCACATGTTCTATTGGTAACTTAGTACTTATTTACTGTCCTAGATTCATTTTGGGTTCCCATCCCATTGCTGTGCAGGCACACACACAGCCCTATTGGATTGATCCTTTCTCCAGTCTGAACTGTATTTATTCTTATTTATAACTGCATTATTCCACAGAGAATTTCAAACAGCATACAGAAATTATATACTTATTTTTATCTTGTATAAAAATAGGTAAGCGGGGAAACTGGCATGAGTTAAAGAGGGGAAAATGGGAAAACAGAACAATGCAACATATGGACCAAAGTAGAGGGTTTTATAATGTTTTTGAGATTAAGATGAACCAATTGATGGAGAGGCACAACTTTTCCTGATGCTAAGACTTCAGAAAGATTTATCTCATGAGCCTTCATAAAGTGGAAGTTCTGAATGCCTGGTTTGAGACAAGAATAAATATTCTTCTGACATTCCTTTAAGCATGTTATTCTTGATACACAATATTTAAAATGAATTAGTCAATAAAAAGTTTGAGGTCATAGGCTTCAATAAGACTCTGGAGTGCAGATATTTTATGTTGCCAGTAATTGCAGATCCATATTCTTTATCTATCAACCCAGAAGCGGATAGCTTGGAAAAAGCCAAGATTCTATGCGGTGGTTTAAAAATTTGTCTGCTATAATCATCATTTTTACTTGTACCACAAATGATGCAAAGAGGAAAACATTTGCTTAATCTAACTCCAAAAGAATTTTAAAGATTTTTTTAATACTGACTGAGTTAATTTTAACAAGATCAATGATGTGGGATGGTTGGTAGAAAAATTCAATTTCATTATAATAAAAGTATAGTGAGTAACTTAATTTTAGATCTTAAATAATGAAGCATGTAATTTCAAGATTGAAAGTGATATAAAATAAACCATTTTAACTAACATTGTAAAGAAACTCTTACAAACTACCCAATTTTATAATGATAACATATGGAATAAGAATAAATATGGTTTAATAAGTTCTTCATCCCAAATTAGTTATCACATGTGTCTTCATAATATCTGGCCTATAAATATTTAGCTTTTAGTCTTATCCATATAACAAACTGTCATGGTTTGCTCTATACTCTGAACTGTTTTTTCCTTCTTTCCAAGTTCTTCAGTAAAATGCTAATTGTAATTTGTGGCCTCTAGTTTCAAGTTCAACTTTAGCCAAGACTAAACAATAGAAAAAATTGAGCTCATAATATTTTTATTATCCATATAGCTAAAGTTCACAATTCATCATCCAATAGAAAATGGCCAACTAAAACCTTCAAGTGTGATTGGCAGAGTATAAGGAGGACAATATTTTTAGTCTATGGAACATATAGGTTTAAGAAATATAATCTCTCTATTTTTATATTTTTGTTTAGTTGTTGATAGACCTTTATTTTATTTACTTATTTATTTATATGCAGTGCTGAGAATCCAACCCAGTGCCTCACACATGATAGACAAGTGCTCTACCACTGAGCTACAACCCAAGCCCTAAGTAATATAATCTTTTGATGAACCTTCCAACATAAGCTATTTGCAAAATGTAACTTTATGTGACTGAACTGACTGTTCCACAGAGTTGTTAAATATTAATTAATTTAATGTTGGAAGATGTTACCACAATTATGATTTGGATTTTCATACAGATGGTATTAAACTGTCCTTTTTATTACCAATTGTCTGTTAAGGCTAAAACAATATTTTCAAAGTACAGGAAAATTCTTATATTTTGTTCTGAAGAATAATAGAATATGTATCTTATTTAGAACAAGGATTCAGTCATTTTGAGAGCTTTAAGAAGAGGTGAGGAAAATTCTGCACATTTAATTTTTTAATACAGCTTGAATTAATCTTTGGATATGTTAAGAAGCTGCTGTTTCTATTGTTTTCTCACATTAAAATAGGTGAAATATGTACACCTGTAATCCTAGTGGCTCTGGAGAGGCAGGATGATTGTAAGTTCAAAGCCAGCCTCAGCAATGTAGCAAGGCCCTCAGCAATTTAATGAAACCCTAACTCAAAATAAAATTTAAACAGTGGTCTGGGGATGTGGCTCAATGGTTAAATGCCCCTGGGTTCAATCCCTGGTACAAAAATAAATAAATAAAAATTTAAATTAAATAAAATAAGTGAAATGTTCAGAAGCAGTACCTAAAGTGTATGTGTTCCTCACATACACTAGAACTGGGAGCAGAGGAGGACACCATGGCTGGCTGTGCCCTGTCCTACAGATACATAGCTCTTTCAGGATTCTGACAAGTTCTCCTTTTGAAGATAGGTAAGATGATAATGGTTTTCCACTGTTGTTAGTCTCAAGGTGCTTCATTATCTCTTGTTGGTTCCCTTAACCCTGTCCTCATTTTTACAAACAGCCCTTTCATTAGATTCTCTTTCTGTATTATCTCTTTCTTCCCAGACCTGTGATTGGTACAGTTATATGAATTGCAAATAGCATTAGAAAAAAACCTCAAGATGGCTTTCAGGGGTGGTGTTCTATAGCTGACAATTGCCTGTATAAACTCTTGGCCTAGGAAAATGGAACAATGGTATTCTATAGTATGGAGTGGCATCACAGTTATTTAAATATCTATTAGTAGTGACAAGAAATGGCGTGCCAATGGAGGACACGGTATTGAAAGTTCAATGTCTAGCACTTAACAGCTATGATAGTCATAATTACTAAAACTGTAGTGTCATTTGGCTGTTCTCACTGCTTTGGTGAGAACACACACATTCCCTCCCCCTCCCCCTCCCCCTCCCCCCCCTCCCCCCTCCCTCCCTCCCTCCCTCCCTCCCTCCCTCCCTCCCTCCCTCCCTCTCTCTCTCTCTCTCTCTCTCTCTCTCTCTCTCTCTCTCTCTCTCTCTCTCTCGTGTGCACACACACACACACACACACAGAAACAACTTGGATCCCATGAGGCATGAGTAGAAAACCAGAAAGTTTCTTTGACAGCTTTGAAGAAATTCATTATCTCTCATAGTTGCCAAGCAGAAATGGCTGAGGATCAAGCTCAGGGTCTGACTATACAGGCTTTGGAGTTGTAGTGTCAATTAAATGTGAGAAGTAGTTCTATTATGCTAAAGTAAGGGCACTAGTGGAGATCTGGGACTCTTTGACTTGGGATGTAGGCATCTGAGCAGAGATAAATGAGGATGAGAACTCTGAACAAGAGTTAGAGCTTCAGCATAGCCAGGATGGAGAAGCCCAAGGCCTGGTCTTGGAGGAGAATGCTTGTACACTGAAGATGTTATTAGGATCTTACCAAATACTTACCTGAAATTCAGGTAAGTATTTTATGTATTGAGTTGAGCATCTGAGAATCCTTCTAAGTGGGTTACTTGAAGCTTTTAATTAATAATAGCTTACAGTCTATTCTGCTTGAGATGTCAGAATTTCTCATACTGAGAGTAAGGAATCTAAAGGTTCAGGAAGATGGGAATGTTGGATTTATTCTATTATGTGCATCCTGCTTAGTCATGTTTATTCATTCCATCTCTAGGAGAGTCCATAAAACTTGCTTTCATCAAGATATTGAGTGGGGGGGCACAGAAAATGTGACTCTTTTCAATAGGTTGGAGATGATAATGTCACTGTGAAATATTGAGATAATGGTAAAAGGTGACTAACTATCAAGACATGTTCAGTACAATTACTGTGATGATCCTCATGAAGAAAAGATATTCAAGATATTTGATTGCAAGAATATAGGATGGATTCCCAAGTTTCTAAAAAAGCATGCTTAAGCACTGCTTTATATATGTAAAGAAAAAAATTCTAGGATTGATGGGCAGAAACCTAAAGGAAGTCACTATTCCAGAGATTCAAGACATATTATCCAATTCCTGGTCTTAAATCAGTTCACAAACCTGGAATCCCTTAATTAAAAGAGAGGCCATACTACTTTGAGGAAGGATCCTGTAGTGCAGGCAAGTATAGAAAGAAACCCTTCCCTGTGGCCATTTCCAGAGGAACCAATGGATTTACCAGGATGATTGTGAACTGAGGAATGTGCAATTTTCATACCTTCTGAATAGATAGATATTGGCACTGAAAATAACCTCTGCAGTCTCAAGATAACACCAGAATTATTCTAGTGATCAGAGTAGGGATTTTAAAAAGTCAAGTATTTTCTTGATTCAGATCCATTTCATTATAGAGTCCAGTGGAATTAAAGATCCATTCTGGGAATATTTTTCCAGTTCCAAAATGTATGTGGGAATAGAAACCTGACATGTTGTTTATGATTATGAACTAAGGAATGCAGAAGTCACATTCCTCAGGACTATTATAATTGATGTGTCTCAGTATAAAATTGAAATTATACTTTATCACTGGGAAGATTATATATTAGTGCTACCATTAACAATCTGAAAGATAAAAATCTTTATCTTTTAATGTGTCTGTTTGGCTTATGCAATAGTGTCTTAGTTTATTTTATGCTATTATAACAGTGGAAAATTCATAAAGAAAAGAAATTTATTTCTCACAGTTGTGGAGGCTGGGAAGTCCTACATCAAGATGCCAGCATCTGGTAAAAGCCTTAGTTCTGTTCTATCTCTTAGTAGGCAGAAGGGCAAGAGATTGCTAGTCTGCAAATTTGAGGGGGGAAGAGAGGAGCAAACTCATCCTTTTATCAGGAACCCACTCCCAAGATAACAGCATTAAGCCATATATGAGGCAGAGCCCTCATTATCTAATTTTCTCTTAAAACTCCCACCTTTCAATACTGTTATGTTAGGGATTAAGTTTAGAACACATGAACTTTAAAGGACACATTCAAAT